>NC_137471.1:115277865-115877559 GCF_964235325.1 Thermobia domestica | reverse complement strand
TTCCGCGCCGAAAGCCAAATACAATAAAAAAAAAATAGCAAGGTATTTTGGATTGTTTGGACCTCTCCGTCAGGACTAGACGCAGTTATTATTTTACATATTAAAACAATAGTTTCATAGACACACAGACAGATAAATTTCATAATAAATATGCGATTATTTTCTTGCTCATAGAATCCTAGCATCTGTTCAGAATATAAGAAGTTAGTGTTACATGAAAAGACCATTAAATGATGGGTGAAACTGATTATTTATGTAATATAGTATTAATTGTTTATTATTTTCGTATGGTATTAACATTTACAGTAGGGGAAAGGAACTGGGTAACCTACACCTGCTTTGAATTTTGCTTGTTTTTATCTTTAGTATTATTGAACTGAACATAAGTTCCTCCACTCGACGAATAATATTTTTATATTTGTTAGCATATGTCAGTGGTTCCCAACCATTTTCATTTTGAGGCGCATCTAGAAGAATGTTCAGTTTGTGAAATGCAGGAGCTGAATAAAGCTTGGTATGTGATATGTTTTGTGATACTTTTGTAATCATTTTATGAGAAAATTTAGATTTTTTTCTTATAGTTCCTTGAAAGTACAAATAATCGTATTTGATTTGGAGTTTGGTGTCCCTTTTTAGCACCATAGTTATGTGAGACATGGACCTACTGATGAACGTGGACCCCGAAGCACATGACCTCTCGCCGGGAATCGAACTCGAGTCTCCCACACCAGAGGTACATACGCTAACCACGTAGTCACAAAGAAGATTTATTCGTGTTTAAAACTGTTACGTAAACTAAAACACGGTATATTCACCTCGTGATCTACAGCGGTCGTAAACTAATAGATAGGATTTTTGTGTTGTAAATGGGAGGAAATGTTATTTTGCTCAAAGTCGCGTCTCAGTTTCATTAATTGAATGCCGGACAAGCGCCTTTTGTAGGTATAGAGCATATGGTTTTTCACTTTAACGCCTTAGGCTTACACTTCTTGGCTATGAAAGATGCGAAACTAGTTTAAAAAGTAAAACGATTACTATTGTTTATATGAAAGAAGCACCGTGAATCAAACTAGGGCCTACGTGTACGAAAAGCGCCCAAGCTAGCCATTAATTTATCGGAATATATTAGACAGTATGGAGAACAAGAATTAGTACCAAGAATGTAATTTTACGTGCGTATGTGACGTTTTTACACTAACATTATCAGTGAGATTACTTTGTTTCGCTAGTATTATATATCTAGATTTTTAGGGTAAAGTAGACGGGTGAAAGCGAATACTTATAAATAATTGATGAAGGGAAGAAATAATAGTGGTAGAGGGAAACAGACATAATGTTTCTTTGGATGAAAGGAAGACATTTCGTATGAGACATAACCATACTATTTTATCGAGGCATTAGGTCATAGATTTTTGAAACAAGAATTTTAGATGGGGATAATGTAAAAGTAATTGTAATATGATACGGTATTAGTTAACGAAGAATTCTCTTTATTGAAATTCTGTGTATGAAATTAGTACACAGTACTAATACGGCGTACTGCAGTGGCTAAAATGAACCGAGAATAATAAGTTGTCTAATATTAATCACGTTGATTGCATGGTTTAAAGGCACTTTTTAAATATAGAAAACATATTTGTTTCTCGCCGAGCGACTTTGTATGAGAAGTGACTAGTAAGAGGAGATATATATGTAATAACACGTAGTGTACGTCAGAGACAACTTGGTGTCATCTAAACAAGGTAGGTAGCGACACCTTTTTGTTACGGAATATAAGAGATAAACGTTTATTCGGCAGCGCAGGTAACGGCATCTAATAGTGTGGTTAATGTACTTATTATTAGAAATAGCCTTATATACTGATTATAGTATTTAAGTTTATGACAAGATTTACTAGCTTTGAAATTCTGTAGGATGTCTGCAAATTTCCTGTACACTAGCATCATGTTTGACGTCAGACACGAGGCAGTGCAGATAATAACAACTATTGGCTTAACCTTCCTATTAGAAATTACCGTGACTGAGTTACTGAGACGCCTTACTGTTACAATAAGGATAGTAGTTTTAATTCGGTAACAATATCTACTGTATAAAAACAAGCAAATGAGAAATGGCTTGTTTTAAGATAGCACTGGATAAAACATACCCTTTAATTGGCCTACACACCGTCTGCATGATGTAACTAGCTCTATTAAGAGTTAGGATGGGTTGCATTTTAGATATAACGAAAGCTTTACGCAGTATACTTGACATTTATGCTACGTAAAAATAACGTATTTTTAAGTAATGTTTCATAAGTTTCTTTTGGAAGTTTGTGATTTCTGTGACAAAAAAAATTGCATTAGGAAGTGTGCTGCAATCTATTTGTATTTATATAATTATTACTATAATTATATTTGCTATACTTCAAACAAAATCGAGACTTAGCCCTAATAAATGACTGCTTAATATTTTTAACAAAACATATTGCATTTAAGTTGTTTTGTTTGAAATATAATTGTGTTCTTATATTTGATATTGAGGAATTTCCGGCTGTACTATGATCGTAAGACTTCTAAGAAGGAAGTGAAGAATAGCAAGCGAAACGAAAATGGCCCCAACTGTGTGTAAATCAGCAATTCACAACTTTTAATGAAAGTTGGCTACTAGTATGTAACTGACAGATTGTTAGAATCTTGCAGATGCTCGCTTGCTGCTAACTTAGAGATCAGAAAACTTTTTAAAGTTCCGCAAGTCTAGTGCAAGTGAAGCGCAAACTTATGCTATGTAGGATGTGACATACTCTGCAATGAAGCAGAAACGGAACTGGTGGGTCACACACCTAGAACAGATAGAAGATGGACGAGAAATAACATACATTGGATTTTCTAGAGATAAGAAGCGATGTACATAGAAGACAATCGAATACAAAATGTATAGATATAACCTGCCGTTTAGCAGAAACTGTACAAATGGATGGAGATCAGCTGATGGAAACATGTAGAAGAAAATGATGGAGACCTTCGTTCAGGAGATGATTGATATCATTTGAATACATATGAAAGTTACACTTTTATATTTAAGCTGAACGTTACATTTTTTTTTCTACAGCGATAGGAAAATGATCTATCACTTGGCAACACTGAGAAACGTTAGAAGCACAGACGGTGGATGATTTAAATTATTTACTTTTACGTCCTAATAGTTTTTTAGTCTCACATACATTAATTGTATTTTCGTTTTTTATTATAAACATGAACATGCAAAGCATTTTGTTTATACAGTTAGTTTTAATTATTTGATATTGTACTGATTGGTATATTATTTTAATTACTAGAAGATAGTTGAAAAGTTTTGTGTAGCTAGACGACTATGGAAACCTTAGAATATTGTGATATGAGCATGTTTTAAGTTACAGAAGAAGGGTGAAACAGAATCATGATGAAAATTTGTAGAAGGAGAATATGTAAGGAAATAAGAGATTCGTGAGTTTAGAGAGACAATTGAAATCATATTTAGTTATTAAACTAAAATATTTGATAAAGATTTTTAAAATTTTCTATAATTTTATTTGACATATCCAGTTAAAAATGTGCACGCTATTCACAAGTAATGTAGTTAGACACGTATTTGAAGACATTTAGTGGTATTTTGATACATTTTTTTAAAGATATGCCTGAATATTATTTTTAACGATATATAATTGTTTTGACTATATAGCTGAAAAGTAATCATACTGATATGTATTTTGGCTATATGTTTTGTTTTCCAAGGTCTTAATACGTGATATAAGCTATTCAGCATTTTATGAACTTATTTTGTTCATCCACTACTAAATTACATCCATCAGTTGCACATTTAAATCAGTAAATTTTTAACTTATGAACCAACTAGTTATTACTGTGAAGACTACGTTACATCATAATAAATTATAATTGAGCAAATCAATTATTTCTAAGTCTTTAGCAGTGGAGGTTTAGATGTTAACTATCTCAATTGTTCAAAATTGGATTCCAATTGTAAGTGCACTTGTTATGATTACTTTTTGATATTTTAGTTTCATATTTAAGTATAAAGTTTGTTTGTTTATTATCTATATAAGTAAATGTTTGTATTCATACTATTTAAAAGTTCCTATAATACATTTTCAATGAAAGGAAAATTTTCTGCATCTTAGTTTATCCGAAGAAACAATATGTAGTGTATTCCCCTGCAAGAGAAATGTTTCTGAAATTCAGTTTAACAGAAAAAGTTGGTAAAAAAATATGTTAATAAAAATTTTAGTGCAAAAGTTAATGTATATTGTAACCAAAACGTTTCTACATTTTAGTTTCTCAGAAGTTAGAAAAATAAATAATGTCAATTTTCTGCAAGAAAAGTTTCTGGAATTTAGTTTAACAACAAAAAATAAAGGTTTGTAACGAAATGTTAGTAAAACATTTTTAGTGCAAAATTTATTTGTATAGTGTTGTAACAAAAAAGTTACCGATAAGTTTATTTATTTTTAGTTTATCAGAAAAGTTAAAAAATATATAGTGTAATTTTCTCAAGAAAAGTTTCTGGAATTTAGTTTAACAGAAAAAGTTGGTAACAAGATATGTTAATAAAAATTTTTAGTGCAAAAAGTTAATGTTAACGTTGTAACAATAAACATTCTACATTATAGTTTATCAGAATCGTTAGAAACAATATGTGGTGTAATTGTCTGCAAGGAAAGTTTCTGAAATTCATTTTAACAAAAAGTTTGTAACAAAATATGTTAGTAAAATTTTTAGTGCAAAATTTTATCTGTATAGTGTTGTAACAATAAACATTTTGCATTTTAGTTTATCCGAGGAAACAATATGTAGCATAATTTTCTCAAGAAAAGTTTCTGAAATACAGTTTAACAAAAGAGTTAGTAACATAATGTTAATAAAAATTTTTTAGTGCAAAAGTTAATGTTTAATGTTCTAACAATAAACATTCTGCATTCTAGTTTATCAGAATCGTTAGAAACAATATGTGGTGTAATTGTCTGCAAGAAAAGTTTTCTGGAACTTCGTTTAACAAAACAGTTAGTAACATAATGTTAGTAAAACACTTTTAGTGCAAAAGTTAATGTTTAATGTTCTAACAATAAACATTCTGCATTCTAGTTTATCAGTAACGTTAGAAACAATATGTGGTGTAATTGTCTGCAAGAAAAGTTTTCTGGAACTTCGTTTAACAAAACAGTTAGTACCATAATGTTAGTAAAACACTTTAATGCAAAAGTTAATGTTTAATTTTGTAACAATAAAAAATTCTGTATTCTAGTATATAAGACTCATGCCAGAATAAGTGTTTTTGCTTTGCTCTCATGCCAGAAAAAGAAGAAACTCGTATCCACGAAGTGAAATTTCTCGAGTTGCTACTCGCCAAATTTCACAAGTTTTGCGGATACGAGTTTCTTCTTTTTCTGGCATGAGAGCAAAGCAAAAACACTTATTCTGGCATGAGTCTTATATACTAGAATACAGAATTTTTTATTGTTACAAAATTAAACATTAACTTTTGCATTAAAGTGTTTTACTAACATTATGGTACTAACTGTTTTGTTAAACGAAGTTCCAGAAAACTTTTCTTGCAGACAATTACACCACATATTGTTTCTAACGTTACTGATAAACTAGAATGCAGAATGTTTATTGTTAGAACATTAAACATTAACTTTTGCACTAAAAGTGTTTTACTAACATTATGTTACTAACTGTTTTGTTAAACGAAGTTCCAGAAAACTTTTCTTGCAGACAATTACACCACATATTGTTTCTAACGATTCTGATAAACTAGAATGCAGAATGTTTATTGTTAGAACATTAAACATTAACTTTTGCACTAAAAAATTTTTATTAACATTATGTTACTAACTCTTTTGTTAAACTGTATTTCAGAAACTTTTCTTGAGAAAATTATGCTACATATTGTTTCTTCGGATAAACTAAAATGCAAAATGTTTATTGTTACAACACTATACAGATAAAATTTTGCACTAAAAATTTTACTAACATATTTTGTTACAAACTTTTTGTTAAAATGAATTTCAGAAACTTTCCTTGCAGACAATTACACCACATATTGTTTCTAACGATTCTGATAAACTATAATGTAGAATGTTTATTGTTACAACGTTAACATTAACTTTTTGCACTAAAAATTTTTATTAACATATCTTGTTACCAACTTTTTCTGTTAAACTAAATTCCAGAAACTTTTCTTGAGAAAATTACACTATATATTTTTTAACTTTTCTGATAAACTAAAAATAAATAAACTTATCGGTAACTTTTTTGTTACAACACTATACAAATAAATTTTGCACTAAAAATGTTTTACTAACATTTCGTTACAAACCTTTATTTTTTGTTGTTAAACTAAATTCCAGAAACTTTTCTTGCAGAAAATTGACATTATTTATTTTTCTAACTTCTGAGAAACTAAAATGTAGAAACGTTTTGGTTACAATATACATTAACTTTTGCACTAAAATTTTTATTAACATATTTTTTTACCAACTTTTTCTGTTAAACTGAATTTCAGAAACATTTCTCTTGCAGGGGAATACACTACATATTGTTTCTTCGGATAAACTAAGATGCAGAAAATTTTCCTTTCATTGAAAATGTATTATAGGAACTTTTAAATAGTATGAATACAAACATTTACTTATATAGATAATAAACAAACAAACTTTATACTTAAATATGAAACTAAAATATCAAAAAGTAATCATAACAAGTGCACTTACAATTGGAATCCAATTTTGAACAATTGAGATAGTTAACATCTAAACCTCCACTGCTAAAGACTTAGAAATAATTGATTTGCTCAATTATAATTTATTATGATGTAACGTAGTCTTCACAGTAATAACTAGTTGGTTCATAAGTTAAAAATTTACTGATTTAAATGTGCAACTGATGGATGTAATTTAGTAGTGGATGAACAAAATAAGTTCATAAAATGCTGAATAGCTTATATCACGTATTAAGACCTTGGAAAACAAAACATATAGCCAAAATACATATCAGTATGATTACTTTTCAGCTATATAGTCAAAACAATTATATATCGTTAAAAATAATATTCAGGCATATCTTTAAAAAAATGTATCAAAATACCACTAAATGTCTTCAAATACGTGTCTAACTACATTACTTGTGAATAGCGTGCACATTTTTAACTGGATATGTCAAATAAAATTATAGAAAATTTTAAAAATCTTTATCAAATATTTTAGTTTAATAACTAAATATGATTTCAATTGTCTCTCTAAACTCACGAATCTCTTATTTCCTTACATATTCTCCTTCTACAAATTTTCATCATGATTCTGTTTCACCCTTCTTCTGTAACTTAAAACATGCTCATATCACAATATTCTAAGGTTTCCATAGTCGTCTAGCTACACAAAACTTTTCAACTATCTTCTAGTAATTAAAATAATATACCAATCAGTACAATATCAAATAATTAAAACTAACTGTATAAACAAAATGCTTTGCATGTTCATGTTTATAATAAAAAACGAAAATACAATTAATGTATGTGAGACTAAAAAACTATTAGGACGTAAAAGTAAATAATTTAAATCATCCACCGTCTGTGCTTCTAACGTTTCTCAGTGTTGCCAAGTGATAGATCATTTTCCTATCGCTGTAGAAAAAAAAATGTAACGTTCAGCTTAAATATAAAAGTGTAACTTTCATATGTATTCAAATGATATCAATCATCTCCTGAACGAAGGTCTCCATCATTTTCTTCTACATGTTTCCATCAGCTGATCTCCATCCATTTGTACAGTTTCTGCTAAACGGCAGGTTATATCTATACATTTTGTATTCGATTGTCTTCTATGTACATCGCTTCTTATCTCTAGAAAATCCAATGTATGTTATTTCTCGTCCATCTTCTATCTGTTCTAGGTGTGTGACCCACCAGTTCCGTTTCTGCTTCATTGCAGAGTATGTCACATCCTACATAGCATAAGTTTGCGCTTCACTTGCACTAGACTTGCGGAACTTTAAAAAGTTTTCTGATCTCTAAGTTAGCAGCAAGCGAGCATCTGCAAGATTCTAACAATCTGTCAGTTACATACTAGTAGCCAACTTTCATTAAAAGTTGTGAATTGCTGATTTACACACAGTTGGGGCCATTTTCGTTTCGCTTGCTATTCTTCACTTCCTTCTTAGAAGTCTTACGATCATAGTACAGCCGGAAATTCCTCAATATCAAATATAAGAACACAATTATATTTCAAACAAAACAACTTAAATGCAATATGTTTTGTTAAAAATATTAAGCAGTCATTTATTAGGGCTAAGTCTCGATTTTGTTTGAAGTATAGCAAATATAATTATAGTAATAATTATATAAATACAAAATAGATTGCAGCACACTTCCTAATGCAATTTTTTTTGTCACAGAAATCACAAACTTCCAAAAGAAACTTATGAAACATTACTTAAAAATACGTTATTTTTACGTAGCATAAATGTCAAGTATACTGCGTAAAGCTTTCGTTATATCTAAAATGCAACCCATCCTAACTCTTAATAGAGCTAGTTACATCATGCAGACGGTGTGTAGGCCAATTAAAGGGTATGTTTTATCCAGTGCTATCTTAAAACAAGCCATTTCTCATTTGCTTGTTTTTATACAGTAGATATTGTTACCGAATTAAAACTACTATCCTTATTGTAACAGTAAGGCGTCTCAGTAACTCAGTCACGGTAATTTCTAATAGGAAGGTTAAGCCAATAGTTGTTATTATCTGCACTGCCTCGTGTCTGACGTCAAACATGATGCTAGTGTACAGGAAATTTGCAGACATCCTACAGAATTTCAAAGCTAGTAAATCTTGTCATAAACTTAAATACTATAATCAGTATATAAGGCTATTTCTAATAATAAGTACATTAACCACACTATTAGATGCCGTTACCTGCGCTGCCGAATAAACGTTTATCTCTTATATTCCGTAACAAAAAGGTGTCGCTACCTACCTTGTTTAGATGACACCAAGTTGTCTCTGACGTACACTACGTGTTATTACATATATATCTCCTCTTACTAGTCACTTCTCATACAAAGTCGCTCGGCGAGAAACAAATATGTTTTCTATATTTAAAAAGTGCCTTTAAACCATGCAATCAACGTGATTAATATTAGACAACTTATTATTCTCGGTTCATTTTAGCCACTGCAGTACGCCGTATTAGTACTGTGTACTAATTTCATACACAGAATTTCAATAAAGAGAATTCTTCGTTAACTAATACCGTATCATATTACAATTACTTTTACATTATCCCCATCTAAAATTCTTGTTTCAAAAATCTATGACCTAATGCCTCGATAAAATAGTATGGTTATGTCTCATACGAAATGTCTTCCTTTCATCCAAAGAAACATTATGTCTGTTTCCCTCTACCACTATTATTTCTTCCCTTCATCAATTATTTATAAGTATTCGCTTTCACCCGTCTACTTTACCCTAAAAATCTAGATATATAATACTAGCGAAACAAAGTAATCTCACTGATAATGTTAGTGTAAAAACGTCACATACGCACGTAAAATTACATTCTTGGTACTAATTCTTGTTCTCCATACTGTCTAATATATTCCGATAAATTAATGGCTAGCTTGGGCGCTTTTCGTACACGTAGGCCCTAGTTTGATTCACGGTGCTTCTTTCATATAAAC
Source organism: Thermobia domestica (assembly GCF_964235325.1). Classification (NCBI taxonomy): domain Eukaryota; kingdom Metazoa; phylum Arthropoda; class Insecta; order Zygentoma; family Lepismatidae; genus Thermobia; species Thermobia domestica. Next base: position 115,867,851 of record NC_137471.1, on the reverse strand, counting down.
AATAGTAATCGTTTTACTTTTTAAACTAGTTTCGCATCTTTCATAGCCAAGAAGTGTAAGCCTAAGGCGTTAAAGTGAAAAACCATATGCTCTATACCTACAAAAGGCGCTTGTCCGGCATTCAATTAATGAAACTGAGACGCGACTTTGAGCAAAATAACATTTCCTCCCATTTACAACACAAAAATCCTATCTATTAGTTTACGACCGCTGTAGATCACGAGGTGAATATACCGTGTTTTAGTTTACGTAACAGTTTTAAACACGAATAAATCTTCTTTGTGACTACGTGGTTAGCGTATGTACCTCTGGTGTGGGAGACTCGAGTTCGATTCCCGGCGAGAGGTCATGTGCTTCGGGGTCCACGTTCATCAGTAGGTCCATGTCTCACATAACTATGGTGCTAAAAAGGGACACCAAACTCCAAATCAAATACGATTATTTGTACTTTCAAGGAACTATAAGAAAAAAAATCTAAATTTTCTCATAAAATGATTACAAAAGTATCACAAAACATATCACATACCAAGCTTTATTCAGCTCCTGCATTTCACAAACTGAACATTCTTCTAGATGCGCCTCAAAATGAAAATGGTTGGGAACCACTGACATATGCTAACAAATATAAAAATATTATTCGTCGAGTGGAGGAACTTATGTTCAGTTCAATAATACTAAAGATAAAAACAAGCAAAATTCAAAGCAGGTGTAGGTTACCCAGTTCCTTTCCCCTACTGTAAATGTTAATACCATACGAAAATAATAAACAATTAATACTATATTACATAAATAATCAGTTTCACCCATCATTTAATGGTCTTTTCATGTAACACTAACTTCTTATATTCTGAACAGATGCTAGGATTCTATGAGCAAGAAAATAATCGCATATTTATTATGAAATTTATCTGTCTGTGTGTCTATGAAACTATTGTTTTAATATGTAAAATAATAACTGCGTCTAGTCCTGACGGAGAGGTCCAAACAATCCAAAATACCTTGCTATTTTTTTTATTGTATTTGGCTTTCGGCGCGGAAGATCATGATTCAATTCCCGGCAACGTCACAGGTTGTGTTCAATTTTAGTGCCATATAAGTAAAAAAACTCCATCGAGCAAAAAATTAGCGTACGGTTTTCCACGTAGGAGAGCCCTGGTTCAAATCCAAGTGCAATGACCAATATTAAATCCCTGTAGCCTCCATATTACATTACACTATACATTAGTTAATTTATAATTCCATAAAAATACACAGAGTCATATGGTTTTCGATGCCGGAAAATCCGCAATCAATTCCCGATAAAAAACAAACACTTCCGTCCTCCTTATACTCCCAACAATTACAAGTGTTTACGTGTATTTCATTTCCAATGTCCCTTCTCATATGAAAAAAAAAGAAAACATAAACATAAAACAAGAAAAAAACAAAGCCAGTACTTACAGATAAATTCTTCTTCTCTGTTAACTTCTATAAAATACAATTCACCAACTCAAACGCATTGTGCACTTTTATTTCTTCAAATGTAACCACTTGATTTGCATCAAAGTTTGTATACCAACGAAAATAAATCCAGAAAGTTCTACCAAATTCTAAAATCTTCTCACTCTCCGTAACTCATATATAACATCCTCTGTGTCGCCCAACCTCCCCTGCGGGCACTTATGTTAAAACAGATGGCGGTCTCTTTTCTTAAAGAACCCTTGTCGTTCTGAATTAATTTTCCTGTCGCGTCCTAAACCTGCCGGGATGCAGTTTTGTTTGTCTGTTGTTTACCCAAACAATTAATCTTTAAAGGATTGCGTTTCCGTTTCAAAAAAGTCTTTCAAAATCAAACGGTTGACATTAATTATACACTTCAAAAACCATGCGTTAATTCTTTACATTATTAATTACTTCCTTTATATTAAAATGTCCACCCTACCCAGAACTAAATTAACATTATTTTCACATTTAAACCCAAAACAATTTATTTTCAGTAACTAATGTTGTTTTCTTTAAATTTGTCGCTATAATTCAAAGCACTACAAAGTCTGTCAATTCAATTCATCTAATGTCACACCCTCATTACAAATGCATTTACTTATCACTTTATATATGGGCGAGCTCTGTTTAGACATTCAAAATGTTACAAAGTACACAAAAATAATTAATCAACATGAAATACAAGCACAGCCAACCATTTCGTTCAATTTCCTATTTAAAACTTTATCAAAAAATAATTCATCCTGTCACTTTAACATGCTCTACAAAGGAACGCATATAAAAGAAAAGTGAACAAAAAATATGTAGGTCGTTATTACGTAGGCAAAATAATGAAACTACAGTCCTGTACAGCATAATTACATGTTAGTAATTGTTCCTAAAGTACCGGTAATAATTCAAGTTCAATTAAAACATTTATTACTTCAATGAGAGTACTTAGAGTAATTACAATATTCATTACTTCAACAACAGTATGTACCAAAAGTGTAAGTACTTTCAAGGTCAAAAAAAAGGACGTTTACAGATTATTCTACTAGAGTCCAGATGGCATTCAAGCTCAGGTTTGTCTAATAGAACAACAGATCTCCGTAGAACCTTCTGATAACTTTTAGAGATGAATAGAAATATTGAACCTACCAGAAGATTGTGAAAACAAACAAATATCTCTTCAAATATACATTTCGAATATTTTGAGTAAATCTCTTATTCTTTCGTGTGTACAGTTCAAAGACTAAACCATATTCGATTGCTCATTAAATAAATACAATTTTTTTTAAAAAAATCTTAATTTAACGTAGCACCATTATGGTCTTTCGGCTGAAGGAGATAAATGGTTAATGAAAGTGAATGATGATGAAAAATTAAACTGTGTGCTCTCCTACCGGGATTCAAACCTGGAACCACGTACTAAGAAGGAAATACGAGCTAGTCACTACACCAGCAGATAGGACTGCTTATTGCAATCGTGCTGAGCATCCCTTTGAGTATCAAGGTCATAACACGGCGACCTTCAATTTAAGGTGGAATCGTAAGCAACGTAATACGATCAAATTTCAAGGCTCCTCTAATAAGGAATCGAACCCAGGACACGGTGTAAGCAAGGCGCACGTGGATAATTGTAAATATTTTGCCGTAATTTAAAAGTAAATTATTTGGAGTATTCATATAGTTTTTGGCTAAGAAGAAGAAAAGAAAGGTTATATGCTGTTGTGGTTTCATTCATTGCTTATAGCATTGTTTCAAATTAGAAAAAAAATCCACTGAACTCGAGCTACATACGGTAATTCATACTATCCTTCGATATGGACAACAAAGGAACAAAACCATGTGGAAAAATGCTGCTGCTCTATGACAATAGGGAGCAATTTCCAAGAACTGTCTCACTCCCCTCTAAGCAGTGTGCTTTCAACCGTAAAATACAAGCATCACATGATCTCTTCATCTTTAGGAATGATGGGAGAATTTTGGAAACGATAAGTCTCATTCGGAGCTTTGGAAGTGTCACTCTCGTTTGAACCCGCGAAACTCAAGTGAGATAGTGCCACGAAGAACGTATAATGATCACTAGATCGTTCTTTGCCTTCGAATAGTAGTGACGAACTGTTTTACGCTTTGCGAATTTTCTTTTTGTTTTTACTTTTCAATTGCTTTTTTGTAAATTCGTTGAACGTGAACTTCTATGGGATAATACAGAAGAAATATGTCTGACAATAAAATGCAACAAATCATGAAGAGCAACCTGGACCTAGTGGAATTTCAGGAAGACGCCGTCCTCAACAACGTTACTGAAAGTCATGAGGAAATATATGCAAAGAGAAAGAAGTAAGAGGAGTATATTACAATGAATTACATTCTAAACGAACGATTTAAACATCACTATAGCACACGTAAAAGGAACGAATATTGAGGAAATTGAGGGAATGGTATTTGATTTGAGAATTATCTTTGTCGCCAAGTCTAGAAGTAAATTCAGATTTCAGGTCTCGCAAATAATGTTCTTCTGTGAAACAGGTCCGTATCCACGGGGGACTAGGGGGGCCGGGTCTCCCTAAACTTTGGCTGGTCCCCTAAAAGTTTCACGGTAGGCTTGCAAATGAACTATAATATGGTGATGAAGTATAATATGATTGGGTCGCCCTCCCATAACTTCTACGGCACCCCCTAAATTTTTGGGCTGGCTACGGGCTTCCTGTGAAATGCATAGACTACTAAAAGCAGTTCCATTTTTAAAGTTTATTTTATTTTTATTTTACATGCGTGGACCCACTGTTTTACAAGAAGAGAGTCCTTTGGAAAAGTGTGGTGCATAATGCCTGTACTTTTTGTTTCTCTATTATGATTGCTGCACTTGCTACACTACAAGAAGACATTTAAAACATACACGCATGTAGTCAAGCTCACCACACTATCTTGCAATATTGTTTTCGGAGTTTAAGGTTTTACGAAACCACACACGTTTGTACAGCCAAGCCCACGTAAAGAATATATCATCTTCGAGATGTTAACTTTTTTTTAAACTATTAAATGACATTCGTCCAAGTAGTCAAAAACATACGACAGAAAGATTTTCTCACAAAAATCTGCTCTACATAGGAAAGCAAACAGAAATCGAACGCAGAAGAAGTCCAAAGTAAATAAGGGATTGTTTGTCTTATTAGTAATTCCTCACGCGAAAAGCGGACGACAAGCTCAAGCGTCTCGGTGGTGACGTCACTATGAAGAGAGGGTAAAAGTAGGTTAAAAGATAGATTCTGCACATAGATTAAGAGCCACATCTGGTTGAGTGGGACAAGTAATATCTACTGTACATATTTATGGCAATGGACAGGGGTTCATAACGCAGTTCGTAGATATATTACTGTATATAGACAACAATTATTTTAAAGTTAGTATTCTTTCTTTCTAAAAACTTTATCCAAGGATGGAATACACAACAGCCTACATTATTGGTCTGAACTTCCAATTTCCATAACATTCATTCAAAGACTGTAGAAACGCACAATGCTGTAATATAATAAAATTTAAATGCATTAGTACGATAGAATAAGAATAATCAAAAAGAGAGAGAGAACAAAAATAAAAAAGAGTCGAAAATAATCAACGAAAATTGGATATTCAAATTTCGTATATTGTATTTGATGATAACTGTTTAGGCGGAAATCGATATCTTCCAGATATCGCACATTTTCTCTGACAAAAATTAATTTTAAAAATCGACACTCTCCAGGTTTCCCACGTGTTATATTTTATTTAAGAAAGGGAATTATCTACTCCAACACAGTCTGTAAAATAATAATAATAATAATAATAAAGTGATTTGCAGGTCGAGACAATAATAATAATAATAATAATAATAATAATATACAATTTTAATAAAAGAAATGGAAACAACAAAACTCCAAAACACAAGAAACGAAACAAGAATACGCAGCGCCTTGTAAATCACTCACTTTACCTAAACTGTAGAAATGTATCAGGTAGCCAGGCGACATTGCCGGCCGTGTGTGCAACCACCCAGAAGGAAGCATTGCCTTCGACAAAGCCGGTTTCGGTGATAACGCCGGCTGCATTGAAAAACAATCCTGTGGAGGATCAGGGAGCAGAACTGTCTTCATCTTCAAGATTGGGAGGCGGGCAGATTTAAGGCTTATTCTGGGGGGACATCAATTTCATCTCACATTCCTTTGTGGGAATCGACACAAATCATCACATTTTTTCCTAAATTACACATTTCAAATCGGATTATTGGGGGACAGTCCCCCCAGTTTCAAGATTGGAGAGGACATGTCCCCTCATCCCCACGGGATTTGCGCCACTGAATGCCGATGCGTGTGCAAGCTAAGATTTCATTACATTGAAATCATGGCCGTCACCGACATTGCCGCATCTGGCGCCGGCATTACCGGTATCGTGTGCAAATGCTTTTGTGAATGCCCAGTTGTTTTGAATAAATCACTTGGATCAGTTGAAGGCAACCTACAAGTTTTTTCCGCTTCCAATCTCTGTATTGTCCTCAATACCGTGACCACCGTCTTTATTTGTTTCCGCTTGCATTTGTCATTAACATTTTTACCAGCATGGGATGTTCCCTTTTGTCAAGTACATCACTTTTTCTTGAAAACCTGTTACCAAAGATTTCTCGCAGATTGACGCATGGTTGAGTGCTGGGGGAGGGATCAGATCTTGCCTTTCGCTGTTGTTCTATGAACGCTACGAGGAAGATTAGAAGACTTCGGGAGGGCAACAATGAGGCTGTGTTTTTGCTCCTCTGGCAAGTCGCCACCTGCGAATTCAGAAAAGTTCGCTTTTCCCTAAAGAGACCCCTGCTACTTGGAATACGCCCCAGACGAATTATTTAAATTTGTTTGTGGCACACCAACATCTGGAAAGGAGAGTTGATCGGGATCCGTTCTTTTCCAGTTCTTCCAAAGTGAATCCTTTACCATTAACATATAGATATTTGAAATTAAGTTAGCAAGCTTTCCATCCTTACGTGGTTCTTGCGTGTAGTGGCGGATCATGGACATAAGCTCACCTATATTGATGCAGAAGCGGGCAAAAGCTAACCGGACATAAACTCACCGTAAATAATACAATTATGTTACTACAAACTATGTTATAACAATGATAAAAGAATATGTTTGTAATAACCTAATAATAATCAGCGCCGTTGCTACAGAGGGTCTGAACTTCTAAACTCTCTAAAAAATCTATCGTGGTGGCAAATCTCAGTATGTCATAGAAAACAGCATGTCAAACAAAGGCACTAGTGTTTTTATATTATTATTATTTATTATCAAATGATAGAAAGTACACACTCCACAACATGGGTATACATGATTTTGTATTGTACACAGTTCAAAATACATTATTTCTATTAAATACATTAAAATACTCAATTGCAGCAGCATTGTCAAAGTACTGCATAATACATATTTTTATTAATCTGTTTTAGACTTACTTTTTAGGTAAATTTAGACTTTCAGTCAAGCAGCTATTTCGTTGAGACTATTTATCGCAGGATTATGGTTCATACCAGAGATGGGAATTTTTACTAACCCTCACTCACCCTTACCCTCAATCAACTGAATCACACTCACCCTCAACCACCCTCACCCTGGTCACACTCAGCCACCTTCACCATCAATAGACTCCCTCACACTCGCAGTTATCTTCATGTACTTAATAAACAATAAGTAAGAGTAAATGTCATTCTCATTCAAGTAATTGAAATTTATATATAATAATATACATAGGTATGCATTATATCTACGGTATATTATTATTTATATTTCATATATATAAATTAAATAGAGAAAGTCACACGAGCTCAGTTCCCTCAGTTTGGCTTGCACTCATTCCGGTTTGCTCTGATTTATTTTATTAGAATTCGGGCTCGCCCTTAATTATTGAGCCCGAGCTCAGTTGAGTGCGAGTGACGAGCTCGAGACTTTGGACACCTATGTGCTAAGCCAAATTTGTAAAAAAAAAAAAAAAAAAAACTATCTTTAGTATCCTTGGATATCTTATGACCCGTTGCTGCTGACAAGTTTTTAAAAAAGGAGACAGATGCCAATAAATGTCATAAGTGGTGTTCTTGCCTTCATTAATTGGTATGGTAGTACAGTTGGAATTTTTCTTTTCTTCTGGGAACAATCAGGAGCGTCATTTCAGATTTTGCTTGCGGGGGGGGGCAAGACCCCTTGATATAAGCAAACTTTCGCGTTTTTCACTGATTTTCGCGTTTTATTGCTATTCTATTGATAAAATCTATATACCTCTCAAACTCAGGGGGGGGGCAAATGCCCCTCCCTGCCCCCTAAATATCGCCCCTGGGAACAATACGTGCCTTCGCACTATATTGCACCAAGCTTTCCTTATACAAGCGTATATACGCAAGTGATTTGGGAACCTAAGACTCCGCAATATTGTTCCGAATTGTGACCCTCACCTTCTGACTGGATCAGATTATCTTCTTTCTCCTACTTTGAGGCAAGAAAACTTTGATTCTTTAACGGTGCTCCCTCAAGAGCAGCCTCCGAATATAAGAATAGAAAATTTGAAAGGGCGAGCTGATTATAGCCTGTATTTTGCTAAAAGAACAAAAATTAAAGTTAATGAAAGCTTAAGTAAGATGTTTAACAGTATGAAATTTACCTCATAGCACCACATTGAGTCTAGAATTATGTGTAATACATTTGAGAATGGTAAGCATAATGTGGTTCTACTTTTCGATTCATCTACACATTACTTTAAGTATATAAAAGCCGGTTCTTAAGTTGCATAATATATTACCTGACCAGGATAGCAGTGTTGTTTTGAAGGGATTGCGCTGATGTTGTGTTTACATCAGTTCCAGGGCAAGCGCGGTGGGACAGGAGAGCGGAGAGTTTCACCCTGTAGTGTATTCAACGGTTTTTAGAAGTTTCAGTTTAGATGTTATACATAACCTAATCTGTTTACGCTTAATAAAGAAAGCCATAAGTTATGTAGTTGTAGTGAACCATTCCTGCAGTAATACAGATGTATTTTGAAAAGTGATATATGAATGGAAATTACCAATTTAGGAACAACATAGCACAATTGACAATTCAGTGAGCTTCTACCGTGTATTAAGCAGATTGTATAAAAATTGATTACGTTTTATTTAATTTCATTATAAAACAGAATCAACCTGTAAAACGAAGGAATGACAATGTGAATGACTAAAAGGTTAATTTAAGGTTGATAGCTTAGAGTTTTGCAAAATACCTTGTAACTGTTAGTTTAAATCAAATTAAGCTTAAGGCTCATGATGCTTGTGTTTGTTTTAAGTGTATTTTATCGGTTGACAAATAAATTATTTTCTCGAGTTTTAGCCAGGGAAGAACCCCGATATGTTTCCACTCGAGAACTGTGAAAGTCCTCTCCGTTGGTCTATTGGCTAGTGCATGTGCTTTTACTGTACGTGGTTCTGGGTTTGAATCCCAGTGAGAGACCAAAATTTAATTTTACAATCCTTCACTTTCATTAATCACCTGTGTCCTCTAGCATAAACAACACAATCATGGGCGTTAAAATAAAGAAATTTCATTTTCTTTAGAGAAATGAGTCATTTGAGGGAAAAGGAGTGAAGAAATTCTTCCTTCCTAGCTTACCTTTTGGGATTGATTTGTAAAATTTGATTCAGTACATCCTTAATTTAAGATCATTATAGAAATCCAGCCCTTGGTAGTTTGAATAAAAGTATTGATAAAACATCACTGTATGGGTAGTGTAAGCGTAAGTATAACTGCTTCAGTACATAATAAATTCACAACTTTTTTTTATAAGGAAAGAAATTTCCCTTGGACTCCCTCTGAATTTCTCTCAGGTTCTAGTTATCATGTGACAAAGAATTAAATCAACTATCTGCTTTCACACACAATATAAATTTAAAAATTGGGAGCCTAGTGGTATCTTTGTGTCTGCAGTATATAATATTACTGATACGTTGTTTTCTTTAACATTTTAATGGCATTTGTCGATTGACTTTAGAGGACTGAGTTTAGCCTATAACCACAAGCTGTTTATAGTTAAAACATATCAGATGTACGGTCTTGTTTAATAAAACCTGCCCCTCCTCCTCTTCTATCTGAAAAGCCCCATATTGTTATTCACATATGAAATCCAAAGACAAAGGCAATCGTCTTTATCCAGTTGTATTTTTATTTTAAGTGTAAGTATTAAAATGTGCTACACATGGTTGCAAGAGGTTGGGTGGCTTTTTTCTTTTCTTCTTTTTTTCTTTTCATTTCTTTTCTTTTTTCTTTCTTTCCTTTTGTTAATACTGAACTTAGGTACCTAATATTGGGAATCATGTTTTTCATGAATTGATGTAAGAGGCGGCCGCGTAATTTCTGGCCAATTGTTTCATCACTGGTATCATGAGCAATGAGATAACAACAGTGGAAGAAACTTCGTTCTTTTCAAACTTGATACTTTGAAAAAACTTATGAGAGGGGTTTCGTTATTCAAATACATATTCATTCTAATCAGTTTCAGAAGTAGAATTAATCTTATAATAACGCAATGACTGTAAGAGTTGACTTGAAAATGTATTTTGTATGTTTTCTTTTTTCTTTTTCTTTTTTACGTAATTCAGAGATTTATTCTGAACTTCACTGGAGTTGAAAGGAACCTCCAATTATCGGGCACCCCAATTTAATCGCTCACCCTCCGCCCCAATGCAACATTGGGAATATTTGCAGCTTAGTGCAGCTTAAAGGAACATGAACGTACATATTTGCTTTCTTACTCTCTTGCTCATAGCGTTGCCCTCGAGACGAGATGAGAATTCAGGTTTTCTCGTCTCGCGTCGTAAATGTTTTTAAAAGTCTCGTCTCAAATAAAAATTCCCTCGTCTCGTTTTTTAAATTTTTGTAAAAAAAGATGTGTCCTAATTTCCGACTTAGTTGCATGTAAAATTTATCGGAATTCTTCCAGGTTACGACGAGTCCACGAAAGATTGATATAACCATGAAAGAAATCATATTTATTATTGAAGTAAATTGTGTAATGACTTGCGTATCATCATCTTTATTGGGTTCATACAATTACCTTATCAAGTTATATATATATATATATATATATATATATATATATATATATGTAGTATGGCGCTAAATTCGTTGTACGAAAGCAAAGGAGTGATTCCTGAGAGTAAAACAAACAAAAAAGTTCCAATAAACATAGTGCGAGAACCTCGTCGTTAAGTGTTATAGGCTACCAAAAACATGAAAAAATGAATTTTAAAGATCCATAGCTCCAAAACTATGGGATCTACTGTAGTCGGGTCAAGACTTCACTTAGGAACTAGTATGTGTTCTATCCAAATATACATATTTTAGAATCCTAAGGTACTCACCCAACATTTTTTATGGAAGTAGTTGGAGAGAACTTTATATCATAAGCCCGTAGTCAAATTCCCTCAAAAAAATTAGTTGAGGAAGCACCTCAAGACTCTGAAACACGCATTTCTGGATAGGGCACATACTAGTTCCTAAGTGAAGTCTTGATCCGACTACGGTAGGTCCCATAGTTTCGGAGCTATGGACCTTTAAAATTCATTTTTTCCTGTTTTTGGCACCCTATAACACGTAAACGATGGGGTTTTCCCCCTATGTTTATTGGAAATTTTTTTGTTTGTTTTACTCTCAGGAATCACTCCTCTGGTTTTGTACAACGAATTTAGCGTCATACTATGTATATCTATATATCTATATCTGTATCTATATCTATCTATCTATCTATCTATCTATCTATCTATCTATCTATCTATCTATCTATCTATATATATATATATATATATATATATATATATATATATATATATATATATATATATATACTAATTATTAATCATTTAACACTAAACAGTGTTTGAAATTGTGATGTAACATTTGGGTGAACTAGTCATACCTACAAACCTTGACAATTTTCTTGACTCTCCTCGATTTATTTCTCACTTTATATTTGCGAAAGAAGGAGCATATACATGGATAAGCATACCCTATATTTTTGAAAACGGGAGATCATATGTCTACCGAAAGTTCTAGTGTTTCTTGTGAGTACTCTACAATTTGTTTCGTCCGATGATTTTTTGTCCCGAACTTTCCTTGAATTTGTCCCTATGCATATTTTATAGACTTAAAAATACTAGAGACAGTCACCAGAAAATAATGAGTACACATCCTACATATCCTCTCGTCAAAAATTTCGGAACGAGTCGAATCAACCAATTTTAATTCGTTTTCTTTCCCACAGAGAGCATCTGATCCTTTGTACAATAGTGAGGTCAGTTTATTCTCAAGTTAATATGGAAGATGTATGTATTTTTCCTTTTTCTTTGCTTGTTACTTAAAATGTTCTGCAAATAACTTCAATAACCTTTGAAATTGTTAGTCTTTACTTGGGGATATGCGTGAAATGGTTTATTACGAACACGATAAAAAGAACTGTGATAGATTAATTACAGATAATATGCTTAGAAACACCGCCGCTTGCATTTTAGTTTCAAAACCGGCCGCCTGCACTCGTTCGCTGGTCAGGTAATAACGGAAAAATAGTACATTATATAAAATGAGTTAATATAAAGGACTCCGTTAAAAGAGAAATGCATTTGTCAATCCACGAAGCTATCGTGAAATTTAGGATGTTTCGTGTTCATTTGGAGATAAATGTTTTTTCAGCAGCGAGATTGTATGAGACTTATCTCATCCCGAAGGCGAGAACACTCACCACTTTTTTGCAAGGGATCAATACAAATATAAATTCCCGCAACATTAGCTGTTTCGTCAAATATGTGTTAATCTTTACTGGAATAGGAATCCTCAATAAAAATATTGTGACAAACAACACCAAAATCGAGTTGTGGGAAACGACACACCGTTGTTTCAGAGTAGTTTTCGAAAGAAGACTTTATATAAATTTCGTACCTTGTAAATTCAAGAGGTTTCCTTACTCTATGATGTTTATGTTAAAAAAAAGATGCCATGGAATTTGTTACTAAATTAACAAATACAAATGCCAGTCTCAAACACCACTCATGAAAATCTATGAAAAAAAAAAACATTTTTATCTCCAAAACCAGCCTGAAATGTCACTCACTCTTCAAGTGGAAAAATATCACACATTACAAATAATAGTAAGAGACGTTCTATTGGTCCCCAACCGGCTTCATTTGTACTCAAGCAGAAAATTTACCCTAACCGCCCTTGTAAATAACACTCCAAATAAGCCATAAATGGCACGTGTTTTTTGTCGAAGTGATACGTTGTTGCCATCGCTAAACTTATATTATCAATAGATACATTATGTAATAATAATAATATTATAATAATACAATCATTAAAGGAAATCAATATAATAGTATGGACAGGGGCGGTCAATGACGGATTTCTGGGAGTGGCAAAGAAAGATTGTATTCTTTTCTCATCGGGCTTTTGCGGCACTGATGCCTTACGTGAAGGGGGAAGGAAAGGGGCAAACCACTTAACATGTTTGGTTCGTACATGCGTTATAGTTGTGGAAGTTACACAATATTAACAATATGATATATTTAAGATTAAAATAAGCACATATCATGAAACTAATGATTGATTTCTTTTTTCTTTTCATTAAAACCTATCCAAATTGAATTCAAATTAAATGAAATATTTCAGTTTAACATCCCAGAACTATGCCCTTCAAGCTAAGGGAAACGAAAGGAGGATGCAACGAAAACAAAAGTAACGAAAAATCTAGATAAATCTGGAGACTACTGAAAAATCAGTAAGCAAGACGGTGAAAATTGCAACATCACTTTCTTTTTCAGCAGGTCAACTGGAAGGCCACCCTCAGCTGGAAGGACCCCTCCCATGTAACTGCCCCTTCTCATTCAGTCACTGAGTGACGTGACTTAGTTGCGTCACTGCTTGTGGAAAGACAGGCAACCGACTAGCGATGAGGAGGGTTAGAAAATAAGTAACAATAGTTTAAATTTGTATTAGTTAAAGTTGAACTAACCAGTAATTATGTTTCTATATTGGAGTGGCAAAACATGATGTGTACTGTACATTTAAGCAGGCAAACAAATCTCAAACTTATCAATTAAATTTAAAATACTTTAAGTTCAGTCGTGAAAACGAATATATATATATCGCTAAGCAGGCATATAGAAGTTAATACGTCATTCTATTAACTTATAGATCATCCGTTACAACGAATGTTATGAGGACTTTTGAGATTGACACGTCTTACAATGTAGGTCTATGCTTTTCCCAGAACTGCAGAATTTTTGTTACCTTTGTATCCGTCTCGAGCCTCTATAGTTTGCTTCTGACAAAAGGAAAGTTTCTGCATCAATAAGTAACTATTCCAAGAAACAAACTGTGTGATTCTAAAGACTGCAAAAATGTGTTTGATATGTTTCAAGTCAAATATAAATGCCTGTTTTTGTTTCGTTACATAAAATACGTTATTATCTTTTCTATCTATATGACCACTCGAAAAAAATACTAGAGAGAAGAAAAATGAAAATGTTCTTCAGGGTGGGAATTACATTTTTGTCACACGGAATATCCCATTCACCATCCCCATTAATTCCTACACTGTACCAGCTAATGTTTTATGACCTAATTACGTCACTCTGTGCCAACTAGGTTGCTGCTCTATTTGGAATTTGCAGGGAAGTGATATTTGAACCATTTCCCAAACAAATAACTTTCAAGCAAACATCCTTCAGGAATTCATTCTGGTGATGGGCATTTTTGCTAACCCTCACTCACCCTCACCGTCAATCAATTCCCTCATCCTTACCCTCTTTCACGCTCACCCTCAATCGACTTCCTCACCCTCACCCTCAGTTGACTCCTTCTCCCTCACCCTCATCCACCCTCACCCTCAGTTGACTACCTCATCCTCACCCTCAGCCACCCTCACCCTCAGTTGATTCCCTCATATTCGCCCTCAGCCACTCTCTCCCACAGTTGACTCCTTCACCCTCACCCTCAGGCACCCTCACCCTCAATCGACACTTTCATCCTCACCCTCAGCCACCCTCACCCTCAATCGACACCTTCACCCTTACCCTCAGCCACCCTCACCCTCAATCGACTCCCTCACCCTCAATCGACTCCCTCACCCTCACTCTCAGACACCCTCACCCTCAGCTGATTCCCTCATACTCGCCCTCAGCCACTCAGCCACCCTCACCCCAATCGACACCTTCACCCTCACCCTCAGACACCCTCACCCTCAGTTGACCCCCTCACCCTCACCCTCAGCCACCCTCACCCTCAATAGTCTTTTTCACCCTCACCCTCAGACACCCTCACCCTCATCTACCGAAATGAGGGTGAGTCAGGGTGAGGGCGGCCCTCTTGAGGGCAAAAATGAGTGAGGGTGTCCATCTCTGGTCTTGACACCTGATCAAGAGGAGAGTATTCTTCAGATAATTAAAGAAGATTCTTGTACCACTACAAAAAGGCTAGCAACGGTAGATGTTTCACATGGAACCGTGTGGAAAGTATTTCGGAAACACCTCCATCCCTTTCACTTGCAACATAAGCAAGGAATAAAAGAAATATACTATTGTCCGCGAAGACACCTTTACGACTGGTATCTTAATCGGTGTATATAAACTCTCTATTTCCTTCATTAATCATATTTACTGATGAGGGGCTGACAAGAGATGGTGTTGTCAACATTCACGAGTAAAACCAATTGGCAAAAGAAAACCCTAACGGAAATTTTCCAGTCGACACCAACATCAATTCTTGATTAATTTCTGGGCAGACATATTGGGGAACGCAATTGTAGGGACATACAATTTATCACAAGTTTTCATAGGTTCAATATTCCTGCAATTTCTTGAACGAAATCTTCCGGAATGGTTGAAAATGTTACTTTGTCGAGAAAGTTTCAACTTTGATTTTACACGACGGTGCTCCACTACATTTTTGCGAGAAGTTCGTGCATTTCTTGTTCAGTATTTCCAAGACGGATGAATAGGGCGAAAAAGATTCCTACAGTGGCCTCCACGCACTGATGAACTAAATCCTTTCGATATTTATTTGTTGGACATCTTAAAAGCATACTGTACAAAGAAGCAAATAAACGAAGTACATGAATTGGAGCAAAGAATTCGTAATAGATTTACAAAAAGTCGTAATACATCTTTGTGTTCCAATTGTGCAATTAAATCATTGTCAACTCGTGCTGAGTGTTCTATTGAGGTGACGGATGATACATCGAGCATCTGTTATAATTTTCATTGTTATTTGGATTCTTGTCCAGCGTAGTAGTTCAGAACAAATATGTACACTCATGTCAAAAATGATTGTCGCATATCTATAACTGTCTTCAAGTAAGAGTATAATTTGATAATGATTTTGCAAGGTACTTTTAACACTGATACTATGCGTATAATTGGAAAAAGTATATATGTGGTAAATTTCATAGGAAAAGAAGTATAAATACCAAAATTAGAAATAGTAAAACAAAATCTTGCTAAATGGAAAAGAAAGTTTTATTTTCGTTTTATTGTTCTTATTTACTGCTCTTTTGACATGAAATTTTTCGACATACATGTCTTTGCTAATTATATACATACTAACATTATAAGAAATACCGAGCAAATTCGTTATCAACTTATATTCCTACAACAACATATTTATAGACATGCGACAATAATTTCGGACATGAGTGTACACTCTTCTAATAAGTTATAGTACGTAAATTCGTGGTGGTCAACATCGCATTAATGGGTTTACTCGAGATCTCCAGTTTCTTCCAACATTTCAATCTATCAATTTTTTCATCATCATTTACTCACAATATCTACCATATCTACTATTTGATAAACAAAAAAAAAAAAAAAAAAAAAAGATGAGAGAGAATGTATCATGCTACCTCCGTTCTTCGGAAAATAGCTTCATCGAACCCTTTGCCCTGATGTTCGTTTTCAGAGCATTTCGGATTTCTGTATCATGGCAATTATTTGTTTATGTTTGTTTTGTGTGACATTTATTCTGCATAATATCACCGATATCAAATTATATTAATTGTTAAAACTTGGTTTGAAGGTGCTGTCAACCACTTTTATTTTATGTTAAACTGTCCTATGTGTTGTTTACACGACGTAACAAGTTAATAAGCTGATAATTAGAAAAAACATATCTTCTTCTTTCTTATACGAGCTTGAATCAGGGTTCCAGTACCCTCTATAAAGTTCGTAACACCAGTACAACCTAAGTCTGAAAGATGGCTATTTAGAAAGAGTGTACTAGTTCCCCTGATATTTCTTTGACCACCATTAATATATCTTATAGTTTTCGAGCTACGCAACCTGAAAGTTACGCCTTCCTCGTTTTCAGCATCACTCAACTTTGGAGCAACGAAGTTCTCGCCATACGTCCATTCGGGTCTTTTTAGATTTTTTGTTGGAGAGGTTTTACCAGTTGATTTTAGCTACATAATAAATGATCACGCTACATATTTATATTTTACATTTAACCCTTTGGGGATCCAAGGTTCAATTTGTACGTACGGGGTGTTTCATGATACATTGCGTAATAACTCTGCTATTTGAGCTTTTTCGTCCGTTTTTTTTTCAAGTCCAGAGGCATTGCAGAAGACTTACGGATGGTTTCACACCTTCCTGTGTCCAGACATAGGAGGTGATGACGTCATACGTCTAAAATTTATATTTTCGTGTAATACTTTTTGGGGGGGTTATGTAATGTATTTTTGGCGGGCTTATTTTTGCACGTAGAAGATTGAAATTTTGCACAAACATGCAGTCTACCGAGTAGTATTTACCAGATTTTTTTCAGATTTCTGCGTTAAACCAGGGGGGGATCCAGAGGGTCAAAAAGTTGTAAAAAGGGATATTTTACCCCAAAATCCCGTTTTTCCTCATTTTCCCGCCTTAGGTACATGATGGAGACAAGTGAATGATACCGCCTGAAAGGCAGTTCTATTCTGAAGAGAATGATGTGCGACACATGGCCCAAGGGTAATTAGGGAAGTGTCAGGGAATTTTTATCAAAATATACTTCTGTATAGTAGAATTTTGGACATTTTCGGTACTATTTTTGTGCTGGCTTATTTTTGCACCTAGAAGATTGAAATTGTGAACAAACATTCAGTCCACCGAGTAGTATTTACCAGATTTTTTTCAGATTTCTGCGTTAAAACTGGGGGGTACAGAGGGGATAAAAGTTGAAAAAGGGAAATTTTTACCAAAAAATCCCTTTCGCGGGATTTTCCCGCCTTAGATACATAATGGGGACAGATGAATGAAACCGGCTCAAAGGCAGTTCTATTCTGAAGAGAATGATGGGCGAAACATGACCCTAGGGTTATTAAGGATGTCTCAGGGAATGTTTAAAAATTTCCCTCTGTATACGGGAATATGGGACATTGTCGGTATACTTTTTTTTTTTTGGCGAGCCTACTTTTACACCTGGAAAATTGTAATTGTGCATGAACATTCAGCCGACCAAGTAGTATTTACCAGATTTTTTCAGATCTCTGCGTTAAAACAGGAGGGGTCCAGGAGGGGCCAAAGTATAAAAAAGGGTATTTAGACCCAAAAAATCCCGTTTTTCCTCAGTTTCCCGCCTTAGATACATGATGGAGACACGTGAGTCATACCGCCTGAAAGGCTGCTCTATTCTGAAAAGAATGGTGGACGAAACATGACCCTAGGGTATTTAGGGATGTCTCAGGAATTTTTTTACCTGAGATCATGGTGTTTTACGGTAATTTCTGGCATGGTGTGAATTCCTCATAAAAGTTCTCCCGCCCTTGGTTTTCAAGATAGAAACTTGAAGTTTGGCACACACATTCAGTATACCAAGTACTATTTATTAGTTTTTTTAGATGGTTATGTTCCCACAGGGTCACTCCAGTGGGGGACCAAAGTGCGAGAAAAATTTTCCCTCCGAAAATTTCTCTTTGACATCATTTTTCCACTCCTGGTAAATGGTATGAGCACGCAAGTAATATCGTTTCAAAGCCAGCTCCATTCTGAAGAGAATGAGGTATGAACCATGATCCTAGGATAAACAGTGACGATACAGTAGCTGCTTGACTCAAAGTCAAAAAATAGCCCAAAAAGCCGGTATCCGGAAAGGGTTAAAATTGCAACCGGGTGTCTCTGGCTGCCGTATATGGCTACCCGATCATCACCCTTGTTCTTCGCGCGCACAGTCATTCGAAGAATTGAAAACGTACTCTGTACACAAACAGTTTATGGTTGTGAACTCGGAAAGCCTGGTACTTCTGCTTGTCAAGGTCAAAAAGTGGGAGAAAAATGGATGTGTAGAATGTAAAGAGAGTGCAACAGTGACTGATACTTGTAAGAAACATATTCATTTGTAGTTCATGCACATTCCGCCTGTAGCGCTACTGTGGCACAATGTATATTGTAACTGTATAACTCTTGTACACCGCTTATAGGTCTATTGGCATAAGTGACGACCGAAACTATGTTGTCAGCTCTGACTGAGATAAGGCACTGCTGTGCTGCTTTTGCTTTTCTTTTTTCTCCTTTGTCAGTTACGAGACGACAAACATGTTGTTTTTGCTTGTTGCACGCGCTGAACGGGTTCCTTGCGGAGCGAAGTATTTAAGAAATTGACTACATATTCTTGTTTACGATAGAAATATGATAAGTACTTTGAATTATAACACGGTTTTAAATTGGTTAACTGTTGAGAAAAATACGAAAATAAAGCTGTACTTGTAAATGAATACTAGTCGAGGACGTAGCTACTCACAAGGTTGATTACAGATTTTCTCGTGGAAGAATTTCTTTATACTACAGGTGAAAAGCAGACCTCAATGTAGACATTCCGCCACCCCGTTCATCTTTTCAGACTCAATCGGAAATGGTCTCAATCGTTTGTATATCATTTGTACAGAAATGTGCAGGCAAAATTTTCGTTTGTACACAATAAGGAAGACGCCAGAAGGAAAACAGAGCGGAGGGCTCTCTAAATGGAAGCCCCGCACCATGTCCAATTCAATCACAAATTGTCGCAATCGTTTGTACATCGTTTGTACAGAAATATGCAGGCGAAATTTTTGTTTGTCCACAATTAGGGGCGCAGCCAGAACGAAAACAATGTGGGGGGCTGTCTAAATGGTAGTCCCCCATGTCATATCAATCACAAACAGTCACAATCGTTTGTACAGAAATGTACATGAGAAATTTTCGTTTGTACACAGTTAGGTGCGCCGCCAGAACGAAAACAAAATTGGGGCTGACTAAATGGTAGCTCCTCACCATGTCCAATTCATTCACAAATTGTCACAATAGTTTGTACATCGTTTGTACAGAAATGTAATTTGATCCTTTTAATCAAGGGGATCCTGTTTTGGAAAGGGACTCTTTGCCCCTTAACTTATTTTCCGAAAGAAACAAAAATATCTGTTGATTTATTTTCGCTCTGGTATATGTGTGCAAAGTTTGAATGAAATCGGATGAAGAGAATCATTTGTGAAGATATCTTCTTTACACTTTCAATTTTTAGACTTGATGGCCTTTTGCACCAAAGTCTTCAATGGTCATTAGCAGACATTATCATAAAAAATAATTTTTATTTCTTCATCCATTGCAAGTCTTATGGACTCCCCTGTGCCTCGCCTCTCCGAAGATCGATATCAAAAATGTAGGATGATGATATATTGATATCGATATATATATACGCTATCGAATGTTGATATAATTGTTAATATCGATATCGACGATATCGATATATCGACATATCGTATAGGACTAGATACATGGAAGTGCGTCGGGACCGTAATACGGCAAATTGTGGAGGCGTTAAAATATTAAATAATACTTTTGATAAAGTGGATACTTTCAAATATTTAGGATCAATATTAACAGAGGAAAATCATATTCACGAAGAAATTAAATGTCGACTAAAAGCAGGGAATTCGTGTTACTATTCGGTTCAAAATCTCTTGTCGTCGCGAATTCTGTCGAGGAATTTGAAGCTTAAAATATATAAAACGATAATCATGCCTGTTGTTCTGTATGGTTGTGAAACATGGTCGCTTACTCTGAGGGAAGAACATAGACTGAAAGTATTTGAGAACAGGATCCTGAGAAGAATATTCGGCCCCAAGAGGAACGAGAATGGGGAATGGCGGAAGCTTCATAATGAGGAACTACCTAGTATATACGGTTTACCCAACATTGTTAGAGTCATCAAATCTAGGAGGCTTAGGTGGGCAGGTCATGTAGCTAGAATGGAAGAAAGTAGAAACGCTTTCAAAGTCTTGACTGGTAGACCCATAGGAAAACGACCATTAGGAAGACCTAGGCGCAGATGGGAGGACAATATTAAGATAGATCTCGCAGAGATTGGAATACAGAGTAGAAACTGGATGCAGTTAGCTAAGGATAGAAGTCCGTGGAGAGCTTTTGTGAACGCGGCACTGAACCTCCGGGTTCCATAGGCCATAGAGTTAGTTAGTTAGTTAGTATAGGACTAGATCCGAGTAATTATGTCTGATATATACTAGAATCAACAATCAAAATCTAATTATGTTCTTTCATTTCCGTACTCAAGGTTGAAGTGGAAGAGGATGAACCTAGACTAGCATTTTAAGGCAAAAAGTTTGTTAAACTATGATTTTTCCATTTCAAAACGTTGAACGAGAAATAAATGTAATATTTTATTTGTTAAGGAAACCTTTCAAACACTGATTTATGGGCATGACCTGTGGGAGGATTTGAGACCCTGTCGACATTAATTTCCCCCTTCGTGTCCATAAGTTATCTTCGATCATGCTCAAAGTGGACTAATAATGTTATACCAGTTTTCTCTCATTCATATATTGACCATCACCCGGGGAGAATCTTCAGAGATCGTCAATGCTTATAATTTGTTTTTCGTTACAAATGAAAGGATAATAACGAAATATTAAACAAACTTAAAATTTTGTTCTCAGCTGTGGATTTTAGATTTGCAATTCATATAATGTACGCTTCTAATCGAATTTGAAAAACAAGTAATTGCCAAAGATTTATTCAAAGAAAAGTTGTCAATCTTCTCATGAAAGTGGGAACTTTCTGCAGGGTTTGAATATATAAACTTCTGATTGATAGGCTAGTGACTCAAACTGCTCGACCAGTTCGTATGTCTTCACTTAACCTCTTTTGTCTTTTATTTAAAGTGGTTTCCTACTCCACACTTTTTTTGTTTACGTCGATACGACTATACGTTTGTGGTGAATATTTGGAAGTTACAATATTTGCAATGCATAAAAGTCTTTTTCGTATAAATTGTATTCAATTTTATGTCCTGGTACTTATATATAACAGGTTTAATCCGTGAAATTGGTTGGGATTGGAATGATCGTAAATGTTTTCATAGTTAGGAGACTGGATATGCAAACCCGCTTAACATGGGGATTTACTTCTGGGAAATTTGGTACCTTTTACTTGTTTTTTCTGATTTTCATCACAAATCAGTTACAGTACAGGTACTTTACATAGTATAGCAATATACTCTATATTTTTTCAGAACTAAGCAAACCGGAAGACAAAACGTCTGTGATATTAGGGTGGAATGGTTTACAAAATATTCATAATTCATTATCCTTATTTCTATCAGTACTTTTGCCACAGACTCAGAGCTACAACACTAATCGAACTAGGGAAGAACGATTTAATTCTTTTGAGAGAGAATGTCATACTTTTAAATATAAGCTTCATATCTCGGGATAATTGTGGCTACTGAATGTTTCAAGGTAATCGGTACCCGAAAGGGTAAAGTTTGTCGACTCTCAAATCTCAACAGTTTGCATATTTCATGTTGTTTCTTGTTACAAAAAGACTTCTGGCTGAATCTATTCAAAGTGAATTATTGAAATTTTATACACTCAAAAAAGTTTGACAACTAAGACCGTGAAGCTACACCATCCAATATACTCATTCTTATTCCATAATCGTGTCTCGTAAAAAGACCACGCCTCTCCCTTCTCGTTTCCTTTCTACAGTATTAAAAGAAACAACAACCTTAGCACAATTCTAATTTCAAAATGTACACGTATTGGTATCAATAAAATGAAAGAATAGAAATGCGAGGAAATGAAATTCATAATTAATGTAGGAATACACTTAAACACTTCTCAATGAAAAATTAAAACGAATAGATGTATGTTAGAGGTACAGAAGTGAGACAGGGGGAGAAAAGGAGACAGCAGAAGGGAAAGAAAAAGGAACACAGATAAAAATATTCAACGTAGTAAAAGAACTTAACATTATAAATTTCCGTTTCCAAAAGTCCATCGGTAATATGGAAATAGCGTTTGTTTTTTTAAATATTTTTCAGAACTATTGGAATATATAGAGAATGCCTGAAAGATTCATTAAGTCACTTTCAAAATAAATAGTAAACTTGGTAGTCAAATAATTTTCAGTGACACTGTAGAGTTCCGAGACACATCTAGGATCATGCGAAAAGTTTGGCACACATATTTCTTTCCCCGTGGTCCACTTGCAAATTCGGTAGTGTTAGTTAAACGTATTGATTCAAAATACATTACAATTAGCCTAGTAGGACAGTTCCTTGGACAATCACCCTAGAAAGCGCTAGTTCAAATCTTTAAAAGATGTGCAAAATACACTTGATACTTTCTTCGCTTCACTGGACACCAAGTTCTACTGCTAAGGAATGCATGGCCTTCTAGAACGTTGGCAAAATTTTGTGGATGCTGATGGGGAAAATTTTAGATCTTCCAGGTACTACTTTGTTAAAAAGAAAAAATGCTCTTATACTGTAACATATTATTCTGCAATTACTTTGTTTCGTGAGGTATATTTTTTCTTTGAGTGTTCTTGGGAGAATGAAGTTAGTAACTAATATTTCTTTAAAATTTTACGCAAAAGTCATGGTAAATGAAGATGAAACAAGCGAAAAATAGAAATCAATAGCAACTTTCATATCCTACTAACACAATACTGCAAAGTCATTATATGCTAATTAATTCAGGATTTTACATCCAAATTAAATTAAATGAAATCTTTAAGTTTTACGTCCCAAGTTTATGCCGGCTAGGCTAAAGGAGAAGTGATGATCAGAAATGAAGAAAATGAGAGTTTGGTATACGAGGTCCCGGGTTCGATTCCGTGTGGGAGAGCTTTCGAAAATTAACTCTCTTTGATGTTTTTGTGTGCGTGTCGCAGTCGTTCTAGGTTACTGGAAAATCAAGTTAAACAAGTAAAAAGCGAATAAGTGTAAGTAGAAACATACTAATAAATAGATAAGCAAGTTAATAAGGCATGTTCGGTGCTACAGTTAACTTTAGAAAAAAGTGGATTGCGAGAAAGGTTAATAAATTACACTTCTTCTGCGCGGCAGTTCGAGACAACCGTAATATTTTCAATCATTTTCTTTTTAAAGAGATCTATCTTTCTAAATACTAGCACACACTACATGGGTAACAGTTTATATTATGATAGGCTATACCATGAGCTTTAAAAGAAAAATTGCAATCACTCATTGATTATTACGTAGTAAGTTTTTAATAGGTTCAGTGCTTGATCGTGCCGTATGTGAATGTTATGAAATATGAATTGTTTTTTTTTTTATTTTATGATGTTCAAGGATGCACATATATGTGGTCACAACTTGCGCTTCCAGAAGCCTCAAGTTCACATGCATTAAAGAGTTCACATTTCTGCATTACGCACCTTTTTCAACAACTTTCAATAGGTTTATTTATCATGAGAGAAATCGTTAACGAAATGTTTGCTGTATTGGATACTGTAATTCAGAAAATGTTTCCATTATCAGATATGTAGTTTCATTTAATTTAGAAATTCATACTCCAAAACAGTTGAAAACTTTAGCATTCTTTTAACTTTAGTTCAGTTGAGTTGATTTTGAGTTTAATGTCCCTTTGAGCAGCGAGACTATATTAGACGTGGACCTACAGATTAACGTGGGATCCGAATCGCATGAGCTCCAACTTGAAATCGAACTCGGCTCTCACACACCTTAGCTTTACTTGAATTTGGACGCAGACACTCTTAAGCGGATTTAAGAGGGTGCACTTACTACCCCAGAGTTTTAAAATGAATACATTTTTTACTAATTATAATCATTTTTCTTTAAAATGGTGCAATCAATACGTTTTGTTTATTTAATACGTAGTCATTGTTGATAAAGTTCTTACTTTTGTATCTGGCAATAAGATCCCCTCTCTTCTGTCTCTAGACCCAGTCATATTACTTTTAATAAATGCCAAACTACGATTTTTATCAACAAACAAAAGCTGTCCTACTAACTCAGGTAAATACTAAAACTAATACTAATATTAATACTACTAATAATAAAGCATCTGAAAAATAAAGATACTTTTTCACCCTACTTTAAAATTTCTGTGGGCTTCTTTGAACGTGGATATGTTGTTTTATAATGTATAATGTTAAAAGGCTTCAAACAACAATCTGGCAAAAATTATTTGTGTAAAAGACACAAACGTCTTATCAGTTGTTCTACAAAGAATTAAACAACTGCTCTTTTTTCTGTTTTCCTTTAAACACAATGTTACCATTTACATTGCACAGACAAAAGTAGAGAACAAAGTAATATTTCGTCTAAGGGCAGCTTCGTTGCTAAATTGAAGTGTGACATTCTGTCAATATATTGCATAGCTATCAGTAGGGCACAGTTATAGGTTCTTTCCAAACGTTTTGGTATAACAGACTAATCAAACTACGTTGTTGTAGGTAAGAGATGAGACTCTTAAAGCCCGATAAGTGTTGGAGCTCAGAGCCGTAGCTAGAAATTTCGTTGCCCGGGGCGAAGTAGAATTCAGCGTCCCCCCACACTCATTTTACCAAGCTTTTACTTTTCCTTTCTGTGCTTATATTTTTAACATATAAGAGAAACATCTTTTTGTTGTTATGCCACGCTTATTTTAACAAGCTTCTTGGACAGACCATTGCAACAGCCAAATACGATCGTTATGTATTCTTTAACAAATAAGAACCTTTCGCAAGATTCTTATTTTAGACCTGCTGTTAAACTTGAGTAAACCACCTTGTATAGAAATCCATTCGGAGAATAATTATGAAAAAAAACATGGAGCCGATTCTCCTACGTCAGGGAGACCATGTTACACATGGAGTTGGTGGACGCGAGTAGTGGCGTTGGAAAGGTCCGAGTCCCCTGAGTGCAGTAGTAATGTCAGAAATCAGGCCCAGAGCACGAAGCTGAAGGAATGGGGTCCTGACGTTATGGGCTTGGGTCCCTTCTATTCACCTATTAAACATGAAGTTGTAGGAAGGCATTGGTGGCATGAAAAAGGCTTTGATTCGTTGAACACAACTGTGATGTCAGAAATTGATCTCTAGCCTTGAACCCCAAGAAACGGGCTCCCGAAGTTTTAGACGGTTCCTTTGTATTCCCCTTTTAAACATGGGGTTGTTGGACGCAGATGGTAACATTGGAAAGATCCTAGTCGTTTGAGCACAAGGTAATGTCCGAAATCGGTTCCTGTCCTCAAAGCTCCAGAAATGAGGTTCGGAATTTGCTCGATCTCGATACTTGGTTGCGTAAGATAGAACAATATTTATAGCTGTATTGATCGTTTTATCTCGGGTAATCAAATACTGAGATTGAAGCACAGCAAAGATTTAAATCACAACCCAAATGTTTAGGATCCGGATCTGATTTCTGACATTAGCGCAAAGCTTAAAGGCCCAAGACCTCTCCAACGTCACCACCTGCTTCCAGAAACACCTTGCTTCATAGACCAATATAGGAGACCCGAACTCAAAATTTCGGTATTCCATTTCCAGGGCTTCGAATCCAAGGCCTGAGTTCTGACATTACTACTGTCCTCAATCGACCCTGGCATTTCAGACGTCACCACCATAGTACAACAATTCCGTGTTTAATAGGCAAATAAAAGGAACCCGAGTCCATATTGTTTTACCTAATTTCTGGGCCTCAGATCCTGGGGTCCATCTTTGACATCACCTATGTGCTAAGAGGGTCCAGAGCTTTCCAACGCCGCCATCTGCATCCAAGAACTTCATGCTTAAAAGAGAAATAGAATGGACCTCAGCCCAAAATTTCGGAGACTCATTTCTGGGGTTTCGAGGCAATGGCCCGATATCCAATATTACCGCTGTGCTCAAACGACTCGAACCTTTCCAACATTACCGCCTTGGTGCAACGATTCCATTTTTAATAGGCGTATAGAAAAGACCCATACTCAAACTTTTTGGACCCCGTTTCTGCTGCCTCATGGCCGGGACCCGATTTCTTACATCACCACTGTGCTTAGGAGACACGAAACGTTCCAACGCCTCTAACAGTGTGCACCAATTCCATATCTAACACGAGCTCCTCCGTGGCTAAGCGGTTAGCGTACGGTGTCCCGGGTTCGATTCCCGGCAGGAGCTCATGTGGTTCGGATTCCACGTTAATCAGTAGGTCCACGTCTCATATAGCCTCGCTGCTGAACGGGACGTTAAACTCAGAATCCACTCCATATCTAACACGGTTTAACTACTGCAGGAGTATTTTAATGGAATTTTTCTCCATGATGTTTAAACAATTTACACCATTTCAAACTATCGCTAAAAATGTAATTTCAATATATTGAAAAACTATGGTCTTTTAAAATGTTCGAAATGCGTACACCATTAATTGTAAGAAATAATTGTCTGTATTTGTTTATGTGTGTGACCACAGAAATATTTTCATTTCAATTCTTTTACGATAACAAATACTTTGTTAAAGGTAACGGAAATTTAGAAGGAACCTTCTTTAGGAATTTCTCATTATTAATGAGTGAAGATGAACAATATGATTGTAATTAAAATTCAAAAAATAGTTTGGCTACAGTATATGTTTGAAATTAAAGTAATTACTTCTTAATGAATGATTTGTTTTTGAATTGAATTTGTTTTTTGAATTGTTTCTGAATTTAAGGTTACTTATTATTAAAAATACACTAACACACATATACACACATATGTGTATATGGTTCGTATGTATGTAGATAGTTAAAAATATCACACAACTAGATCCATATGTACAAAAATATTCTGGTGATAAAAGTAGTTTTTGCAGAAATGATCCCAATAAATTCATTCAGATTGGAAGCATTTCATATACCAACTGAATAAAAAAAAATCACAGGTAGTGACGTCTTTTGAAAAGACAAAATTCGTTAAGTTGTGACCAGTAGCGTAAGCATAATATTATTTCGGGACGTCCAAACTCAATATGAGGGTATTTTATATTAAAAGTCCTAAAATCACCCCCAAAATTAGGCTAAATGCACACAAAAGTCGAAATTTCGGGGGGTTTGAACCCCATGACCCGCCCCTTGGGTACGTTCTTGATTGTGATCTCTTAAGCCACTCTTCTACAGCTACTTCAAGTTCGAAAATGTTATAATTCCCCTTGTGTACATTAAATTCTAACATTCCCGCGCAAATAGAAGCTTACGTATATCTCTTCACTCCTCTCATTTTCATATTTTTATTCTCACCGTCGTGATTAATCCGATAGACTAGAGAAGTGTGATTAACTAAATAAAATCATCACCTTGAAGGCGCCGAATTTGTATTTCAGACTTTGACTGTTTCTGATTTTGAGAATGCTTCTGCGTACAATATAAAATTTACTCGGCACCTTGTATATCACATCGTCATTAACCGATCACATGCAATTACTTTCTTTAAATAAAAAGTAAAAACTTATTGTGACTCTTAACGTTTGGGTTTCGAGCAAAACGAGTAGGATAATTTTTAAAAAATATATTTCTTTGCAAATCGACAATAATGTTGATTTAATAGGGCCCCAATATCTTTCTGGAGCGACGCGTCGTTTACTCATTTCCAAAACATATTTTCTTGCTCTCTTGGCGCCCTCTTGGCGCCCTCTTGGCGCCCGCTTGGTATTAGCGCACGGAGTAAACACCCAGCTCGAGTCCACTAGCTATAGCTTTGCAAAGCCTGCTCAACGATGGATACAGCGATAGTGCGAAACTGGAGAATCGGCTAGACGTACAGATAACCTACTATACAAATGTAACCCATTTGACCATATGCGTTTCATATGAAGTCTAATTTTAAGTGAGTGAAAAATAAAATCAATAAAGAGGATTGTGTTGTCGCATGTGAATAATAGTAACGACAGGCTCTATTATTATTATTATTATTATTATTATTATTATATTAAATATGATTTCAGCAAAAGTATCTACGATTAACTCGGTGTAGCGGTGCACAATGCGTTTTCAAAAATACCCCATAACAGGATTGGAACTAACGACCTTTGGATTTAGAAACCCGTACATCACAGATTGTGCGGAGCAATGTCACACTGGCACTCTTATAATCTGTTATCTTTTATTACTTCCTTTAAAGTCCGGAATAGATTTAAAAGAGGAAACCAGACATCGGTAAATGAACTTCCAGGAAAAACGAAACTCATATTAACTGATTTTATATCTACAATATCTGTGCACAATTTAATCCACCCCTTCTCACTTCTTCTTGCCTTTCGGGCGTCAAGATTCAAAATTTTGGGTGGCAGTTTTTGCCACAAAACCAGATTTTTCGTTGAAAGTAAAAAATAGTATTCGTTTATTTTTTGCATATTTTCCATACACAAGGTTTGATTGCATTTCTTCATGTCTTTTACACATATCTGATATACTGTTACTAGCAATTTTCATATTCAGTAATC
The DNA here is from genome assembly GCF_964235325.1 of Thermobia domestica. Lineage (NCBI taxonomy): Eukaryota > Metazoa > Arthropoda > Insecta > Zygentoma > Lepismatidae > Thermobia > Thermobia domestica. Next base: position 115,838,629 of record NC_137471.1, on the reverse strand, counting down.
AATGGTTTGGAAAGGTCCGTGCTCCACCCAACCGTTGTTTCCAGGAAAATACGAAATCTGTATTCCCTTACTGTGCAAAATTTCATTCACTTCGGATCACTATTTTTGGCTTTCGGGCATTAAATTTCAAAAATTTGGGTGCGAGCTTTTGCTCTTAAAATACGTTTTTCCGCAGAAAATAAAAACCCGTATTCGTTTGTTTTTTGCGTATTGTCTTTGGCACGTTTGATATTTCGTGATCAAAGGTTTCGAGGGTTCCGTGCGCCACTCAAACGTTTTTATGGAAAATAAAATCCCGTATTCCTTCATTCTACGGCTGGAATATCTGTGAACAATTTTGTTCATTTCGGTTCACTTCTTGTTGCCTTTCTGACGTCAAATTTCAACATTTTTTGGTGGGAGCTCTTGCTCCCTAAAACCGTTTTTCCGCAGTAAATAAAACCCGATTTCATTTGCTTTTTGCCTCTTGCCCATGGATAAATTTTCGCTGCAATTATCAAGTCCTATACATACATCTAACATATTGTTACTACCATTTTTCATATTTCCGGTCAACGGTTTGGAGGGGTTGGTGCTCCACCCAATCCCTTTTTCCAGGAAAATATGAAACCCGTGTTATCCCATTTTACTTAAAAAATCAGTGCATATTTTCATTCACTTCTGTTCACTTGGAATTGCTATGAGGGTGTCAACTTTCAAAATATTGGGGTGGGCTTTTGCCCCTAAAACCGTTTTTTCCGGGGAAACTTAAAAAACACATATTCAATTATTTTCTGTGTATCTACCTGCCAAATTTCATCAAAATCGGAGTGTTACACATCGGATGTGTTACTTGTAAGTTCCTTCTTTTATGAACACCCCCCAAAAAATACATAACAAAAACGAAGTTGTTGCGGTAAAATGTAAGTTACAGTATGTTACAGTATCTCAATTGAAGAATCTATTTCGATTCGAGTCAGGTTTCAAGTCAAACTTGCTCCACTTTGCACCTGCCCATCCCTAGAAAGCAGGATCAGAATCGTAAGGACCAGACACGAACTAAATGTCTCCATAGTGTGCAACACAAGAGCAGGGGCGGATCCAGGGAGCGATCAGTGCGGTTGCCCCTTACAAGGGAAATCTTTCTTATTTTATATATAAATAAAACCTATTTCAGAGTTTGGAGCTCTTAAAAGTAGCTCTAAGTAGCAGTATTACAAACACCCGAGCCTCCAGAAGTCCATCGTAGATCCGCCTCTGGAGAAGAGTATGGATGAAAAAACACTTATTATTCATGTTCAGTTTGCACATCTCAACAAATAAACAATTTTTTTCATTCACTTCTATCTACTACTGCATTCTACTGAACTGTAACGACTTTTTATGTTTGAAAATAATTATTAATTTTTCAATAATTGTAAATGTTTAAGTTCAGTAATTCACCTCGAATATACTCAACTAAAAGTATTTTTGTAACGAAGAAATAACAACATGAATTGTGAAATATCTTTTCACAAACTGTCGAGGGTTGAGAGTTGACGAACTTTACTCTTTCGTTTACCAATTACCTCGAAACCGCGGTAGCCACAATTACCCCAGGATTTACATTAAGAAAATGAAACTCTCAGGAAAATGCAGAAGTCTTTTAGTCTGAGAGAAAAAAGGAATGAAATCTTTAATTTCTAGTTCTGTTAGTCTTGTAGCTCTTAGTCCGTAGCAAAGTACTGATAGAAATATGGCCAATGAATTATGACTATTTTGTAGAATATTCCACTTTAATATTACAGGAAATTCATCTTCCGGCTTGCTTGGTTATGAAAAGTTATAGAGTGTATTGGTATTGGTATACTATGTAAAGTATGTGTACTGTCGCTGATTTGTGATGACAATCAGAAACAGAAGTAAAACGTAAATTACAGTAATAGTTTTCTGTTAATAGTTTTGTATTCAAGGGGAAACGGAAAATCTACTTTTATCTTAACAAGTTTTTCTTAAAATTTCTATAGGGGTTCATTCCCTTCCCTCTCAACATTGGATACGGAAATAGAGAACTTACTTAGAATTTAATTGTTGATTCCAGTATATTTCAAGCATCACTTCTCGGACCTGGGAATGTGATATGTCGATATCTATATTATCATACATCAACATTCGATATCGCAAATATATGGACAAGAATATATCATTCTAAATTTTCGTTATCGATATTCGGGGAACCAGCGACGTATAAGGGGCACCTAAGACTTGATATAGATGAAGAAATTAAACTTACTTTTTACAATATTGTTTTCTAATCATAGTACCTTTATTACCACAAATTGCAATGTAAATACATCCAGTTGGAAATTTGCAATATTATATGGTATAATTTCTTAGGCACCAGAACTTTTCTGTTCCCTGAAAAACTGAACAAAATCCACATGCGAAAACAAGTGCTTCGAACTTTGAGCTAGAATTTACCATAAGAAAATTTTTTGTTTCTCTCTCTTGGAAATTTCCACCCCTTTTGGCCTTTGGGACCGCTCATTGAGAAAACCTGCACACACGATCGCTATATGCTTTCATGCTCTTAGGCAGTCAGAAATTTTGAAAAGGAAACGACCTTTTAATATTATTATTATTATTATTATTATTATTATTATTATTATTATTATTATTATTATAACAATGGGGTTTACAACTAGGGTCCCATCTCTTTATCTTGCATAAGAGGAGCGCAAGTCTGCTATGCCGCTGGTTTTCCCTATTCTGTGTTTGTCTCTTTTTCGTTTCGTATAGCTATTGGTTTTTCTGCTGTTAGGCTTTTATGTGAAACCTTTATATTATATAACTTATTTATTTTTATTAGTCTTTTTTGGGCGGGGTGTGGGGAAGGAGAGAAATACTTTATTCATATATCTGTTTCTTACCAGTCATGTTGTTTGAACTGCTTAAGTAAGTCATTTTGTAACTTTTGATTTTATCCAACTCCGTCAGAATAATTAAATTGTTTTATTCTCTTGACAATTTTTTATTCTTATTTGCAGGTTGTCGCACTGATATACTTGTGACAAAATTGAGGTTTAGTCCAACGCCTTTCGAATTGGCAACTAACCCAATCGCCAATCTTTTTGGGTTGCGTGCTATTGCAGGAAAAGGAGAATTGCAGGTGGTAATGCACTTATGAAGTCGTGTATACAAGACACTGCTGTCCGGAGAACGGATTTTTCTCAGTGGACACTGAAGAATTCCCACTTCTACAAAACATGTGTAACCTACATTTATAAAATAGTCTTCTGGGATTATATATATATATATATATATATATATATATATATATACAGTAGCGGATCCAGGATGTGATCAAGGGAAGACCTAAACCATAGTTTGCCGCTTTGTCCAGTATAAAGCAGCATTCAAGCCCATTTTATCCAGTGTATACTTGGGCGTCATGCGGGGCTCTAGCCCCTATCGACATCCTCTTGGATCCCTCCTATATATATGGACTGCCCCATAATTCGTGTGTAAAACTTAATTTCATAGTACTCACCACAAGTAAAAGCTAGAACTGTGAAATTGGCAGGTAATTTAGTGAAAGGGCGGGAGATTTGTTTGAAAGCAAAACGGGATCACGGTTTTTAGAATATACGGAGTTACAGGATCAGAGATGAAAGTGCGATTTTTTCCTTATGGGATTTCAATGTTAAATAGTAGTCTCACATGCCATCCCTTTGAATAGCCATCTCTGATAACAAAAATTGGTATATCGACATAAATTCTGATCCCAAACAATGTGATAACGAGAAATGTATGGAATCGCTATCCTGTGACCTTACCAGGTTATCTGAGATCTTTGCAGAGAATGATCCCTTTTCAACAGCTTATTGTACACGATTAATTCAGTAAAGGATTATGTTAACAGTTTGACTGCCATAAGCATCATATGTGGTCCTCAACTTATTTTTCTGTGGGGTAATGAGCATCATATATGATGTGCATGCTTGATATCACAAATTACTAATCTATTTAGGTTCTTGAGCATCATATATGATGCTCATTGTCAAAAATTACTGTAAGACCATGAGCATGATATATGGTGCTCGGCTTCCATTGGTACATTTTCTGGAGAAGCAAAATATCGCGACAAAAATGTGACATGACTATCCATAATTGAGCCAAAGATAAGAATAAATGTATGGCCTCTTCGGAGCAGTACCCTCAAATCACCTTGGCAATCAACCCTTAAAAATTATATGCATTAAGGATCTACCAAAGATCCTTTTTAGCAAAGCGAAGAAGGCAGCAATATCATCAGAGGTCAAAGGTCACGCAGTTAACATGTCATGTTTAATGTGCGAACAAGTAAGAAACTGTGACGTTGGAAATAATGGTTTGAGCTGGGATAGAACACATGCATAAAGGAACTCTCTAGTAGTGTGTATGGACATACAAAAAGGTCAACCATGTCATATAAGGTCAAAGGTCACGTAATGAAAATGGCAGGTTTGATGTTTTAGCATCTATGATACACCGACTTTTGAAAAATGATTTCAGCTACCATAGAACACATGGATGCACGTCTTCCTAATTGGTGTGTATGGACATAGGAAAAAGATCAAGAATGTCATAAAACGTCAAAGGTCACCTAGATAAAATTTCATGTTTGATGTTTTAACAAGTATGAAGCTATGATGTTGGAAATAATGATTTGAGCTTCCATAGAACACACTCAGAAACGTCCTTCTGATTAGCGTGTATGGGCATAGAAAAAGATCAACAATGTCATAAAAGTTCAAAGATCACGCAAATAAAACATCATAGTTGATGTGTTAGCAAGTATGAAATTGTGACGTTTGAAAAATAATTTGACCTGCCATAGAATACATGCAGAAAGGTGGCCATAGAATACATGCATAAGAAAAGGTGAACAATGTCATAAAAGGTCAAAAGTCACGAAATATGACGTTCATATTACGTACATTGGCAAGCATGAGACGGCAATGTTTGAGGACTAACTTAATTCGTATGATATTTAAAACTAAGAATATTTCATTTGGAAAATTGTGTGGGAATCGTTCCGCTTTCAACATCTTATAAAATAACTTTAATCCTACCAGAAGATGCCACTGAAAACACGCGTTAAATAAATATTGAAGGTTTCGTTTCCACCAAAAATGAAACTCTGAATGTTCATAAGAGGTCAAAGATCACGAAGGGTTCTTTTCTCGGATATTGGTTATAAGTAACTATGCGAAACATTAAACTGAATTCCTATAATGTTTGAAGGTAAGGCCTCTGTTCAGTTTTCATGCCTCTCGGAAAACCTTCTCTTCTTAAATAACAAGAATACGTAATTTTAGGAAGTCATTATTGGGTTCAGGATATTCTAGGACATAGTAGGTGCACAATTTCTTTCGCCGCCCAGATTATAAAAAGCATATTATTTGGGTAACATATTCCAATGAAAACATCACATGTAGATGCAAATCTCTCAGGAGTTCTCCAAAAGCAAGAAATTTCCTGAAAGCAGACTGTACTCCAGATTTTTCGTTATTTCTTTGTATCTATATTAAATAGGATAATGCTTTGAAAATAAACTGTTTCCAAACAATGCATTGTGTTGAGAATTTTGAGGGGAGAACAAAATTGTCATGTACTCTCATGAAATATAAATATTGCAGGCTTAATATTGCCTTGATGGCTACCCAGAAAATTGAGAAAAAGTAAAAATAACTCCACTGGAAATAAATTGCTTCCCCATATGTAGAAAGGGACGCACTCTTATAGTTTATTTATACTCTTTTGTGACTCAATGATAAACATGATCTGTTTGTTTTGGGCTCATCTCAAATCAGTCTGTTCGTTCAGAAGGGTTATTTGGTGTTACTCGAATGATATCTAGGTGGGAAGATATAGAGTGGCATTAGAGTGTGGAGTTGAACTGAATATCAAATGAGTTAGTGAATCTTGTGTGCCTTGTGATTGTGTAAGGGAAGATGTGTGTCTTGTGATTGTGTAAGGGAAGAAATACTTGTATAATTCTTATTTTCAATATACTCTTGGCCTTCGTTTTCGGAAGTGTGCGTGTGTAATTGTGTAAGTCACAATGGATATTCTGACAGAGGAGAAACGTGCCGACTTGCTTGAGTGTTACGTTCTTAGTAGGAAGTCGGCTACAAAACTCGGAGAAAGGCGCTTTCACAGTGGGGTGTGAAAATAATCAATGGACAAATTCTTCATCTTTACAAGCAGTTTCGGAATAACTGTTTTAGCAAGGAACATCTTTCTCAGCAACAAGGAAAGGCAGGACCACCTGTAAGGATCTCTACTAAGGACACTAAACGCAAAGTAGCTCGTTCTGTGCTTAGTTCACCGAGAAAACAATCCGTCACCGGAGTGTTGCACTCACGTTAAAAGAAGTTCGCTGAGTACAATATTGCGTGTACTTGATGTTAAGGCGTACAGGATGAAGATTGTACAGAAGTTACGAAATGATTATTTGCGCGCTAGAATTTTATTTTGTAACTGGTTGATAGAAAATTAAATAAAAATCCCATGTTTTTATATGAGAATATAATGTCAGATGAAGCGAAGTATTTTTTTATTTTTAATGGAACGGTGTCTTCGTCACATGCACGATTCTGGGGACCCAGTCCACCGGTGGAAAGAATTGAAGGCTGTGCAGATTAAAGGGGTATTATGGTATGGATGGGACTAACAGCAAGTGGTGTAATAGGACCGTTTTTCTTTGAGGGAAACGTTAATCAACTTGCAAATCAAAATATGTTGCGAGAATTTCTTTTCCCTGAACTTGGTGGCTTTAATCTTGATCCCACACTGATATGTGGTTTCATCAGGATAGTGTTCCAGCACATCGTACCAGGGCAACATTACAAATTTTAAGAGGGTGGTTTGGAAATCGTTTAATAAGTATGGGTTCTGATGTTGAGTGGCCAGCCTGATCTAACCCCATGTGACTTCTTTCTGTAAGGCTTTCTGAAGCAAGAAGTTTATAAGATTCCTTCAGCAACATCTGGAGAACTTCGGCAATCGACACAGCGTACCGTTGAACAAATAACTCTGAACACACTTGAAAAAGTCTTTACAAAGACCCTTATACACAGAGCTAACTTATGTTTAGCACATTTCGGAGGTCACTTGGAAAAGATTGCAGTCTACTTTCTGCAAGAACGTCAGTGTTTGTTGTAGAGATGAGACAATATTTAAAATATTTCTGTATACTAAGTAGCTATTACTATGTTTCAATTAACAAAAGACATTTCGAATGCAGTTTTTCAAAGATAAGTGATTAGCAAAATGTTTAACTCATACTATATTCTATTCATTGTTTTAAAGATCAAAGACATTTATACCTATTATTACCTGCAGTACCTGAATTGCAAAATTAGGCTTCTTCACCTCATGGCAATATTGACCTTTTCATTATGGTCATGTGCACCCCTTGGAGAATCTTTTCTGCATGTGTTCCATGGCAGCTGAAATCCTTATTTCCATCACAGTTTCATACTTGCTATCACATCAAACATGATAGTTTAACAAGGTGACCTTTGACCTTTTAGGACATTGCTGACCTTTTTCCTATGCACATACACACCAATTAGAAGGAACTTTATGCGCGTGTTCTATGGTAGCTCAAATCATTTTTCAAAAGTCGCAGTTTGATACTTGGTAAAACATTAAACATGCTATTTTAACTACGTGACCTTTGACCTTATATGACATTGTTGATTTTCTTTCTATGTTCATACACACTCCTTGGAAATACCTTTAGCATTTGTTCTACTCCAGCTCGAATCATTATTTCCAACGTCATAGTTTCTTAGGTGTTCACACACCAGACCTGACACTTAAACTCTGTCACCTTTAACCTCTGATCAATTGCTGACCTCTTCGCTTTGCTAAAAAAAGATCTTCGGTAGATCCTTTATGCATATGCTTTTTAACATTATCTTCAACGGAATTACTTCTGTACAATAAGCTGCTAGACGTCACCGGATCGCGATTTCATACATTTCTAGTTATCACATTCTTTCGAATCAGTATTTATGTCGATATACCAATTTTTGCTACCAGAGACGGATATTCAAAAGGATGGCATTTGAGACTACTACTTAACATTGAAATTCCATAAAAAATATATCATCTTGACACCTGGCGCTGTAACTCCGCAGGCTATAAAACCGTGATCTCGTTTTGCTATTAAACCAATCCTCTGACATTTCTGTATATTGCAGCTTTACTATTGGTGGGTACTATGAAATTAAAATTTACACACGAATTATGAGAGAGTCTGTATATAAATATATTTGTGTGTTTGTGTGTGTGTATGTATATGCATGTGATATTCACACATCATTATGAAGAATAGTTTTTTATAAACTCCCATTCGCTATTGATTTTTATAAAACAGTTCTTATTGATCATCTGCATATTTAATTTACGGTTGTGAAATGGCCTTCGTGCATAACGATTTGACCTCATTTCTAAATAGCTTCATTTAAACAGTTCGTGAAATATAACAGAAAGTTTCAGAATAATTTACTGTCAGTATTATACATTACTTGTGTTTATAATGTCTCATGAAGTTACAAGTATCACATGATTTAAGAAATGTAAGAATCTTTCAAAGCAAATGCAAGAGTGAAATATCCGTAAGTACGATTAAGCAATCTGATTATATTTTAAACACATAGAAGCATTTATAAAGGTATCCAAGAAAGTTCTGTCGCTTTTTATGAAGGTCTGTTTTCAATTGGCCATCAAACCATGAATTCAATTCGAATGGATATAAGGCGAAAAACAGTTTTTTTTTTGTTAGTGTTGGTACATCCAATATAGTACCTGGTTGTCGGAGTTCAGTTATACCATGAACTCGCGTAAGGACAGAGTTAAAATGGGATCTCCACAGATCGTCATAGGGGCATGTGTGCTATACGAGTTAAAACTGGTGTTAAGCACCGCTGCAGAGGGGCGGAAGGTATGGGTGTAGTGACTACGCAGATTGTGCAGTGGTGGTTTACTAAGTTTAAGTGCGGTGAAGAAACACTCGATGACACACCACTTGCCGGAGGAGCAACACATGTACAAAGTGAAGATCTTCAGGCAACAATTGAGGCGAACAGTGACCAGACACGTGAGGAACCGGAACTAAAATTCACTGTGAGTGTAGAAAGCAATCCGTAGCACCTCCATCAACTTCGGAAGCACTACAAGCTGTGTCGATGAGTCCCACAAGGTCTGACTCCGATCCAAGCCTGAAGGCAACGCGAGCAGACATAAGTGTTTCTTTGCTGTTTCGTACTTCGCATACGCAAGCGACAAGTATAAGAGTGAACGCTAATCACTCTTCATAGAAAGGATATTTTTTATAATATAATATAATAGATATGTTGTTTGCAACCCTGAACTTGTTCATTAAACCTCGTATATGCAGTTCAGTGATATTTGTCTATGGAATCGAACATACATTTGTTTGAAATTTTAAGTTACCAACTCCGCCCATGAACTTAGGCAAAATTAGTAATAAGTTAAGATCGAAATGAAAACCAAAGTAAGTTTCAACACCAGATGTATTTTTAGTCTCTTTGTATTACTTAGTTGCTTGACAGAAATAGGTTTTTCCTTTTTTGTTCTTTAAAATTTGCTACAACTAAGCTCAGCCACAACAAGTCTTTAAATGACGAATACCAATAAATAGTTTGTGGCCAGTGATGATTTGAAATGGATGCACAGTGGAAAGTGGAGTTTCTCCAATCATCCTCAAAGTGGCTTGCCACTATTTTAGCAATACCACTTTACCACCCCTCCCCGTTTATTCAGTCTGGTTGATTAAATTTTCTTAAATAATAACTGATTGTCACACTCATGTATTTGGAAGTTATATGCTAAGCACATAGGAGCTCTTTGCTATTAATGTTGGGTTTCTAGATCGGAGTTTTCTACATCCCTTTTCAAGTAACTCCGTAATTGCCATCACAATGCTAGATGAATGCTACAATGGTAATATTAATTCTCACCCATCATTTCTCTAACGATCAGCACTGCTTGAATTCACTGATTGTCAAGAGAAACGGTATTTCACTGCGGCCAGATTATTGACACTCATTAAAATATTAAGCAGCCCAATAAACAATTTCCCCAAGTCATCCTGCGTTTCATGATGTGTTGTCTATTGTAGGCGTGTTACCCACCGTGGCTTTAACTAATATTGTTACGTAGATGTAACTTAAAAATAAACTATAGAAATATTATTTACAATTATAATGTACCTGAAAATTATTAATCACATGACATCATAAAATATTTTGTTGTGATCCAGGGCCTCATGTAAGAAAGTCTTTGAAAAGCAGTTACAGCCAATAATAATAATAATAATAATAATAATAATAATAATAATAATAATAATAATAATAATAATAATAATAATAATAATAATAATAATAATGTGATTTTACAAATTATAGAGTTAGTGTTCTTGACCAGTACTGCACAATAGTACCAGAACGAATACACTATACAGTTGTAGTTTAAACTCCATTTGGAAGTGGTCAAGTGCTAGCAATGGACATTTGAAAGTAGAGGGGATTCGAAAAATCAATGTTTTAACGGTAGTTCTTATTCATAAAATCAACTTTCATATTAAACCAATACAAATCACAGAATATTAAAACAGCTGTAAAATACGAAAATATAAAGCAGTTTTACCAATATTCTCAGAAAAATATAATGTGTTAAGTAGATTTTGTGTTTAACATTAGTTTCAGCAGCGAGGCTTCATGAGACAGGTTCTACTGATTAACTTGGAATCCATACTAGAGCTCCGCCGGGAATCGAACTCAGGTCTCCATTCAAAAAGGCGTATACGCTAACCGCTTAGCAACGAAGCAGCTCTGAAAAAATATCTTCTACAGTTCTCAGTTACTATTTTACATCAGAAATGTCAAATTTCTACCGTAGTTCCGGTCGAAGTACCATTCCACTTTATTGCGCTTGCGAAGTCACTGCAACCTATTGGTAGACATGAGAGCAGCGCTGAAAGTCATACAGTAGTTCGACTGACACGTGCTATAGTAACATTTCGGGCAAGGAGTGACACTAGGCAAATAAGGGATGATGTTTAGGAATATACGTCGATGCTTCTATATGGATGTAGCTTAGCATCTTTTTGGTTGGTGATCCGTCCGTTGTTGCATTATTAACATTATACCTTTAGAAACATGCCTTGCAACTTCTCCCTAGTTGCAATAATTTGCAGTATTTACACCAGTTTCTTCGTTTATTCAACATCTTGTACTTGTTAAAAGCATCTTTTGAGGATGATGGGATACTATCATTAACCGCAAACAGGTCTTGACGGTCCGTGGGTGTCTATCACTTATACCTAATGATTGAGAGAGTGAAAGAATTCCTCTAGCAAGCAACGCGTCTATTAGCATAAGAGTTCTTGAGAGCCTTTCCATGCTTATCATCACATACCCGCGTATTCCGGGAACCTCAAAAATCCCTAGGGCTCTCCATTTTCCAGCAGTACCCACACCTTTTATCATTTAACATTCGATGCTGAAGTAATCCCTATGCAGTCAACCTTCTTCTTCTAACTTAGGGCACGCATCGTCCCTCAATTTTGGAGGTATTCCGAAGGTTAATACTTCTCTGGTAGGGAAAACAGGTCCATATCCCTTCATATCCCTTCGTACCACTGACTACGGTAGAAATACACCTTATCTGAAAAAGGTTGAGCGCATTCTTTATTGCTGTTTCGAGGTAAAAAGTTTCTAAGTCCAACTTCGGGTATCTTCGGAAAAAAGTAAACCAGGTTCAAACCTCCACGTCAACCTTTCCAATCGGGAAAAAGTTTGCAGATGTGTTTTTCTTCTTTTAAATGTAATATGACTTGTTACCAAGTGTCTAAAATAGCAACATTGATTGAAATACTTAATGATACAGTATTTCGAAACTTTGTCTTAATGTCAGCACATGCTTGCTTGTCATTTTGCTCTCCATACTTAATGGAACATTTAGATACGTAAACGAATCTTCCCATATGTAAAAGAATGGTGAAAGTTAAGACATAGAACATAATTTCGCCTGAGTACTGAAATAAAAGTCAAAGTAGAACAAAAACAGCGTTTCCAGTGGATATAAATGTCGTAATTATCTTAAATACTGCTATATACCGCTAGAAGTATTTTTCGAATAGCGCTTGTGTTAGCTCAGTGGTAAGCCGTTGGATTTCAAATTTTAAGGTCGTGAGTTCGATTTCCATCTGGGTCAATGCTGTTTTCATCCAATTCTATTTTCCGCAATGCATTAAAAATTATTTATATTATTATTATTTATAATTATTATAATTATTTATAATAATTTATTATAATTATTTATAATTATTTATATAATTACATTAAAATACATCAATTGTATATATATAACATATAATCATTACAGAATATAGTGATTATTATGTATAAAATATAACAGGTGTTCACAGTACGTTGGGATTCTATATCACTATATCTGAAAGTTAAATACAAATTTTAAAAAATAATGTCATCGCAATAAATAAATTAAGTTGTGTATTTATTTGCAGTTATTTGTCATACGGATGTTACTTCTCAATTTTCTCATTACAGCAAGTGATTTACGCTCTCTGAAAGGTAAAGAGACTTGCGGGTATAAACAGAAATTATTATACAAACTCCAATCTTGGTTGCAGACACAAAATTCCCAAAACCATGTAAACAGGATATGTAGGAATACGAAGTCATGTCTAAGAGACTAAGTCATGTCTAAGAGGAGGCAGAATATGATTGCTTTCCAAAGGATCTCAGTTCAATAATCTGCAATGCTTTTGTAAATGGATTTGGTCCCTTTCTCTTTCTTTTATATATATATATATATATATATATATATATATATAAAGAGAGAGAGAGTTTATATATGTTCCATGATGTAAACAAACTTCCTCATATAGTGCTTACAATATAAAAAATAGTACCCTCCGGTTAAGCTATTGGGAGTTGTAGGGGATATATATAATCGATATTAGTGTCGAATCCATAGTTCTCGTTGTTGCAGATATTAATAATTACAACTCTGATAGCGTTCAAGTTCAAATTTAACTTTCATCGTAAAGCTCCTTTGTGGTTAAGCGTATAGCGTACACGCTTTCGGCATGGGAGACCCAGATTGGACTCCCAAGCGAGAGCTCATGTAGTTCGGATTCTACGTTAATTAGTGGGTTTACGTCTGACATAGCCTCACTGCTGAACGGGACGTGAAACTCAAAATCAACTCAATCGATTCAAAACCCATCATCATGGCGGGCGATAAGGAATGAAAAATAAAATATCTCAAGTGACTGAGATTAGTGTCAAATCCATAGTTTGTGTTCGTGAGCTTTTACAGCACAATGTCATTTAATGCCAAGTTTTGGCATGAGCGATTATGCCACCTGGATTTTGAATTTACAGGAGCAACATCGAAAGCTTTGCTCACACAGCTCTCAATGTTTTGATGCATGTATACGAGTATATTCCAGCAAAACTCCAGAATATCTGGCGTAACTTTTTCCTAACGTCAGAGATATATTACTTTCAATCTAAGTAAAAAACATTGTGGAAGTCAGATACTTCAAGGGATGGAAGTTGGGAGGAGTGATATGTAAAAATAGTGTAAAACGACTAATTGTACAGTGTTATCCAATGTTTTTTGGGTCGTTGAGATGAGTAGTGAGGCACTCAATGGCGTTATATCCAAATTCATCCCCATCTTCACAGGATGATGGGCTTGGAGATATGATTAATAAAATGTAAAAACTTACTTAAATATTTGTCGAAGTAATAGTTTTCTGGGGTCGAGAAAGCGTTTCTAATAACTTTGGTGTGTGGTTTGTACCCACTTCAAGACGGTATTGTTAATCGTATCAATTTCTCACCTTAAGAAGAAATTACCATCTCAACTAGTATATGTATCAAGCTAGCCTTCGCAATCGAGAAAAAATTGTGTAGACGTATGTTTCGTCATTTAAATAATATACTACATGTAAAATCAGAAATTGAGTGGGTCGGTGGGTCAAATGGATCAAGATTTGAGTGGGCAGTGGATCGTAGGTCAACAAGGCGTGACCCAATGCGAAACACCATTCACCGTGACTCACACTGACCCATTGACCCACCGACCCATTCTGCTCAGTGCCATCTAGATAGCATTTCCTGAACACTGGCAAGTTTGTCTACGTTTTACTTTCAAGACCTCCATTTTTCTTCTTTTTTAATTTGGTTGTTATGAAGAAAGATGTACAGGCTCTTTTGGATTTTGATATTTCCAATTGTAGCAATGGCAATAGGACTTACGGGTTGGTTTTTGATATGCAGGTTGTGAGTTTTTAGAGGAGCTAACTACTAAAAAATGGTTTATTACAAATGTAGCCTCTTGTAGAGAGAATGGCGTGGATCATGGTTCAAAGTTAATGACGATGTATTTTAGAGGGTCGGAGTTGGTCACAATGGTTGAGAGTTGTTTATAGCTGGTGGTGGGTCAGAGTGGGTCATGGTGGGTGAATAGGTCACGTTGGGTGTTTAGTCATTCTGGGTCACGGTGGGTCGTGGATCGCGATGTGGGGTGGGTCAGTATGATGTGGATCAAGATTTCATTGAGCCACACAATCTCTGGGCAGCATTGCACTAAAGAGGAGAGGCTCCGAAAGTGCACGTCGGCGACTTTCAAAAATTTTGCACATAGATAGTACCCCAACAGAAAGCAATAAATCTCGAAACGGTTCACAGTACCATCTCACAGAATTCGAGATAAAGGGATTTGTTTGATTGACTAAATTAAGACCTCAATAATTTATCCTTCTACAAGCGAGATTTTCTTCATCGTTTCGGTGGAGAAGTCAGATAATATGCAGCAAGTAAACTTAAGGTTGAAGGTTCGCGCTACCTCGGAATACTTGCTTTTTTCCTAGTGATTTTTACACTCACCTGAATATAAACAAATCAGGCATATACGCGATTTAAGATATTTTGGAGGAGGTATTTTGTGGTTCATTGGTGTTTCGTCGAGTCTCTGCCGCTGGTAGTATAATTTTCAAAACGGAAGTGGGGCCAGCACGGATCGTAGCTGCGGGATCACCAACTTTTGGCGAAAGGTCGCCAGTTGCGCATCGGTGGTCCACTGACGATTAAGGCATGGAGACTTGTATCAGAAAACTAAGAGAATAAAGAAGCATGGAATCCACGATGCCCGTTGGCACTAATAAAAGTCTGAAACGATGAAACAGATGTCAAAACTGGAAAACAAGTATTTTATAATTTCAAAGGTACCCAGTGTCGAGGAAAAAGATTTGCTCCAAGGGTCCCCGGAGGGTCTCAGGAGGGCTGCAACTCAAAATTTGAAAATAGCAAGTGGAATCAAATAGTATGTCATTTAAAAGTATTGCTAAAATTTAAAAAAATGGTAAGAGTCTCGAGTCTTTATGCTAACTTGTGCAAAATAGCGAGCGTTCAAGACGGTAATAAATCCTTCTTTGAAAACTCCATGACCACCTCCAGAAATGTAAAACTGTGCAAACTACCCAGAAGAGGTAAACAGTTGCCTTACCATTGCAAAAGTATAATGCACCAAGGTAAAACAAGAAGTGCCCCATTATGGGTTTATTACATCGCTAATGTTAAATTCTACGTTCCACGATTGTGTCTTTAAGGTAAAGGACAGGGTGATTATGAATTATGAAATTAATGTTAGAATACACAATGGACCCAGCACCAACTATGAACCACTCTGAACCATTGTGACCAACTCCGACCCACCAAAACTCATCATCAACAACTCTGATCCATGATCCACGTCCTTCTCTCCATTGACTAAAGAGGTTACACTTGAAATAAGACGTTACACAAGACTGTGAAATTATCACTAATCGGAGTTTGGATATTATCGTCAATCGCTCAAGCACCGCTCTGTTACAATACCGGTGAATCTGACCTTCACAATAGTAAAGTGTTTCTCATCTTCCAAATTAAGATGAATTTAAAATTATCATATATAATTATTTCTTTGTTGGCTTACAGATATATTTCAGTAGAAATAGAATGAAATTTGAAAGTCTAGAATCAAGATAAAGTAGACCAACGTAAAAAAAGAAAAACTAGCTTTCCATATAATTAACCATGCCGTACTAATATAAAATGCCCATGTAATTAAGCTTGGAATACAAATGTTATATCCATTTTTCTCACAACTTTATGGCTTGACTGCGTTATGCTCTGAACGATCCATATATTAAACAACAGCTTCAGCAATTATTATAATAGAAAGCAGTGGGTATAAAATGCGAAGGACTGTAGTTTTCCTTCCTCAGTTTGTTTCTCAACTAATATCAATCGTTTTCGATTATTTTTACAAATCAACCCACTACCGATTTCCAATATATAGACAATCCCCCCGTTCATAAAACACATTTTATAAAATGCCAGGACACGTTGTCTTTATTTTAATAAACAGCTATATGCTGAATTTCAGCTCTCTAAGTTGAACGGCTTGTAAGATACTCCATTTTTCGCAAAAATTCGGAACCCTACTCCGCACCAAGAATATGTGTTATAATGAAAGTGATACGCGTATGATAACTTCTCAGTTGGGATTTCGGCCTGATTATATGCAATATGTCATTTCATTTGACTTGGCAATTTGACATTTCGATGACCTTGACATTTCGTCCAAAACACAATTAATCCAAAGGACTTTTCATCCAAAAGACATTTGGTCCAAAGGATATTTCGTCCAAAAGAGATTGGTCCAGACGACATTTCGTCCACACGGCAATTGGTCCAAAGGACATTTCGTCCAGAAGACCTTTGGCCCAAAGGACATTTCGTCCAAAACAAATTGGTCCAAGGGACATTTCATCTAGGGATGTTTAGTTCAAAGCACATTTCGTCCAAAGAACGTATGGTCCGGTAACGCTTGGGGTCCGGAGTTTGTTTCTATTAGAAGAGAAAAAGTGATGCACATAATATTATGACTCACAAGTAATACTTCCCAAGTACAACACTCCAATTTTGATAAAATTTGACAGGTAGATACTATACATAAAATAAACGAATACATGTTTCTTTCTGTGGAAAAATGGTTTTAGGATTGCAAAAGTTCCCACTCAAGATTTCAAAGTTGACGCCCGAAAGGCAAGAAGAAGTGGACGGAAGTGAAAGAAATTGTGCACAGATATTGCAGACGTAAAATGAGGGAATACATATTTCGCATTTTCCTGGAGAAAAGGGTTACGTGGAGCCCGGACCCTTCCAAACCTTTGATCACAAAATATCAAAAATGCTAATAAAAGTATGTCAGATGTGTGTAAAGGACATGAAGAATTGCAACGAAACTTTGAGTAGGGACAATACGCAAAAAATAAACAAATACGTTTTTTATATTTTCTTCGGAAAAACGGTTTTAGGGGGCAAAAGCCCCCATCCAAAGGTTTGAAACTTGAGGCCCGAAAGGCCAGAAGAAATGAACCAAAGTGAATGAAATTGTGCAGAGATATTGTAGACACAAACTGAGGATATACAGGTTTCGTATCTCCTGAAAAAAAGAAAAAGCTTTGGGTGGGACACAGACCCCTACAAAACATTGATCGTGAAATATCAAAGTGCTAATAACAGTATTTCAGATGTGTCTAAAGGACATGAAGAATTGCAACGAAACTTTGAGTAGGGACAAAACGCAAAAAAACAAATACGTTTTATTATTATCTGCTGAAAAACGGTTTTAAGGGACAAAATCGCCCATGCAAAATTTTGAAATTTGAGGCCTAAAAGGCAAGAAGTGCACAGAATTGAATGAAACTGTGCACAGATATTGTAGACGTATATTGAGTTAATTGGGTTTCGTAGTTTCCTGAAAAAAAAGCGGTTACGTATATCACGGACCTTTTAAACCGTTGATTGCGAAATGTCAAAAGTGCAAATAATTATACGTCAGAAGCAGACATGGGCACCCTCACTCATTTTTGCCCTCAAGAGGGCCGCCCTCACCCTCACTCACCCTCATTTCGGTAGATGAGGGTGTGGGTGTCTGAGGGTGAGGGTGAAAGAGACTATTGAGGGTGAGGGTGGCTGAGGGTGAGGGTGAGGGGGTCAACTGAGGGTGAGGGTGTCTGAGGGTGAGGGTGAAGGTGTCGATTGAGGGTGAGGGTGGCTGAGGGCGAGTATGAGGGAATCAACTGAGAGTGAGGGTGGCTGAGGGTGAAGGAGTCGATTGAGAGTGAGGGTGGCTGAGGGTGAGGGTGAAGGTGTCGATTGATGGTGAGGGTGGCTGAAAGTGAGGGTGAAAGTGTCGATTGAGAGTGAGGGTGCCTGAGGGTGAGGGTGAAGGTGTCGACTGAGGGTGAGGGTGGCTGAGGGCGAATATGAGGGAATCAAATGAGGGGGAAGGTGGCTGAGGGTGAGGGAGTCAATTGAGAGTGAGGGTGAGTGAGGGTTAGCAAAAATGCCCATCTCTGGTCAGAAGTTCTTAAAGAATATGAAGGATTGGAACGAAACTTCGTATAGGGACAATTCGGAAATCAATAAACTAAACGTGTTTTAACTTGGGAGGAAAAACAGTGTTAGGGCCTAGGTCTCCTCCGAAAAAAAGTAAATATTACTGTAATATCGTAGGAAGTGGTTGACCAAAGCAGATGAAATTGTGGGTTGATATGTTAGAGACCCTATGTAAAATAAGGCCTTTCGTGTTTCTGAAGTGTCCCTATCCGTTTTGCTTCAAATTTGGCACATCAACAGCAAACAGGAAATTAATCGACACGTGTTTTTGTTTATGCGGAAAAACATTGTAAGGATTAAAGGTGCCTCCTGAAATGCTATAAAATACACTATACTGTTTGTGTTTGTTGTTGATCTGCCAAATTTGAAGAAATCGGATGGAAACACTTGTGAAACACGAAAGTCCTTATTTTACGTATCCAATATCTACATACAATTTCATTCGCTTCGGGACACACCTTCCGCCACTCAACGCTTCTGTCCGCTCAACAGTTTTTTTCTGTTTTAGAGAGAAAAGAAGTGTTACTTGTCAGTAGCTTCTTATTTCTAAAGGACATTTTGAAATAGAGATTTATTCCGCAATTTCCATTTCAATAGAACAAATATATGCTAAGATACTCAGAAAAACGTAAATGCCTGAAAACTAACTGGTCACCCTTCTTTGCTTTCATTAATAATTTTACAAAAATACAGTTTTAGCTTTGCAGAAATAAAGTTGTAGCTTTGTTGGTTAAGAACTTCATCTCCACCCGAAATAATAAACAACCCTTTGAAGAGAAAACTCCCTCTTCATTTGAGGACAACATTGGCTCCGCATGGTCATGTGAATCTTGTATTTGGTTTGAGACTTTGCAATGGATATCTTAAATGTACTGTAGTGTACTGGGAGAATCAATATAAAAGGCAAAGTATATATTGTATTTGCATAAGGAGTAACACTGAAATAAAAATACAAGAAAAGTGAACAATTTTGGTTCGTCATACAACTCACTAATTATATAGAAACGTCTGCCGAAGTTACACAGTATCAAAGTCTACGAATAGAAACCAGACTTGTGGTTAACCTGAAAAGATACGTATATTCTACACGAAATATTCCAACTTTCATCTTATATTTGTCAATCACTTTTCAAAATGTTGCAGCCAAGAATGAGAGTGTTTAGGAGTATTGTCTTTGGACACTAAGAATATGTTTCACTCATATGTATTTTTCTATTCTCAGTATTTCTTCAAAGGTACTTGACACATTATTTTCACTTTTCTAACAAAAAGATTTGAATACCTAATATTTTACTTACTCAAATTTAAACTCCATTAATTTTAGTTACTGATACTTATTTTAGAACTATTTCATTCACAACATGAAAATTTTGGATGTCATGTTAGCACTTATTACAGCAACATACTTCACACTGCAACCTTTCCCTCATTCCTGTTATTTATCCATTTTGTTTTCAGGATGTTTATGTTTTTCTGAATATCTCAGCATATATTTGTTCTATCGAAATGAAAATTGCGAAATAAATCTCTATTTCGAATTTCCTTTTGAAATAAGAAGCTACTGAGTCATAATGTTATATGCATCACTTTTACTCTTCTAATATAAACAAACCCCGTACCCCCAAGTTTTACCGGACCAAATGTTTTTTGGACGAAATGTGCTTTGAACTAAACATCCCTGAACAAAATGTCCTTTGGACCAATTGTCATTTAGACGAAATGTCCTTTGAACCAAATGTCTTTAGACGAAATGTCCTTTGGAACAATTGTCTTTTGGACGAAATGTCCTTTGGGCCAATTACCTTTTGGACGAAATGTCCTTAAGACCAGATGTCCCTGGACCAAATGTCTTTGGATTAAATGTCTCTGGAGGAATGTTCTTTGGACGAAACATGCTTGGACGAAAAGGTTGGTCACCCGGTGGGTCAATGTGAGTCACGCTGAGTGGTGTTTCGCAGTAGGTCACGTCCTTTTGAACCACGATCCACTGACTTACAAATCTTGATCCATTTCACCCACTTACCAACCGATCCATTGACCCAGTCCATCTTTTATTTTAACATGTTTAATTTCATTTAAAAGACGAAACATACATCCACACAATTTTTTCATCAATTGCGGAGGTTGGCTTAATATCATAGTTGAAATGGTAACTTCTTCTTAAGATGAGAAATTGATATGATTATAAAGCCCATCTTGAAGTGGGTACAAATTACATTCCAAAGTTATTAGAAGCTCTTTCTGCACCCGAAAACTATGAATTCGACAAATATTTAAGTAATTTTTGAGATTTTATTTTTAGCTCTTTCAGGCGATCATCCTGTGAAGGTGGGGATGAATTTGGATGTAAACTCAATTGGGGGCATCACTATCCATCTCAATGACCGAGAAAAGTATGGATAAAACACTAAGATCAGTCGTTTTACATTATTTTTAAATGTCACACCACCCAACTTCCATAATTTCATACTACTACAATATTTTCTTTTTAGATTGAAAGTAATATGTCCTCCAAATTTGGTAAAGGTTGTCCCAGACATTCCAGAAATACGCTGGAATATTCATTTATACAGAAACATTAAAATACTTAGAGGTGTGCGAGCAATGCCTTCGATGCTGCCCCTGTAACTTCAAAATCCAGCTGACATGTTCCTTCAGAAGTGTTGCTATTTATCTCGGAGATAACAAAACTATGGACTCTACACTAATATCGGTCGTTTTGAATCATTTTATATGTTACTCCCTTCGACTCTCCTTATTAGATGTGCTGGGGGATCTTACTCCTACTGGAAGTTGAACCTAAAGGTCATCAGAACTGCACCCAATGAACTTGGGGACCACGAAAGATATGGATTGAATACTAACTTCTTCATTTTAAATTACTTCTATATGTCACAAATTTTACACACACCTTCAGGGTACTAATGGGGGCTATGCTTACATGGCATCTGGAGTGCCACTCTTTATCTAAGCGACCTCGAAAATTATAGATTCTACACTAGTGTCGGTGATTTTTTTTATAATTGTGATGTCAGTCCCTTTCATTCCTCATAGGACAGCAAACGGATACTGCCACAACTAGGACTAAATTTGGTCTCAAACGGCATTAAAATTTCTACCAATCAATTTAGCGACCAGTGCTGCATTTAGAAGCTCGGCATCCTTACACACTTTTGCTCTCGTTGCCTCAATAACTACATATTTCTCCGGCCCTTTATTCCTAACTTTCAAATAAAACTTAATTCGAATATGCTTAATTAGTGAATTTATTGCAGTTAAATACCACTCACTAGATGCTACAGCTACAACTACCTAACAAAAACTAAATGGGAAACATGTTCTGAATTATTTTAAGATTTTTTACGTCATCATTAAATATATTAGAATAGTAAAAGAGGATTGCTCATGAAATAGTATATTTATTCTTGATTTTTTAACTTTTTCATACGAAAAAAATTAAAAGATTAAATTTTTTCGCTCTTCAAATGGGCCTAGTTGGAGTAATAGGAAATGCGGCACTGTTAGCGGCACTGAAAACTTACGAGTCGACTCTAATATCGGTTGATTTCGATATTTTTATGTCGCTACGTAACCACCCTGGGTGCTAATGGGAGCTTAATTGGACTTGAATTGAAAGTAGAATTGTTTACCTAAGCGACCACGAAAATATGGATTCGATGCTAATATCGATTCTTTTTTTTTTGGATTTTTGATATGTATCCCGACAGTACTCTTTTCCAAATTGTAGGAAATATGGTTAAAATTGCTCTAGACATATTAGAATTATGTTGAAACACACACATATATCCACTTTTATATATATATATATATATATATATATATATATATATATATATATATATATATATATATAGATAGATAGATAGATAGATAGATACAGAGTAAGCGAGCGAGAAAGTGAGAGAGAGCGACCAAAGGCAACACTACTTACACATTGCAAAAGCATACATCAGATATTGAAATTAAAATCTATGTAAAGACCTTCTGCTGTGGCATGGTTTATAAGGACAATTAAAGGCTGCTCACGTGACCTTTGGGGTTCATGAATTTCTTGCGAGTGTTCCGACTTTGGATTCTCTGTTTATACCCTCTTTTTTGCCTTGGATAATTTTTCAAGAACATCAATGACATGATGTAATACGAATGTTGAGAAGTAACCTCTATATGACAAATAGCTGCAAATAAATACACTACTTATTTTTTTATTGCGATGATATTATTTTTTTAATTTGTAGGCCTATTTATCATTCACATATAGTGATATAGAATCCTAACGTACTGTGAACACCTGTTATATGTTAAACATAATAATCACTATGTTCTGCAATGATTGTATGTTATATATATATATATATATACAACTGATGTATTTTAATGTAATTATTTTATATAATTTAAAATAATTACATTAAAATACATCAGTTGCGGAAAATAAATATTCATAAAAAAGCATTGACTCAGATGGGAATCGAACTCATGACCTTACTATTTGAAATCCAACGGCTTACCACTGATCTAACACAAGCGCTATTCGAAAAATACTTCTAGCGATATATAGCAGTATTTAAGATAATTACGACATTTATATCCACTGGAAACGCTGTTTTTGTTCTGCTTTGACTTTTATTTTAGTACTCAGACGAAATTATGTTCTATGTCTTAACTTTCACCATTCTTTTACATATGGAAAGATTCGTTTACGTATCTAAATGTTCCATTAATATGGAGAGCAAAATGACAAACAAGCATGTGCTGACATTAAGATAAAGTTTCGAAATACTGTATCGTTAAGTATTTCAATCAATGTTGCTATTTTATACACTTGGTAACAAGTCTTATTACATTTAAAAGAAGAAGAACACATCTGCAAACTTTTTCCCGATTGCAAAGGTTGACTTCGAGGTTCGAACCTGGTTTACTTTTTTCCGAAGATACTCGAAGCTGGACTTAGAAACTTTTTGCTTCGAAACAGCAATAAAGAATGCGCTCAACCTTTTTGAGAGAAGGTGTACATCGTACATTACTGGTACACATGTCTGGAATACCTACTTATGGGTCTGTCCAAGACAGCCATTATCACTTCGGAGTCTTTGCCTCTCTGGTATGTACGGCAATAATTGCATACCTTACATGTTTCAAAATTTGTGGTGAGGTACCACGTATTCTCCCAGACATAATGGTTCATGTTAATGACTCGTTTGGAAGGCTGGTGACCAAGCACTCCAATACCTAGCCTCCCATGCAAGCACCACATTCAGTTATGTTCATCACCTTATTAACATTACTCTACACGAGGAACAGGAATGCGGTACTATAGGGGATGGATGGCTGATTTTGTAAATCATATTAATTTACATATTAGTGAATTTTTCAATACCCTTAACATGGTAACATATACACGGTGTAGGTTCGAAGAAATATATACATTTTGCTTTTAGCTTAAGCATGTCCGCTGTGAATAGTAACTCTACTCTTGGTAATACCACTTTACTGAGGAGTTGATCTTTATCCTGCTCCCTCTCTTGCCCAGCCCAGTATCATGCAAATGCTGCGAACTTAGAGGAAACTGAAGAGCGTTTTAAGACACAAATATTTTTAGTATGTTTAAAGACATACTCTATGTGAGAACGTTACATAAAGTAGTACTCAAGTTAAAGTGCGAAAGGAGAAAATGAGTTTTTGTTTTTTTTTAAATCATTTGTATTGAAACATATATAGAAGATACCGGGTCTGGTTGGCAGCAGGGTATGGTTGATAGATTAGATATAACTCCTCCATTAATTAACATAATGTGCTGTTACTGCTCTCATAAAAAAGTTACCTGTGGATGCTGCTATCACCTTCATACGGAATTTGTAGCTTGCGGATGAGAGCGTTTATTAGATAAAGAGTGTTTTGCAGTCTGAATTTTTTTTCCAGTTCTCCGTTACAACATCGCAGAATCACCATTTCTTGGAGTGCAGAGGTGCCAATATAGCATTAGTTAGATATGAACTTCGTTTCAATGAATATTCACATAATAAAACGTAACTCAAAAACAATTGCTGAGCAACGACGACTTTGTGGTACAGAATGTGCTTGGGGTAAGTTGGTGTATAACATTTATGACTCGTTTGCAAGTGCGCCAACCAACTCCATGTGGAATTTTGTCCTTTTACGTTTATTGTTACATGGTTTGTTGTTATGTTGTTTACAGTTCTATCACCAGTTCTATCACTCTTTTACTTCCATGTTAAATTATAACATGCACGTATTGGACTACTATCAAAATTTCGAAACCGAGATAAGACGAGATTTGGGCTCTACTACCTCTTAAGCGCGAATGAAAACGGCTTAACGTCTCTGTGTGTGTCTGTCTGTCCATAGATGTTTCGCTAAAGATTACTCGCGAAAAATTGAATCAATTTAGTTGAAATTTGATTATGTTTGTGTTGGTGCCGACACAAGACTTCTTGTTTTGGTAGATTTTGGGACCATCAGACTACTTACAGAAATAAAGAGCGCGTAAGCTTATTAACATGGAAACAACTATGTGGGATGCCACAATGATTTTCATAATTAGGCCTATTTAATTTCTGTTTGCAACCACAAGGTCTAAAACGATTAGAAATTATAGAAGATTTGTGCCTTGTGTGCTTGGATGCATACACCAATAGCCGTCCGGGGACGATTGGATCCAGTGTGTCTTGCAGAGCATGTGCGCATGTAGAGCTCATGGATGATTCAATATTTTACACATATCATAACTATGAATTTAAATTTTCTGAATAGACCTAATTCTCAGTGTCAAACATAATTTGTATGTGCTCTTCTGTTACAAAAATATAGGCTTAGCTATTGGTTTTCTTTTCATTGTAAAAAGTAGGAAATAAACTGTGCTTCTCGATAATTCAGTCAAAAAATTTAAATTTCTCTTAGGTAGTTTGTTAACTGCAAGAAACTGAGTTTCTTAATAGTTTAGTTATTTTAATTACATTTTGAAATAAATGAAGAATTAGCCTACATCAGATCTTATTAAACTTATGTTGTTTGATAATCTTATAGCTTTCGATGTCATGACAACCATGTTAGAATGAAAGAAAGAAGATTGCTGATTCTCTTAAATGTTGTTAATAAAAGCCATTTAAAAATTTAAACCAATATCTTACTTCACTGAAATATTTACAGAATTTTTTTAAAAAATCGCATTTATTATTAATAAATCCAATAATAACCTAACACACACACACACACACACACATATATATATATATATATATATATATATATATATATATATATATATATATATATATATATATATATATATATATATATATAGGCTATATTTTAAAAGTATGCCAACTAACCCACAATACCAGCCAGGGTCTAGTTGGCATATACTAAATTCTAAAAGAAAGAAAAATTTATTTCTCGAAAAAGAAAAATTTATTTCTCGAAAACCGTAAGCAACAAAACACACCGAAAAATTATTTTTATCAGAGGAAACCTTCATCTGTCCATACAGTTCTTTACATTGCAATTGCATGCACTATCTGCACATAAAAAAATAAAGAATGAAAAGTTTGCCAACCAGCCCCGGTCTCTCGTATATACATTCATAAATGTATTGAGTAACGATCCGAATCTTCCGTATCAGTCTACAATTACATGTGTCTGGGACGATTTGGACCCAATACTTGCATTGCGCATGCTCCTAGATTCGATTTTCTCTAGAAAGGGTAATAGTATGTTCCTTGATCTGATGTTTAGGTTCCTTTCCCAGCAAAAAATTCAAAAAAACATATTTATATCACTACTACTACTACTACTACTACTACTACTAATAATAATAATAATAATAATAATAATGATAATAATAATAATAATAATAATAATAATAATAATAGTTCAGTTCTCTTACATTACACCCTCGAAGTATGGTCCAAAAAACAACTTTCAGCTCTGTGACATAGAATAAGTTCCTTGGTTTACCAGAATTGTATTAGGTGAGTTTTGTATGGTCAGTAAAATTTAATTGACTTCGGTACAGTTGTTATTAGATTTCTAAACATACAAGACGGCTTTCAGTTGAATAATCTGTGTTTAGCACATCGACTTCAAAGGAATATTTCCTGGGATTTTGAAACCTACTGGACGGCTTTTGTTTAATAATGTATCATCACACTGTTACTATATATATCTGGTCATAGAAGATGATTATAGTTAAAAAAATATATGGTCATCACATGGAACCGGATGCGACTGTTATTGCGCTTTCTCGACATAAGAAACAGCTTTTATTTGAGTGATGTATGAGAATGATTGTTACTCGATTTGTACACTTACGAGAATGTTTTTAGTTGGAATGACGTTTGGCCAGAACATTGACCCAAACGCGTTTGTTACTGGGATTTCTAGGACTATCAGATTGGTTTTAGTTGAACGATATATGGTGAGCACACGATCCGAACTTAAATATAAATGGGTTAATAGCTTTCCCACATCACCTTGTACTCTGACTTCTACTCCTTCTCACGTTACAGGAAAGTTACTGTAGTCCTGGTGCTTATGATGTAATTGCAATGAACCATCTACAATAAAGTCCTAAGGTTTTCTAATCATGAATTTAACTAGTATGAACAAGTTACAACAGACAGACTATGAGTGCTGTAACTTAACCGAGGAGTGTGTGAAATCAGTTTGGAGCAATGTTGCAGTTTGAGAAAGACGCAAACATCAAGGTCATCAGCAAAATCGAGAAATCTGCTTCAGAGACTTTTAACTACCTTAAAAACAGTTTTGGACTACTGAATTGAGTTTTGACTCTCTCCAGAATTAAAAATAGACCTCAGAGGTGCCCGTTTCGCCATAGTAGAACAGACTGAAACGGTAGAACATCGAAAGCTACCAAAGATAAGACTCTCAGCGGCATTTCCGATACTGGCGGGAGCGGCGGAACAAGTGTGTGTGTACCGAACGTGTATACTTTGAACCTTTTCCAAACTCAACATTTCTCTTCCGTTGATGGCAACACTGTTCCGCGAACCCTTCTATCTAGAGTCAGAGTAAACAGTTCTTATTACTATTCAATTTAAAGTGTACAAAACGTAAGTACTCACTTCTTATATGCGCTAACTGTGCATATAACACATGTATGCTTGCATTCAGCACATGTTTCACTTTATTACCCGAAACGTTTGCAACACTAATCTACATTTACCATCTCTTTTGTCTTTATTTTCATAGTTACATCCAATACGAATGTTCGTTTTTCTATATTTTGAGAAGTTGAAAATTTGGATTAGGACTTTTATATTTATGTTAGATTTGATCAGTACGTTTTGCAAAGGGACACAGGTATAGCTCTGGCACAGTACATTGAAAGGGAGCGTGTGAGTAAAAGAGAAACAATCAGTAAAAGATAGAGAGAGAAGAAAGAGAAACAAATATATGATAAAGAAATGTCGAGAAAGACATGAACAGAGAAAAACGAACGAAAATATGTGCGCTACATACATATTATGGTGAGAAAACGCACACACTTTATTACGCGGATTGTTGAGAGTGATCGCCTAGTATGAAAGTTATTTCCACAGTTTCAACGTCTTTCCTATATGATAAAACAAACATCCGTATCAACTTGCTATAATAGGAGCACTATAGAAATTGAATAAATTATATCTTATTTAACGCAGAAATTGTAGTCGAGTAGAGAGGTTTAACTCTTCAGAGGTCGCATAACTGTCTAAAAGACCGTGCTGAAGAATTATGTTGCATAGATTACAAGTCACTGTGCCCATCCACCTGCCCCCCTCTATACCTTAATTTGAACTCGTCACCTACATATATAAACTTATTCTTCCCCTTAAGCTCTAATAAATTCCTCATAACAAAGCTTTTGTTTATCAACTGGTCTTTCCCACCGTGCGCGACTCCTTGAGGTAAAGTAACCCGGGCGAAAGCACCGTGAGAGACCTCTCGCATTACGTGAAAATAACACTGATTTGTAACAATCGTTTGTAAGTTTTTGTTTTTATTTTAGTGTGTTACTACTTTCTTTGTGAATTTAGTGGCATTTCCCGTACTGCTGAATGAGTGGCAAAGAAGAAATACAATAGAAGAATAGAGAATAGATAGCGTTGACAAATAATTTCGTTGATCAACCGTAAATATGCTGGTTCAAGTGAACAAAATTCTGGATTTTGTGTAAGTTACAAAGAAGAGCGTCCGATTTCAAGGATATTATTATTATTATTATTATTATTATTATTATTATTATTATTATTATTATTATTATTATTATTCAAATGACCTGTCTGAAATAGAACTAATCGCTATGGTGGAGTCTGAGGATGAAGAAGATATTGTAGAAGTATCAAGACTTTGAATTAGTTGGTGAAAACACAAATATTGAAATAGGTTACCCAAATTTATCTGTTCTAATATATAGAGGAAAAGATGGTAAGATGTTATGGAAACTACGATGTCCTACTTTAACACATAGGACGAGCGGACGTAATTTACCATGTAGTTTATCTGTATCGAAATAGATAGAAGACGCAGCAAACACGTTGTTTGAGGCATGTACTGTAGCCCAATTTCTTACGAAATCTGTTCTGTATGATATAGATCCACATGCTAATTAAAGGATTTATAAAATAGTATTGCTGTTGTCGATCGAGAACATCGACCCGCAATTAGAAAAGCAGAGAAAATACTTTCTACTTACATTCTATGATTCTACTATAGGAGGAGTGCACACTGTAAACGAGATCGAAGTACGTTTTCAGTTAGTTGAACGTCAAAACGATGGACAATAATATTTTTTAGTTTACTAAACACTGGACTGAATAGTTTTATTGTGCATGGACAGAATAGTGAACTGAAATATAAATCGTTTCTGAAAAAGTTTGAAAAATCTTTACGTTGAATATTTTGAGACGATGTGTTCTAAATAAAATACATCATCTGAACACAAATCATAAGCTACTTAAAATAAAAGAGAGTACAGAAATTAACATTGCTCCACCATCCACTAATAACAGAAATGCTCCCGGAAAGTGGTACAATTGTGACTGGAAGGAAAACAGGTAATCGAAGACAAATTGTCGTCAGTGTAAGAATTATATCTGTAGAGAGCATACAACCTACACGTACAATTGTTAATTTCCAAACATTTACGCACGTAGTAACTTTGAATAAACAAGGAGTGAAAGTAGCACTACAAAGCTATTGGAAGTCCATTTTCAATCAGATCGTAAACATATCTCGGGTAACTTTCACTGCTTCTGGGGACTTTTACCTGCCATGCCAATGCGAGAAATCATCACTGTCAACGGGTAAAAAGTCTGAAAATCTTGATACAGAACTTGAAACTGACGAGTAGTGAAATAAAACCAAATATAAATATAAATATATATATATATATATATATAAATTGACAACTACTAACTGTTTGTTGTGCTTTCTATTATTTAAATTTTAATTTACTGAATTTTACATGCTATATTTGTTCATCGACAAGGTGGTGATGATGAGATGAATGATAATAGTGGAATAAGTGAAGTAGAAGAAAACGAGGAAAACTTGAGAGAGTCCGAGCACACGGTCTTTCAAACTACACAGCCCTTTTGCCAGGAGCTGGGAAAAAACCAGGAGCTCACTTGCCAGAGCTAAATACTCTACTATTGAACCACCACCTATTATCATTTCCCTTGAGTCGTTGTTTGTTTATTGAGAGAATACTAATAAGAACTCATTATATCATTGACTTTATTTTCAAATAGCCTAATCAATTTTAAGTGCATGTATTTTGAGAGAAATTCTCAATATTAATGAGAATATTGGTCACTGAAGTGCCCAACATGCTAACAAAAATTTAAAAAGTACTCACATACAAATGTTTCATATGTACCGAATTTTATTTTTATACTCCATACTACAAATAAAAGAAAATACCGGTGGCTTTCTTCAAGTATTATTGGGAATTTTAATTTTTTCTTGTATGAAAGGAAAATATATCAATTAACAAACTGCTAATGCATTAAAAATAATTTCAAAGTAATGTAAATATTATTATCAATATATTTTTTCATTAAGTTCAGTTTTAGCAGCATGCTCCAAAAGGCCGTTCGCGACCTCTCAGTTACGAAACTACGACAGGACTTCCTAAGGGTTGATTTTTTGTTTGTTTGATTTTAGTTTAGCGTCCCGTTCAGCAGCGAGGCTATATGAGACGTGGACCTACTGATTAACGTGGAATCCGAACCACATGAGCTCCCGCCGGGAATCGAACCCGGGTCTCCCACGCCAAAGGCGCGTATGCTAACCGCTTAGCCACGAGAGAGCTCCTTCCGAAGGGTTGAGGCGTGTGATATTAGTACTTTTAATAACCATGAGTATGGGTTCATTTGTTGTTCTTTACTAAATGCAATCGACGTTTACATTCAAAATAAGATGAATTATGGTAGTATTTGTTCGAAAATTCTTCTTTTTTGAAATCAAGAGAAGAATAAAAGCAATAGACAAAGGCAAAAAGTATTACCAATACTAAATATTTGCAATAATAATTCCAACGAAAGACCAAAACGAATAGCTGAGCTCGTAACCATTGGACTTACAATTGTTTCCAACTATATTACAACCACTGTATTGAAGTCTTCAACAGACTCGAACCAACGTCCACTCGCAAAAACACGACCACGGTGTTCATTGAAATGACAAGTATACAGTGGAGATTAATATTTATTATTATTGTTGTTATAACTTTATTATTATTATTATTATTATTATTATTATTATTATTATTAGCGTACTTTTGAATTTTCACTGCGAAAATTACTGTATAATACGTTATCTTTTCTGTAATTTTCTTGTATTGTATGTTATGAACTTTATTAGTGGGCATAGTGGGCACTAAATTTGCGTAAATATCACTACCGGAAGAACATAACCTGTTCCTTCCAACCATCAGGGCTGTTATTTATACGTGATAGATAGTGTAGAAGGAACGGGCTGGATTTGTGAGTAATAAAACTAATCAACACAGGTTCATATCCATTTCAAGTCAAAGATTCTTTTACAAAGCAATTATAAAATCGCTTTATACAAAGAATCGAAGAATGACTTCTCATACTAAACGAGCAATACTTAGGAAGGTAGAAGCTAAAAACCTGTATGATGTTAATTGGGAAAGCTCAAGAGAGTTACCAGAATATTAGACAAACTTGATCATCTGCAGTATACACTTTTCGAGATATCTGTTGGGAGATTGGCAAGATGTGTTAAGTGCGTTAGAAATGGCAATATGTCGTGGAGAGAGATTCTCCTAAGGTATCTCGATATTCATTGAAAAGATCCGTAAGAATGGGGCCAAAATATCAATGAAACTAATATAAAATTCCAATCGTAAGGAGTCAATACCAGTAGATTGGCCACGTTTCCCTAATTGAACTGATCACTTGACTTTATCGAGTGTAAAGGGACTTTTGAGATGCTCCTGAGCATTTATATCTAAGTTTAGAGGAATAAAATCCTAAAGTGATTAATCTACACTATTAGTCTACATTAATCTACATTACTACATAAAATTGTTTATAATACTGTACAAATTGGGGAAGTACCTGCAAACCTTCATACATTTGACCATCCTTGCCCTTAGTAGAAACAATCAACTTTTGTTTCTCTCTGAGTCTGAATTTGTACGATGTTAGCTTGTTCTGTGTAATCGGCTGGGACGAGTTTGCCTCTAACAAAAACATCGCGCATTCGTTGTTTATATAATGACAATAAATGTTCTTTGATTTCTTGAATTTGAGGCCTGACCGGACGGCCTCGCAATTGTTCTTGGATGTATTCTTTGAGAAGACTCGGGTACTAGTTGTATTTAGTATGGTATTCCTTCTTCAGTTGAATACAATATTGTTAACTTATGGATTGAAATCTCGGTTTAACTCGCTTGTTTCTAAAAATGCATAAGTTTACCTTGATAGCGTGATACTAACGGAAACAAGATCCACCATTACTCTCGAATTAAATGTTGATGCTTAGGGTCCATAAGTATACAGGAGTTAAAATACCAAAGGGGACAGCTTCTAAAAAAAATGGATACTGGTTTAGGTTTTCTCATAATAGGAGCATAGTGGTCGCTAAAACAAACAGGTTCGAGCTCAACATCGCGTACTTGTGAAACAAGTTAGCGGCTTATGTAAAAAAAACTATACTAGATGATTTTAGTCCAAACGATTTTGAAGTATTAAATGAGTGACCCGGTTCAACGGGTCGAAAATGACGCCACACATCCACTAAATCATATGTGTCTACTATCCGCTGGAGTTCAGAAGAAAAGTTAGAGTTTGGAGTCTATTCATTAGATTGTGAAACTCAATTATAATATCTACCTAATATAGAAGGGATAGTACGATTAAAAAGAGTCTGTGTAAGGTCAGCGTTGAAGAAATCTTGCTTCTCTCTCTTTTATGAGTGCCAGTCGGGTCATAAACATTACATGATTTAATGCATTCAAATACCCCAATGGAGATTCGTTCATTTGGGTTATCATTAAGTGTCTTAAACACTGGGTCACTACGATAGATAACAGCTGTACCTAGTCCATTCTCTGTAAAACGAGAATAGCATGTATGATTGGAAAAACAACCATTTCTGAAAGGACCACTTCCCAAGCAAACAACACATCAATGTCTGCGTTGCAAATAAAATCTTTTAACGCTTCTTGATTAACCGGAGAAATAAATCCATTCAGGTAAATGTGCAAAACTAAAACTATACATAAACAAAAAGAAAGTGAAACGAAATTCTGAACACTGCATTAGTGGCTGAAAATAAGACCACAATACAAGGAAGATAATTATAAGTCGTACCCAACGGTGTTACCAGCTTTTAACTTTTGAAGTTGGCCCGTGTTCGTGCACCGTTTTTCGTATACCAGAGCACTAAGATCAGATTCACTGGCTTAGTCACTGGTCATGAGTTGCGCATTCATATCAAGGGTAATGTTTGAGTCAGCTGCCAAGTGCATGCTAGACTGACTATCGTGTTCCATAAGAGTACTAGGATCAAATTTTAAAACCTTAACTGACTGATGGTCACAAGCCTGAGCTAGTAGGTCTTCTTTTAGAATTTTCTGGGTACTTCAGTAGTTTCCAGAAAACAAAAACTTCCGGGTTCCATAGAATGACCTCCTTCCATTGATGGATCAGGGCGAATGACGGGATCTTGGGATGTTTCAGGAGCTGGAACGTCATGACTTGAAGAAATATCAGGTTCAGCAGAAGTGAGTAGAGGAAATTCCGTGCAGTTATGAGTATGCAAAGACATCTTTTTATGTGGGAGATTATAAGGGGTACGAAGCGGAGGCGCTTGAGAACTTCCAACTGGCGAGTGAAATTTGAAGGGCAGATGTTTTTCGGGAACATTCTTGAAAAGAAAAAGGTCTTGTGAGTTACACAACGCACAAGTTAGGATTTGACCAATGTAACTACAAAATAGGCGCAAACCATACACTGTAAAAATGAAGGAATATTTTGTTTAACCTTCATTTTGATCACCTTATGTCCTGTACGGGTGACATGTACATTATCTGCAGAATACTGTACGTCTAAGGCTTACTGTATTTCACCATAATGAGACAAAATTCGTGTTAACTGTTGATTACTGTTTGATGGGACAAGAAGACACTTTAATGACGGTAAGACTGGTGTCAGCGAGGTCAATGGAAAGTAAATGTTCCTTGTCACTATCGGTGTATTTGACGTCTTCATTAGTTGCAGAGAGAATTAGTTCCCATTGCACCTTGTTGACTAACTAAATAAACAGATGTTTCCTTATGAAATCCAGTTTAATACTATGTATTTGATCAATTGTTAATATTAACGTGTTTCGTATCCATTCATGGACAAAAATGGAACTAGGCTTTTGACATACTTGACAAAAGTTGATATGGAAAGTATTCTCACGCAAGCAACTCATATTGAATTTTCGTCATACAACGACCACAAATATCATTCAAAGAAACAAGATATGTAGTTCTAGAAGACACAAATTAGAACTGCAATATTATCCTAAGATAATCACACAATACTTAAACTAAGTTTGTAATGCGTCGTTTGTTACTACACTAACGGTCAGCGATCGAGAGACAATAACAACAACACGAAGTCTCCGAAGATATTTACGAGTTCGCTGCTTCGTAAGTGTTTAGTTATTAGCATGTTTTTTGCATTTGTATTTCATGTTACCATTTCAACAATGTTTGATCTTTTTTCGTCACCTGCTGTTTCTGGATTTCTCCTTCGGTGTTGACCTTTATATGCACAATGCGATATTCGTATTCACATTTTGTGCCCCTCTTCACTGTCCTATTTAGACTAGGCTTGTCTTTTTACCCTTCCCTATACTTTTGGTTATTGATTTGATTCTCATATTCTACACGATTAGAGTGCAGGAATATCAGGCTCAAAAGAGAGACATACATTTACTTATCTCACAGAGAATACATTTGAGAAGGTCAGTAGCAAAAAGTCTATCTATTTAAAAACTTAGATTTTGAGCAGGAGTGCAATTTCATTTCTGAAAAGATTCCGATGCTTGATTTCTTTCGTCTGATACGATTAGCTAAACACCACAATGTTTGCCAGTAACAGAACACATAATTGTATTCTTTCAAAATGCGTATGAATCATATTTGCAACAAAGTAATCTCCAGATATGAGATAAAAGTGATAACGTGAATTACAATCTTTACACCATATATTAAATTCACAAACCAAGTATATTCATAGTACAAGGCTGGTGAGAGAGGAACAAATGTATCTCTAAATGTGAACTATTGGAAAGTATTCTCGAACATTGTATTATCTCTATCGAGGATTCCCAAACTAAGGGTGTATTTCTTATTGAAGATTTATACCAGAAAATATGGTGTATTTCTTACTCCTATCTCAATCGACAACCTTTCTTTATCTGTGCAACATCATGCCGTCTTACTGATCACAACTCACTTGTGACATTTCAAAATTTCATATTTCTGTAATGTGTAATACTCGCTTGTCAGATTTCATATATTTACCTTTCAGCAAGATATATTAATGACTTACCGTTCACAATTGACTTTTCGTATGATTGAACACCGATTGTAGGTATTAGTTCTAATAAATGATCAAAGCAAATTGGGAGTTTATTTTATAAATTCATTTACATAATGATAAATGTATTTTTTCTTCATATCTCTGGGTTTCCTCGAAATAAATCCATTTCCTTCTACATTCTCATCTCAAAACTTCTCTCACTGTATCTCCTCTTCATTACTCATCCGTCTTCCATAGCGGAAAGGCGATAAACGTGTGATGCAAAACTAGAATTTTCATTAGTTTCACTAAATATCCGTAATAGTTGTAAGTAACATAACGTAACGTAAGTAACAGAAGATACTAGAAACAATTGATAAGTAGAATTAGATTATTATATATACTATCTGAGATGCCCGTCCTCTTTGCATAGAAACAAATGATTTGAATAACATGTGATAGATGCATTTGGGAATCTTTCCTCTTTACGACAGTTAGTTGAAGAAAACTTTTGGTTAATTGAGAAATAGACAGATAATGATGTAAATTACATACTTCATAGTTCAGTTTACAGTTATTTGGAAATGTCTTTATGTACAATAAAATTACCTCAAAATTTTTGTTTCTACGGTGATGACCCTTCTAGGTCCTGAAACCGTATGATTAATTCCAATTATTTATACTATATTTGTAAAAAAGAAATTAATATTACATGTAAGATTACTTTATATATACGCAGTTACTATATTTATTTACCACTTTACCACAAGACTACCTTTTTCTTAATGTGACGACTAATTTACGATTTGTGCGGTGTGGGGCAAATAAATATGGAACGGAGAATAGAGTTCCAAGGTACCAAAAAGCACAGCAAAGGAACGAAAATATTTCCCTAAACGGCTTACAGCAGAGGTTGAAAAAAATCACAATTCATCTCTTTTATTGGCCATATGAATGAAAATGACCACCATTACAGGTGTTCGAATACATTTCGGAATGATTTTCCCTGGTACAAACAGATCCTGTCTGTCTGTCTGATCCATTTTGCGACTTAACGTTGCATTGCACTCTTTTCTGAAACTTTGAAAAGCATGAAATTCATGAGCAAACAACTAACCACGCTCTTTCCACAAATTTGTTCAGGATCAAAACCGGTGATTTGCGTACATGTGGTGTGAGTATAGGAAAAATTACGAATCTGGAATATACCAAGGCCATATTATTCCAATCCAGCTCCCGCCTGATAACGAAGTACTCGATAGTCCAGTATCGCACTATACGCCTGGACTCACGAAACTTCCGCCCATGGAAAATCGAACACCCCGAACACTCGTTCTCTTTTATGACCAATTTTGGGGTCCATTCGTTCCCTTTTATGAGCACCTTTCAGGAGTGTAGTCGTTCTCTTTTATGAACACCTTTTTCAACCCCTATTTTAAAATAACAGAAATTACATAGAACTATGTAACATAGCAGAACTGATAAAAGACTATGGCACCATTTTAACATATATTTTAATATATCAATTCTTTCCCTTTTATGAGCCCATTTTAGAGTGCATTCGTTCTCTTTTATGAGATCTTTTCCCAACCCATATTTTAACATAGCCGGAATCACAGAGAGATTACGGACATAGCAGATCGATAACACATTTTCCAACCGCGGATTTAACATAGCACATATTACATAAGACTACATACCATAGCAGAGCTATTTTCCAACCCTTATTTTAACATAGTAGAAATTACATAAGACTATGTACCAAAGCAGAGCATGCCTTATTTCTCCACCATTAATTTAACATAGCAAAAAATTACTTAAGACTACTAACGTTCTCTTGTATGGCCGATGTTTCAACCCCTATTTTAAATAGCAGAAATTACATAAGACTATGTAACATAGCAAAGCCAAGATAAGAGTAGTGCTTAGATCTCAACCCCCCTTTTTTAACATAGCAGAATTTACATAAGACTATGTAACAAGACAGAGCTAATAAAGGAGTATGTCTGATTTTAACATAGCAAAAAATACATAAGACTATGAACGTTTTCTTGTACCGCCAATGTTTCAACCCCTATTTTAAAGTAGCAGAAATGACATAAGAGTATGTAACATAGCAGTCCCAATATAAGAGTATGACTTAGTTTTCAACCCCTTTTTCAACATAGCAGAAGTTAAATATGACTATGTAACATAGCAGAGCTAATAAAAAAGTATGGCTTATTTTAACATAGCAAAAATACATAAGACTATGAACGTTTTCTTGTATCGCCAACGTTTCAACCCCTATTATAAAATAGCAGAAATGACATAAGAGTATGTAACATAGCAGAGCCAATATAAGGGTATGGCTTAGTTTTCAACCCCTTTTTAACATAGCAGAGTTAAATATGACTTTGTAACATAGCAGAGCTAATAAAAGAGTATGGCTTATTTTAACAGCAAAAATAAATAAGACTATGAACGTTTTCTTGTATGGCAAATTTTTCAACCCCTATTTTAACACAGCAGAAATTACACAGAGAGTACGAACACCTATTTTAAAAAGCACACCTACGTAATAAGGGGTGTACTTGGGCCATTTTATCAACCCCTGTGTAACATAGCTTTCGTCAATTACTGCATGTCCCAAAAGTACTGACTATCGTGGTCAAAGGTCAAATACTTAAGCCAGAATAACTCGTAAACGGAGCCACATATTGAGGTGGTGTGTTATTTAACAATGCTACTTTAAAGTTGCCCTTTCTCTCGGTGACTCAACAGTATACAAAATATTACAAAAGTTAATATCACAAATAAATAAAACACTCAAATTTATTCCTTCGTTTATTTAAATCCCCCAGAAAGATTAAAATGCTGAGCTATGTAAAATTGACGTTTTTGCTTTTCTCTGTTTCGGGTTTAAATATTTGACCTTTGACGTCGATGGTCATTGTCTTTGGGACATACAGTACTTGATGACCTATTACTAAATGTGGAAACAGCACATCAATACTTTCCTCCGTTTCCGAGTTATTCTTGTTTTAAATATTTTAACTTTCACCACCGTGGTCAGTACTTTTGAAACGTGTAGTAATTGACGACCTATTACTGAATGTGGAAACAGCACATTAATATGTGGCTCCGTTTACGAGTTATTCTTCTTTCGAATATTTGGCCTTTGACCTCGGCGGTCACAACTTTTGTGACGTGTAGTAGTTTGTGGCCTATTACTAAATATGGAAATAGTACCTCAATATCTTGTTCTGTTTACGAGTTATTCGGATTCAAACTTTTGACGTCAATGGTCAGTACTTTTGAGACAGGTAGTAATTGATGTCCTATTACTAAATGTGGACAACACACATCAATATGTTGCTCCGTTTACCAGTTATTCTTGTTTCGAATATTTGACCTTTGATCTCGGTGGTCCCAACTTTTGATCTATTACTATCTATTACTAAATGGTTGGTGATCTATTACTAAATGTGGAAACAGCATCCCAATATGTTGCTCTGTTTACGTGTTATTCGGATTAAAACTTTTGACGTCTATGGTCATTACTTCTGGGACATGTAGAACTGATGACCTATTATTAAACATTGAAACACCACCTCAATCTGTTGCTTCGCTTACTACTTATTCGCAATTAAAGTTTTGACGTTGATGGTCAATAGTTTCGGATTTCTAGTAGTAGGTAACCTATTACTAAATGTATTAAAAGCACCTCAGTACGTTGTTCCGTTTACGAGTTATCCTGCTTTATATATTTTACCTTTGACCTAGATGGTCAGTACTTTTGGTATATGTAGTAGTTGATACAGCACGTAAATGTGGATAGAGGACCTATTACTAAATGTGGATACAACACCTTAATATGTTGCTTCGTTTACGAGTTATGCGGTTATAAATATTTGATCTTTGAACTCGTTGGTAAGTGATTTTGAGACTTGTAGTAGTTAATGACCTATTACTAAATGTGGAAACACCACTTCAATATGTGGCTCCGTTTATGAGTTATTCTGGGTTAAGTATTTGACCTGTGACCACGATGGTATGTACTTTTGGGACATGCCCGTAATTGACGAATGCTATATTACACAGGGGTTGATAAAAGGAAACGAGTACACCCCCTTATTACATAGGAGTGCTGTTAAAGTAGGTGTTCGTACTCTCTCTGTAATTTCTGCTATGTTAAAATAGGGGTTGAAAAAATGGCCATACAAGAGAACGTCCATAGACTTATGTAATTTTTGCTATGTTAAAATAAGCAATATTATTTTATTAGCTCTACTATGTTACATAGTCTTACGTAATTTCTTCTATGTTAAAGTGTGGGTTGAAAAATAAGCCATAAGCTTTTATTGGCTCCGCTATGTTACATAGTCTTATGTAATTTCTGCTATGTTAAATACGCTGTTAGAAAATGTTATCGATCTGCTATGTTCGTAGTCTATATGTGATTTCTGCTATGTTAAAATATGGTCTGAAAAACGTACTCGTAAAAGAGAATGAATGCACCCCTACAATGGGCTCATAAAGAGGAATGAAGTGCTATATTAAAATATATGTTAAAAAACGTACCATACTCTTTTATCAGCTTTGCTATGTTACATAGTCTTACGTAATTTCTGCTATGTTAAAATACGGGTTGAAAAAAGTGTTCATAAAAGGGAATGAACACACCCCTAAAAATGCTCATGAAGGGGAACGAATACACCCCCAAAAAGTGGTCATAAAAGAGAACGAGTTTTCGGGGTGTTTGAGTTTCCATGGTCGGACGGTACGTGGGTCATGGCGAACGTGAGACACAGGACTATCGATTACTTCGGAGCAGGCGGGACATGCATTGGCCTTATATTGCCTAGGTATATTCCAGATCGGTAATTTTTCTTTTACTGGCATGCGCGTCACGTACTGTAGTTCTATGCATACATTCATGTCCAATCGTATCCACTTCTCCGGATCACTTTTATTTGTTCCACCGTATATAAGGAGACAGCTATAAAAGTTTGACACTCGTTTACTTTGATACATTTTTTCCATGGATTGGTACTTATCAAAAATCAAAATTTAGATACAAATACTGTCATTTTATAGCTTACATATATATTTATAATTCTTTTATGACCGAGAACCAGGTGATATAACTTAGTACATGTTCCGTATATAGGTTTCAATTTACGACAGTCCTACACTTCAGAATGACTAGTATCCTCTTCCATCTACAAAATTTCGTTCTATCAGTGTGGAATTAACCTAAATTTCTGTATGTTGCTTAAATACAATTATTTTACACTATTATTGAATAACGATATTGAAAATAAATGAGTCAGAACTGTTTCATCTTGTTGAAACATTGAAACATTTTCAATATATAAAGAAAAGTAATATAATTTGTTTGACAATCCATCGTTTACAGATATGCTTTTCCTGCATAAGTGGCATGCAATATAATAAAGTGTTGGGATTCCGTATAATAAGTAAATAGACTAGTATGTACCAAATTTCTCAAAAGTAAATCCCCACGTTAAGCGGGTTTGCATATCCAGGCTCCTAACTATGAAAACATTTACGATCACTCTAACCCCAATCATTTCACAAATTCAACCTGTTGTATATAAGTTATTAGGACGTAAAATTGTACATAATTTATACGAGAAAGACTTTTATGCATTGCAAGATCTGTAACTGCCAAATATTCACCACAAACTTATAGTCGTATCGACATAAACAAAATGAAGTGTGAAGCAGGAAACTACTTTACCCAAAAGTCAAAAGAGACGCACTAAAGACATAAGAACTGGTCGAGCGGTTTGGGTCACTAGTCTATCAAGTAGAAGTTTATGTGTTCAAACCCTGAAGGAAGTATTAGTTTTTCTTGTTTTTAAAGTGTGTTCCTATTATTCATCAGCGAACTGAGAACATTTCTTTAAATAATTCTTTGGCAACTACTTTTCTCTCAAATTCCATTAGAAGGGAACATTATATGAATTGCAAATCTAAAACCCATAGCTGAGAACAAAATATTATGTTCAATATTTCAGTATTATCATTTGATTTGCAATGAAAAACTAATTATAAGCATTGACGATTTCAGAAGATTTTCCCCCGGTAATGGTCAATATATGAATGAGAGAAAACTGATAAAACATCATTAGTCCACTTTGAGCATGATCGAAGATAACTTATGGCCACGAAGGGGAAAATTTATGTCGACAGATTCTCAAATTCTCCCACACGTCATGCCCTGAAATCATCATTGTTTGAAAGGTTTCCTTAACAAATAGAATATTACATTTATTTCTCGTTCTACGTTTTGTAATGGTAAAATCTTAATTTTAAAGTGAATTATAATACGATAAGCATAAAGGTTTGTAGAAGTAATGAAGTAAATATTCTTGTGTAAGTTCTCGATTTCTAATTAGATTAAAACTCGAATATTCGTTTGCATCGAACTTTAAAGCAAATCCTCTCTATATATAATTCTTACTGGAAAGTATGTTTATCTCCAATTACTTAATCAATATTTTTAATAATATATTTTTATTGTAATACTTTTACTATTCAATGTTGCATACACTTCATTTCCCAAAGCAAAATCTTGCAAATGTATAGTGGTCTAGTGAATATTATTAAATAAATTTTCATTTTCTTTACGTAAATACTGCATCGACTCATTTGAAACTTCGTACTTTAAATAATAATAATAATAATAATAATAATAATAATAATAATAATAATAATAATAATAATAATAATAATAATATCATATCCATATGTTTATCAGAATTTCAGGCTTAGTCAATAAATGAATTCAACGTGGTCTCTATTCGAAGTTCTATTTAATCGAAACCGATAGAAATACAAAGAGAAACTTCGAGAACAGGTAAAAGGAAAATGTTACCTTGTTGGAACTGGAACTAACCTTTAAGAGTTCCTTTCAATTTACAGACAAATGCCTTAGGAACCTTGTTTCTTTTCTTTAAGTTAACTGATTCACCGAACGTATCTGAGTAATTTGTCTCTATTTTCTACTCGGTTATATACGTTTTAAATCATTTCCGTTAATCTTGAACGACAGGAACACTAATACAAAAACATCTAAGAGAATTAAAATTCCAAACTTGCCCACCGGGGATCGAACCGGGACCACAAACATCTTATTCACACGTGCTAGCCACTAGACCAGCGGGGAAAGCAAGTGAAATTTATTTTGTAGTATCTGAAGTTTACAATTATTTCATCCTGCTGTAATAATGTTTACCGTATTCGTTACTTTGAGGAATGATATATGTTATTCATATAGGTTCTATTACGTATTCGTTCATAAATATTATACAAATTATCAGAATTATTCATGATCTTCCATGGAAATTCCGATTTCACTTCCACATGTCTGGACATTTTGGCCGGCCAGGAATTTCTTTATAGAAACAATGAGGGGAACGTCCAAAGGTGCCAGATCCACACACAGGTCGTTAAAAATTGCTGCTTTGATCGCGCGAATATTCTGCGGTTTTAAAGCTGTTATTGGTCGTCCGGAGTGTGGCGCATCACTAAGGTTCTCACGGTCCTCTTCAAAGAATGCACACAACCTACAGACATTGCTACGGTCCACATAATCGTCTCCATAAACACCATATATTTCCCTGTGAATTTCACTCGGTCTATGCCCTTCGACATGCAAAAATCTAACCACATCTCGCTGCTCTTCACATGTGAAGACAGTAATATAAGCGCAATGTTTGTTTAGTGGTTCAGACTTCTCTCTCAAGAGCTACACACATGAAAAATGCCCTCCGTAGCGCAAACATCATACTCTCTCATCGTGCAGTTTCATCATTCTAGCTGCAATACCTTGAGGAGAAATAATATTGTGCGTTACTTTCCAATCTGCCCTCGCATTTTGCAACATAAAATACTAATAATCTTTCTAAGACGATTGACACATGGTTGTTGAGATGTTCCATTATTACATTCTGTTGCATGAATCTTTATAAGGGGGAACTAGAGAACGAATGAGTACTTTGTAGGAATACGACAGAGGCTCGATAAACCCTCTCTACTGGTCTAGTGGCTAGCGTTTAATCCCTTATTGTACCTACTTCCATATTTGATTCCTGATGGGAGAGCCTTGGGGATTTTTACTGTCATTGATATTCCTGTATTCGTGTCCTTATTCGTAAAAGTCTATGAAAAAACGAAATAAAATGTTGAAGTTTTACATCCCAAATTTATGCCGGCTAGGCAAAAGTACACGGTGATGATCAGAAATGAATGAAATGGGGCAATTAAGAAAGTGGGAGGAAACGGAGAACCCTGAGAACCCCCCACACACGATGTCTGTCCACCACAAAGTTTACTTGACGAGAGCTGGGATCGACTCCAAGACTGCATGCACATTTAATTGTCTAATGAAAGAAGGTGAAATAAGGTAAAAAGTTTAAATTAGTTACTGAGTAACTTCGGTTAATCAGTTATCTTCTTAAAATAGAAAAAAGAGATAGCCGTGCGTGATAAAGCTTCAAACAATGGATCTCATATCTCGGATTCGACTACCTTTTTTCGGAACTTTTATCTTTAATCGAAGAACTGAAGAAATCCTTAATAGCAATTACGTAAATACATTGACATATCTACGCAAATGACTCTTCGCTTTTCTGAAAAAATGAGCGCTTCTAAAGTTGTCAAAGACGTTTTATCTCCAAATCCATCGAGAGCAGAGAAAGATATGAAAGCTGTGACATCAACGGTTTCATACACGTACATGTATAACAAGGATAAAGGGCTAGCTCCTTTCTTGATATGGAAATATCAAGAAGAAAATATCAAACGTTGAAAAACAGACCACTGGCAACATGTTCTAAATTATACCCCACATATTTAAATTTATTAATTTGATAAGCCATATTGGATCTGACATTTTCAGCTTTCCCATTTTTATATCAACTTTGTAATCAGCGA
The DNA here is from genome assembly GCF_964235325.1 of Thermobia domestica. Lineage (NCBI taxonomy): Eukaryota > Metazoa > Arthropoda > Insecta > Zygentoma > Lepismatidae > Thermobia > Thermobia domestica. The sequence goes on along the minus strand of NC_137471.1, from coordinate 115,794,075 downwards.
GGTGAAAATTCCCAGTATACAAACTTTTTGTTACTTTATTCCACATTTTTCATACTTTTATCCTCCATATTGGATCCGCTATTTTGAAATTTCCAATTTTGATATCAACTTCGTGATCTGTGAGATCTAAAAGCATAACATACCCATTTTCGTGCAGTTTGAAAGAGATTTTGAATTTCAGCCTCTGTTTAAGCATTTCGTGCCACTAAACACCTTCTCATACACTACCAAAAGTGGATCTATAATCAACTCCTCAGAGCAGGAAAATATTCTCAAGTTTTTTTTCTCTGACTGATATTTTGCAGGACTGATGCCTGTTTTGATGTGGTGTGTGATGAACCCATCGTCGGATACTAACGTTCTGTAGATAAAACTTGATTTAACTATACTCTAAACTAAAAGAAAGTGGACACATCACTCACAGTTTTCAAGAATTTCTATTCTAAGAGCAGAATTTCTATAAATTTTCGCAACATATAAAAACAACACCGAATTTGTGTCATCATAACGGTAAACACATAGAGTCGTCTGAAGTGAACTACTAACACAGAATTTGGCTTTTTATTTTACAAGAGTTTTTATGGTATCAATTTTTAATGAAATGCCTTCCCTTAGGAGGGAGAGTTAACATACATAAAAAAACTAATATTTCAAGAGTGTCTCACGTTAGCAATATGAAAGTGATTCCTTATTTATAGAAAAACATGCATCATCCTCCATCACTGTTTTGAAAAAAATGCACTTCTAAGGAGAATTACAAGCATTTTCTAAAATATTTTAAGTTCACATTATTATACATTTAAGAGGTTTTGAAGTATGTAAATGATTGAAACGTTTGAAATAAACATTTAACACAATTAGCACGAGGTAGACTTGTCTTTATCGTATCAAATAATGTTGATTGAAGATAGGCATTCTAAGGGGAGAAAAATCTTTAACTCTTTTCCGACTGAATAATATACCTCTTACTATAATTTGATATAATATTAAATTATAGCAAATTGAGGGTATATTAGAGTTTTTAAAAATAAATTTTGCTCCTATTGTTGCTCAAGAATGCTGAGGGGGTAAAGGGACCAGAAGTCCCTATAGGCTAATATTCTTCGACATATGTATATAAATATACAGGGTGTAATGGGAGGTAATGCAAATTATGCAGTAAGTGATTGCACGTGGCTAATACATGACAAAATGTCATATGAACATATATCGCGAAACATTTAGTTTTCGAGTAAATTGGAGAAAAAAAGAAGGAATAAAAAACACCACGTACGTATATTCCAGTTTATTACAAGTAGTACCATTAGTGCATACGAAAGTTCAAATGCAGTGTGAAGTTTTCTGTCGGGTGAGCCTAGATCCTACGCCCCGCGCCAAGTAGTGTGTCCTGTGCGTCAGTTGTGTGAGTGACTGTGGACAGGTCAGTGTCGTGTATTACAGTTGCAGCTCGGGGCGTTGAATGGGCCAACATTCCCACCGTGTTCACAAATGCAGAATATGGAGACATAATATTTTTATATTGGTTCTGCAATAACAATATTCATGTGGCAGTAAGCAAGTACAATTGTTGATTTCTAAACTGTCGAACACGAAACATCCGTGTGTTCGCCACCGTGTAACACTCCATTAAGGACCATGACACGGTGAATACTGTTAGACATACTGAGAGGGTTAGAAGTCTGCCTCTTGCGCCATGTCGGCGTATACTGCGATCCATGGAAGGCAAACCAATAACTAGTACCAGCCTCATTTGTGTCAGCTCAAGGTCAGGTTTGATATGGCAGTGTGGAGAACATTAGCAGAGAAAGACCTGCATCCGTACATTCCCAGCGTGTACAAAACCTTTATAATAGTGACGAAGAGAAACGCGTGACCTTCTGTACATGGGTAACGCAACATGAGCATTTAATACCGTATATTATGTTCAAAGACGAGGTTACTTTTCCGCAAGAAGACATAAATAATAGCCTCAATTGATATTATTGTGTGATACCAATCCGCATGCCACTATATTCGACAAATTATCAACACAGCTTCTCGGTTAATGTGTGGTGTGTTCTGATAACTGACATACTCCTTGGCCCAATCGTCCTAACAATAACGTGAATGGACAGACTTTCCTTTAATTTTTGGAAACACTACCACCTGCGTTTTAGGACATACCAGTGGACGTTCGCCAAAATATGTACTTTTATTAATTTCAGCAATGATAATAAATCCGGTAATACGTACGTTGTGATTTTCGCTGTTACACTTTTTCTCCAATTTACTCGAAAACTATGAATTTCTCGATATATATTCACATGAACTCTTTTCATGTACTAGTCACATACAACAACCTACCAGAATATTTGCATTACCTCCCGTTACACAATGTATCTTTGGAAAGGTTGCTGACGTAAAATGATTGTTGGCACTTTAATATTATTTCGTAAATGAAAAATATTCTTATAGGTACTAAAGAATATTATATGCAAGTACCAAAGAATTATTTTGATTTTCTTACTGATTGCATTCATACTGATTACGTTATACAAAACTGAAAACGTCAAAAAATAAAGATGCATGATGAGTACACCAGAATAAACCATCGTGGTTCCCAAAAAGGGGTTTATAAACTTAAATTCTAAGGTAGTTTCATTTGTTTATTGTTCATAATTTTTATATAGCTATTACGCTAAAGATTGAAAAAAACTTCACAATCAGATTACAATTCTAAATTAAGCATTGGAAGCTGAATAATACTAACGGAAACAGGTTTTCTTTTCATTTGAGCAAAGAAAAAAGTTACACATTTGGCACATTGAGTGTGGCCGTGACTCTATGTGATTGCTAAGGTCGGCTGTTGGTACCTTCTCATCCAAGTATACCTATGATGTTCATGCTAATGGCTTGTTGCAACCCATCTCACCATCTTTATATTATTCATCTTTAGATTCACTACTAGTCTTCTGCGGAAAGCGACTTCAACATTATTCTGAGAAAAAACATGCTACGTCTTTTGTAACAACTTTCTACAGCATATTTGCCTTGCTATATCTACATAAGACATCTGACGGGATTAAAAGTACATGAAAGTAAATCCGTAACGAATGTTACATCAGAAACCCCACATAAGATTTTCTTTGATAATATTATTGCTTTCTATTTCTAAAATAATATAAAAAAGCTAAAACCTCATCTTCCCTGTTGGATAATAACATTAGCACCAAACACAGAACGATGCATTCATTACGATTATTGCTAATACAACTTCAAAAGCTTCTAAACATGTCCTTTTTACCTCTAATTGCAACGTCTCGAGTAGCAATTGTCACCTGTTACTCCTTCATTGTCATCTGTTTATTTGCTCAGAACCAACCAACAAGTCCTGTCTGTTCGTAACATTATTTAAAGCACATAGGAGAAATATTGTATGGGTTAAGGAAAATGAGACTTAAAATCCAGACAGTCGGAAAAGGGTTAAATTTTTTGCACATTAAATTGCTGCGCTGTATGAAATTCATTTCTGAGCATAGTCATCACTTGGGTTGAACTGATATCTGTATCACGTTTTTATTCAGAAACATATCGTAAGGGGGAAGACTTGTTAAAAAATACCTTTCACCTGCTTCCCTAAACCTGTTCTCCCCTTCGAGTTGCATCCTCGTAATGATATGTATCCGATGTGAACAAGCTCATATATTCACCCATTTCTTGCAAATTTGTCCATATATGCAGCACCTGTTTCGTAACAGTAGAACACTCCATCACTCAGATTATGCGTTTGTACCTAGCAGTTACCAAGTATGACCCTTACGAGGGAAGGGCGTGATGTCACACAGAGATATTGCACCAAACTTGGTGTAGCAGTAGATAATGGGAATAGAATAGAAGCATTCGTTTTCAGAAATAATGGGCCTTATAGTAAACTAACAAACTAAACTAACTCTATGACCTATGGAACCCGGAGGTTCAGTGCCGCGTTCACAGAAGCTCTCCACTGACTTCTATCCTTAGCTAATTGGATCCAGTTTCTACTTTGTATTCCTATCTCTGCGAGATCCATCTTAATATTATCCTCCCATCTGCGCCTAGGTCTTCCTAATGGTCGTTTTCCTATGGGTCTACCAGTCAAGACTTTGAAAGCGTTTCTACTTTCTTCCATTCTAGCTACATGACCTGCCCACCTAAGCCTCCTAGACTTGACGACCCTAACAATGTTGGGTAAACCGTATAAACTATGTAGTTCCTCGTTATGAAGCTTCCGCCATTCCCCATTCTCGTTCCTCTTGGGTCCGAATATTCTTCTCAGGATCCTGTTCTCAAATACTTTCAGTCTATGTTCTTCCCTCAGAGTAAGCGACCATGTTTCGCAACCATACAGAACAACAGGCATGATTATCGTTTTATATATTTTAAGCTTCAAATTCCTCGACAGAATTCGCGACGACAAGAGATTTTGAACCGAATAGTAACACGAATTCCCTGCTTTTAGTCGACATTTAATTTCTTCGTGAATATGATTTTTGTCTGTTAATATTGATCCTAAATATTTGAAAGTATCCACTTTATCAAAAGTATTATTTAATATTTTAACGCCTCCACAATTTGCCGTATTACGGTCCCGACGCACTTCCATGTATTTAGTTTTCTCTGCATTTACTTCTAAACCCATGTCCCTGCAAGCGTTTAATAATATCTCTGCATTTATTTCTACTGTTCTCCTATCATCCCCTATTAAATTTACATCATCAGCATATGCCATAAATGGGCCTTATAGTTCTAGAAGAAATATGGCTTGTCAGTCAGATACTGATGGGACGGAAATTTTACTCGCTGTTGCGGTCAATGTAGAGGAAGCTAAATTAAGTAGAATGAAAACAGAAAAGATGAGCTGAACAGGAAATGTGCCAATGTCAACCCTTAGTCCTACGTGGCGAATGACGGGATATTAAATATATCAACTGCCCTGCCCTTGTTATTACCAGTTGGTTATATATCACTAATAGCTTAATAAAATTATATTTTAGAAGATAAGGAAATTAATACAGAAATACAAATTAATCAATACAAAAATTAATTATGGGCGTCCATAGAAATCTTTCCAAGGAAGGGTTCGATACGGAGTTGTTGTATTTCTTCAGACTATAAGGTACTGTCAGTACGCAAGTATTTAATGTTTGAATCCCCAATATTAACTGATTTCACCTTTAAGGGTGCTCGATATCTACGACGTGGCACCCACTAAAATTAAGGTATTGTGTGTTTGGAACATGAACGTAAATATATATTTCGGGATTAGAGATGTTTTAAATAGCAACGACTGTGGACGACTATAATAAGAATAACCGTTTGAATACATACAAGACTGGTCATTAACACAGCTATGTTAACGCAAATGGTAAAGGAAGTATTTGAATTTGGTCTACTCACCACTAGAATGCAGCGAAATATATTGAACAGAAACAGCTTAGTAACAACTGCGTTCATGACTTCAAATATAACTCAAAAATGTTTCACAAACACTGCACTTTAATAGTGTGAACACAAAATGAACATAAACGTTTTACTTCTGTTGTCTAGCACACATGAGATAAAACATATTCACTGTCAATATATATGGAATGTTCGGAAAGTTTTATTCTAAATTGATATAAGATTAGAAAATACCACTGTTAACCTTAACATACCGTACAGTGAGACATATACTGTTTTTGACATAATCAAACAGTTGTTTAAAAAATATTAAAAAATATGTCAAGCACATGTAGTACCATTAACTGCATTCGAATAATAAATATGCTAAAAAGCAAGATACGTTTAGTCTGAAACATATGAGACTGCTTTTTAAAAATCAATTTCTCTTTATAGAGACAAGGTGGATAACGGCAAGGGCAGTTGATGATTTAGTATCCCGGATGGCGCCTAGTGGGACTGAGGCGGATATTGGAACATTATCTATTCAGCTGATCTTTTCTGTTTTCATTCTACTTTATTTTATCTTCTTTTGCATTGGTACGAACAGTGAGCAAAGACTCCGTCCCATCAATAGCTGATTGATAGACTCATACTTTTTCTGAACTGTCGGGCCCAATATTTCTGTACCTGAACGCCTCCGAAAAGAATGCTTACACATGTTTGTATATCCCATCCCTCCTTAGTATCTTTCTAAATCTATGTGAATTATATGCATTTCCTTACATGGTGACCATATTGTAAAAAAAAAAAAACGAGTACAATTATTACGTAATAGATACTCACATAACATGAGATCAAAGGACAAAATCTATAAAGTTAGTATTATTTTTCCACATTATTTGTTTTAAAAACAACGCAAAGTTGGAAAACTGATATTCTGCTGTGTGATTACATGAAGGGTTTTTCTCAGTAATAAAGCTACCAAATTCCTTTTTCTAATATATCACGTCCATTAAAACATTACAAACCGATCCAAAAAACGATTTGAATACTTATTTCTAATAACATAGAGAGACTGGGTGTGAATTACACACGATAAATAAACTTACGACTTTTATAATTTTTCAGGGTTTGACACTAGATAAAGGTAATACGTCGCTAGAAAATATGTTATTTCTTAGCTACTTTTATGAGCATGATTCACGTTACGAGAAAATTCTTGGAAGAAACATCAGTTCACGGAATACCAGATATTTTCAGGAAGAATCGATCTATTAGAGAAAGGTGAGTCCAACATGTCTTCTCTTATCTAGATTTGAGTTTATATAATGAGCTAATATATATTTTAGTTAACGGTAAAAGCTAAATACAATAATATATATATTAGTATTGTTTGATTTATTTCTTTTATGGTCTGTAGTTTCTAATATTTGACTGAGAAGATAACTTTTGTAGAAAAGACTAAATATATAACAGTATAGTGTAAATGAACATGATATACTGTATAAAAATGATTATTTTAATATTATGCAACAACAATGAAGAATCAGGGCTTTGTTAAAATGCTTTAGAGCAAAGTTTCGCTCCCGTAATGTCGCTGCCTAAAATCCCATGGTAATTCTTGGGTACATCCTACACTGCTTACTTCATTCCAAGGTTGCTTGGCCAAATTTCACAAATTTTACCTCGCAAATGGAGCATCTGGTACATATATGTATAAGATTTCCTGAGGTCATAGTAATAATACTAGATGATAAATAACAAGAAGAAAACTTTGACAAATTTAATTTGGAACTTGAAGCCAAAAATTTAAAGTTCTGATGATATATATAATCGTGACAAAAATCCTAATAAGGAGAAATCTCATCCATCAATTCTATAGACATCCGTGATAATGAACTTCGAATTACCCTTGAGATTCAATATATATGCAAATGTCGGAATCTCCAATCACTTTAATTTAAGAAGTCGAAACTCTGTATTAAAACTCTTCATTGAAAGTAACTTCAAATTTTTCGTAGAGTTTTAGATAATTCAGCTTTTAAGGGAGAATGAAGTCATTATAGCTTTTCATCTTCCAAATTCAAATCGACGTTTTGGCTACCGTCATCACATCAAAATAGCTGAACCATTACAGATATATTTTTATCTACTTTTGTACTCAGATATATTGTTGAATTTTAGAGAGTCGAACGTTTCTGTACTAAATATTTTTGAATTGGGATAGTTCCTGCCATTAGGAAGAGGGAAAATAACATATTAGAACACATTACTTGTGGGAAGAAAAAAAGCAGTCCGTACCCACATCTGATAGTTTCCTTGAAATACCGAACTTTGTTCCTTTATAATACCTGTACTCTTAGAACGACCAAAAAATCTGCCTATATTATGAATATGTCGCTTAATGGGAATTTGCACGCATATGTTATTTTTAGTATGTTCGCATAATACAGATATGTTTTGAACATTCTACGTAGTAGAAATCGCTTTGGTTAAATTTCGTCTCAGAATACTTTGGAGGGCGATCATTTGTCCTGGATGAGGTTCGTTTCGTCACTTTCTACAAGGCGAGATTTCTTTCCGTTTCGAAAATGAAGGTCCGGTTTTGCGATGTTCGGGTAGACATCGAGTTGCACTCTTGGATCTCTGTCGTATTTGTACCTTGTCACTCATCTGCCCAGGAAACTTGTTAACATCATCTTCCTCATTCTTAAATGTTGTCTACACGCGATTACTACCTCAACAAAAGGTGAAATAATCGAACTAAAATGAAGAATTATGCTGGTTAGATCATGACGGAGACTGTATTTTGAAACTGATAGAAACTAGAAGTGAAAGGAGTAATGATTTAAAAGTTGTGCAAAGTTAGAAAAATAAGAGACTTTCTACGTTTCAATTCAATAACAAATACGGAAGATTTTATATTAGTACACTAAATGCAAGGAAAATGTGAAATAGATGCAATGTCTTGAACTAATCTAAACTTCGTTAAATAATATTAAAAGTTTGATTTGAATTGTTTTAATTGTAATATTTTAGAGTGTCCTTATGTTACAGTATGAAAAATGGTATGATATAGGTTCCTTATATCCTTCTAATTTTCTTATTGCTGTTTCAAATATATTACATGGTACTTAAAATGTATATTTTGATATGTCATTACCATTTATATGAATTTAATACCAGACCGTAACATATTTACAAATAAGTTCTAGAATAGCGCAGGCTAAACAAGCATTCAATAGGAAAAGAGGACTGCTAACATCTAGAAACGTGCTGTTGCACTTTCGAAAACGATTTATTAAGACCCTGGAATGGAGCGTGGCGCTTTATTGATCTGACACGTTTGTATTGAGAAAAGCTGAAATTTTCAAGCTGGAAGCATTTGAAATGTGATATGCTGCGAATGTAATGGATCAAAAGTAAAAGGAATGAAGACGCACTAAAGGAAGCTAATGAAGGACGACAGATCATAAAGATAATAGGAAAAAGAAGAAACAGCATGCTTTGCCATCTTATTCGGCACTCAGATTGGATCACTGTGTTGATAGAGGAAAGATGAACCAGGAAGAGGAAGACCAATTATAAAATATCTAGATGCAGTTACGAACAAGAGATCTTTTGAAAGTGTAAAACAGTTCTCCCAAAGGAGAGAAAAGTTTTAATATTTCCATATTGCAAAGTAACCTTTGTTTGAAGTGAACAATAAGAAGTAAAGTAAGCTCACAGAGATTTTTTAAAATAAATTAAAACATACACAACATTCGGGCCGGTTACTGATTACTATTGTAACTTAATGTGTACTTGAGAAAAACTAATGTTTGTGTTTAATATTGCAGTATTTAAGACAAGTTAAAAATTAACTTTACCCAATTAAAAGCCTTAATTTTATTTAGATTGCGCCTGCTATTGCATTACTCTTTATAATACACTTTTTATAAATTCAATAATTTCTAAACTCATTTACAGAATTATATGGACAATATTGCTGGGTGTGAGTATAGCAATAACAGTACTGATTATATGGCAATCCTGGAGAAAGTTTCAAGATCACCCAACTGTTATGACAATTAACAGAAAACGTGAGGAATGGGAGTTTAGATTTCCGGCTGTGACACTGTGCAGTGACCCATTAACAAGCAGGAGACTGGTTAAGAAATTTATCAAAACGTAAGTAATAAATTAATATGAGGGATTCGGTTTTATCAAGACTCCTGCTAATAAAACAGAACAGGGGAAATACAAATTTAGACTGTCAAAGCTAGAAATATTCCGGATCTAATGCAATTAGTTTATCTTATTCCAGGTTATAGTATGCATATTCCAGGTTATAATATGCATATTCAATTTTTATATATGCATATTATATAATTATCCAGGTATTATTCATACTTAGAAAACTAAAATTTACTCTCTCATATCTAGACATTTTTGGAATGTATTTCAATTAGTTTTTCCTATTCCAGGTTATAATATGCATATTTCAGAATATAATATGAATATTAAGAGGTTTCCAATGTACAATGCAGCCCGGAGTTTGGGATAGTAGACCATTCGAACCTGAAGTAATTCACAAATAATTGTTATACATAAATGAATCTTTGTTCAGGCATATATTTTTAAACTAGGAGGCATCGATTGAAGTACACTACAAACCACACAGTGTTGCCAGATGTAAATGAAGTTCTAAATCATTGTTTTTGCGAAAAATTTAAATTGGCTCATAACTCATACGTATGTATGTTGTGTCATTAATTTTGAGTTTGTTTAATTGGAGTAGCTTGGATACTATGAAGCAGAAAAAAAGAATTCTTTAATTTCACCGATAACTAATCGGATGAGTCCTCTGTAAGGGGAAACTAGAGAAATCGTGGTTTTTATAAATTAACACTCTGAATTGGCAACCCTGTTGATGTTTCAGTGCATCAAAAAGTGTGTTAAGGATCTGTCTACATTAAGCAATTCGTGATAACAATGAAAAACAAACTTTCAAATTATCATGATAAAACTTTTACTTACATGCAGCCGGCAACACTGCTATTCATTTCTATAGGGCTACTTCAAGCAAGAGGTATAGAAGAATAATTCTCGAACTATTCAATATATCTGAATCACGAACAGATAACGTAAACTCCTGAAGAGAAGATTCATCAACATCATCGTCGTCGAAATAGGGAATATTGGGATTGCTACACCCACTAGTACAGCAATATCTACACAAAACAGAACACTGCAAACTAACACTACGACTACAACAACCTTGTTCACAACGAATTTCATACTTACAAAATATTGACTTTAAGATGAAGTCAGGATCTGGAGGTTGAGTTACAACTGGCAGCAGAAGGCCCATCTCCATGAATTGGGTAGCAAATCGTTGCTTCTACACAATTGCACCTGGGATAAACCATTTTGAATGCTCTCTCGCTGCCGCAGATGTTGGGGGAGTCGAGAAAGTTCCATGTGAAAGGTGATAGGAGGCGTTAATACTGCTTTTAGGAAACGCAGATATCGAAGAATTTTCAAAGACGCTGTTGCTTTAGCAGCACCATACGAGGCCAATAGAAATCGCTCGCCTGTTTCTGTTACTTCTTAACCATTTGCATTGGGATTATTGAATACTGAAATAATTTATCATAGATTAGGCTGTGTTTGGATAAGTCGGAATGCTTTTTCTGCTTTTTTCTACTTTTTCTGCTTTTTTCTTTCTAAGATGATGTGGTGCCACATCCAGAAACAGCATGAAAGAAATAGCATTCCTTGACCTGAATCTCCATAGAGAGTTAATATTGTAAGTCTATCAAGAGCATTTTCCCACAGATGATTTTGGAAAGTAAATGGGCATATTACCGGGTGCAAGTGCAATTAGAAGGACTAATAAATCGACATTTGTACTAACCACAACAATTGCTTTCTCATCTGTCATCTCGAGTGATGTCCTGTTTATCAATGTACGAACATCAGTCTGTACTTGCCCCGTCAAAGTATTTCCAAACTCAAGGTGATTTCTTAATATATACATGTGATTTCTCAACATAATATTTTCTATGAAGTGGATATCCAATGACTGGGATTTTGCTTGACGACGCGTGTGGTCTTCACTTTTTGTGCTAGGCATGGAATAACCATCAAAGACAACAACGTAGTCATTACCAAAGTGATTTCTCACATAGGTGTTATACAGTCCATTTAATTTTTTGTAAGTCAGGCATTGTTGCCAAACAACTCCTCGCAATAAATATCCACCATAGGTACAATCTTGAGGAGGACTTAGATATTTGTCACTTTTGATACTATTGTCTATTATATCATACAATATAGATTTTAGTGTTTTTCTCTTGTAATAATCATCAAACAGAAATAAGGGTTGAGTTGTAAGGTCATGGTATAAACACTTCTGGAGGTCTTCATTGGTTTACGCAAAACAACGTACTCTGAAGAATGACTGGGTGGTGTTTATAGGGGTAGTCACTTCATCGTTCATCTTGACAGCGTTAATGATATGTAGGAATATCCACACTCTGTCATTTCGGTATAAATGAACTTCCTGAAAATATTTCCCTACAATTCGTCCCGCTGCAGTTTTTCCAACGTCAACTGCATCGTCACAATTATTAGCCTTACTGACTGTAATACCACATGATAAAGACGTGAACTCAGAACAATTTTTGAGCGGAGAAAGAGGGTCTAACAGCGCCACTACTTTTGAACAATTGTTACAGCCACATACTTATGGTTACTTCCAAAGCTAAATATACTGTTCAGAAGTTTCGTCCATAACCTAAAATCTCTCAAAGTGTTTAATGAGCTCTGAATATGCATACGTACATCCCCTGTACCTATCGATTCAGAGTGGTATTCGCTATCCCACTTCTATGCATCAGACCGTCAGATGATTTGAAGGATCTCATCAATACTTGTTCTATGGTCATGCCACTGCAATTACCAGCCTACATGTTGTCGGTACGTCTAATTGCAAACTGTCCTGCGGTGACAAATTTTTGGAACTCTTCTGGTTTCAGTCAAACATTTGTAAGAAGGCTGTAACGAGCTATACTGCGGAGGCACATAATTGTAAGTGTTTGTCCTGACATGATAGTGATGATCATGTTGCTCTCAAAATGATCCAGAAGCTTTTATTCGCAGGATTTTCTTTGAGCATATTTCATTTTCTGAGGTATATAATCACGGAATTACTGGAGCAATTCACTCAAAGAGTGTTGGCATTTATTACAGTACTCTAAGGAAGGAGAAAATGCTTCAACCATTTCTTCATCTTCTAGCTGTTCTTTTTTCCGAAATGATGGCATTTTGAAAAACTTTTTAGCAGCTTTTGGTACCTGGCTTCAGCACCAATTTCCACTCGAACTGTCACATTTCGACCCCACTCATCATTACCAGACTTAACGACACTCAAAATTGACTGTTTGCTCTTCATGAATCGCTCTTTGTGCAGGTTCCGTTACTCCAGGGGCAAGTTTTTCTTTTAACCTAAGTTTATATCACATTCCTCTACACAAAAGAGGCAATGCAGTTTGAAATCGAAATTAGGGACACGGAATATCAGCTTTAGAATTTTTGAAAAAGCGTTGAATGAAAGCCACAATACTGTTTGGACGTTTGAAGTTCCTACGACAGCTTACATGTATCCCTACTACTGCAACATTTTTGAACGGTGTAATCCATCTTTACGCCAATAGAGAAAAGTGGTGTAGCCTGGTCTATGCTTTCGAGCACAAAATGGTGAATACAGGAAATACGGAATAACACATAATGAAGGTGGTAAACTCAGCATTGTTCTTTTTGTTGCATAACCTAAACTAATGGTCAAAAGAAAAAAGATAGTAGCAACGCATAATGACGTGCGTAATAACGTATATGCATTGCAATACACGATAGAAAATGTCAATAATCTGAGCATTATATGCAACAAAATCCGAAAACTGTGCTGTTCTGAGCATTGTTTAAAACTCTAAATCTGATATGTCAATTTCAGATTCAGAATTTGAGAGCAAAAATACAAAAAAGAAAGAAAACAATAATACATGAAAAAGAGCAAAACATCAACAGTTTTCAGCACGTTATTGTAAAACTACTGCCTGGCAAGATTAACAAATCGTGCCGGAGATTCTACATCCCTCATTTTTGAATTCTTGATTTTCAATTTGGCTTGTTTATTACGGAAGAACAGAATGACGTTCAGTGGTGATGCCTGCAAGGAATAAGCTTCTGGTCCTACACTGTTAACACGTAACTGAGACAGATCCATGTTGAGAGTTTTCACACCCTCCCCCTGGCCCGATGTACTAGTAACTCTAGAAAACGTATTCGGATTAGTTATTCGAATTACAAATGATGACTTTAGATTTTCAAATCCGACATCTGAAATACGGAATTTATTCTGAATTTGAATATCCGGAATTCGAATTGTTGAAAATCCGAATATTCCAATATCTAGATTTTTGACATCACTGCTTGAATGTACATATTAACTATCTGAATTTCAAAAATTCTCGAGGAAAGAAACAAAACACTGCATTTCGCTTTGATTTTTCTATATTTCTTTGTCAGAGTCCACGATTTATCTTTCTATTTCATCACTTCAGCTTCTTTCATTCATATTCGACTGCTTCAATTTCGAAACAAAATGGTCAACTACATGTCCATACCAGTGATTACACTAGTATTGACCCTTGGAAACAAAGTTACTGACACGTCGTGTCGCATAATCCCATCCACCAGCGCTTGCTTCACCAACCGCAGAGAGCGACGCCTTCTGTTATCCACGTCAGGAAACGGCTACTCAATGCTGCTGAATTGTGTTTTTCTCATAACACATACTTCGAAAATGCACTAGAGGTGACTGAAATGAAAAAGAAAAGTCCACATGACTTGTTTATCTATGTCTTACCAGAAATCGAGGTGACTCGACTTACCTTATTATTGCAAAGGGGCTTTCAATTGAACGTTTCGAATGTTAGTATTAAAGGTGTCTTCCCACCGTGTAACTCCATTAGGCCTAATTCATCACTTTTCCTATTATAAAAAGCACCTTGACGGACGACACCCAGGGTACACCTAATATTTCAGTCAGGAGAAGATTGTTAGTAGGCCTGTGGAGCACTGAAACAGGTTTTGTTGTAGACTTGATGTACGAAGAAATCACTGAACTTTTTGATTTATCTCTATCGTTTGGAACATATTTTCAAATAAGTACTTTATACGAATGATATTGAAATTCACTTAGTGTATAACGTGTTATTTGATTTTTACTGCAAATAAAACAAAAAGAAACCACTAATCATACATGCTGGAAATTTTTGAAATCAATTGCAAATATTAATTCTGGAACAATTGAAGGAATAAGTTGCTAAATATCAGTCTCAATTCATGGCCGTACTCCAGATCCATATCATTATCGTCATTCAAACACATCTACCTATTTCCGCAGGAGTTCGTGCTTATCAAAGTGTGTATGGTTCGAAATTGAAATTGAAACATATTATAAATTTCGGACCTGAGGTGATTCAAACCGTGGCCGCCTTGACGGAAACCCAATGCGTTAAGCTTTGGTTTAAGCTAATCATTTACTAGATGTAGCATAAAATCTCGTAGCTAATTTAAAGCGTTTATGTAGGTTTAGAAGCGTCACTAAACCCTTTGCGAGAAGACAGTCATTAGTTAAATGAAATTATTCTCAATATCACAATTTATGGTAACGTAATTCTTCATGTAATTTCGTTATTGCTTGATTCGTCTTAGCGATCATTGCAACTCCATAATTTCAAGGATTGAACCTCTTTCACACCAGTTATTTTGACCCAAAACAAAAAGCAATTTGCCAGAATAATATATTAATCCATTCCCAGAGACGTACTTGCTAATTACTCACTACAAAATCTGTCAAATTTGTTTGGAAGAAACGCATTGCGGAATACAAAAAAAAAAAAAAAAAGCTTTGCACAAAACTGAGACTAGTGGTAATGTAAGAAATAATCGAGTTGTTCGAGAAAGTATTTGCTAACTATGTGTCCTTGTGTCAAAGTCCTGAATTATCTTGTTTTTTTCCTTTTTATCGTGTTCCTAGCCACTACCTGCATAATCAAAATATATTTGGATTAATCTTCTGAGAACATTTTTTTTCTCTTATTTCAAATTTGATTAATAAAGAATATTATAGGAGTTGTAAACGAAATATTACAGAGCTGATAGTTTACGATTTTCGTTTATTATTTTTGTTACTATCTTCTCAATCGTCAAAGACTAGGTTTCAATGGTGTGGAGATCAGGTCGTGTAGTTCGAATCCCACGTTGAGTTGTTAGTTATCGTCTCAAATATATTTGCTGTTGAAAGGGCGCTAATGTCTAATTAATTATTCTCCAATGAGTTATAACGTAATGGCAATGTAAAAATTCAGTTGTTTCTTATTTTACATTTTGAAATGTAATCAGTATAATCAGTAATTTTATTGAACTGAATACATAAATATTTTGTTGCTTTCATTATAATATTACTGATTATAATAAAATTTTCGCTTCAGGAGGGTGCTAAACTCGAATTAAAGCTTAACTACTACGTTTTATAGCTCGTTTAAGATCAATTTTACATAAAAATAGTTTTGGATGTGGACATTAAATCATAATTAATTATATAAGCAATGGACATAGTACAGTGACACCTACTCCCCCTATTACTACTATTCGTTGGAATGACAACTGGTGATCGAGTAATCTTCGGCACAAAAGGAGGTGTCTCGAAGGTAATTTAAGTCATATCATGCATGTATACTATGTATCAAATTAGTCATCAAGTAGTATTTCCAATTACCAGCTCGGCATTCGTTCTCAATATGTTAGTTATAAGAAATAAACGCTATATGCTGTACGAGAAAAAATTGTGATCAAATTTCGAATTTGTCTATTATATTCTGACTTTAAATTTCAAGTCTTTTTCCTAATATATATACGAAAGCGTTATGTAGAGGTCTTTACATACACTGGATTGAAAAGGTCAGGAATGTAATCCTTTGGAGCCACAGGCCGATAACTTGAATGGCCAAATCAACACACTCTAGCACCCAAAGCTACACTATAAACCATTCTCCGCCTTAGTCTTGTTGTTGTAAATTACAATAAACAATTTATCGTAAACAATGGATTCAGCATTTAATCCTGACTTCACAAAATAGCATTGTTGAATGCTCTTTGTATACAGGATAACTCACAGAGATAAATGTATCTTGTAATATATAATACAGACACGCTTACGGGAATTTGTAGAACACAACATCAACTCATTCTGTAATATAAAGTAATTGAAACAAATATGAAAAAAATCAAAGAGCAAGTAAAGTCATGTATGTGATTCTAGGCTTCAGCTTAGTAGCATTATTCAGATTCGGTCAGGAGGTTCAATATATTCGATTGAAGAAAAAATACTTTCACGTTTAAATTATAAAGGTAACCAAGATAGTTTTATCGTTTTTACCCACCACCTTGGAACATCGATATGACACTTCGAAGATCGAAAATTATCCCCATCATCATTGACCATCTTATGATAACTTTCTGTAAGGCCATGGATTACATCGAGGTAGAAGTTAGTGGGCCGTGAAGCGAAGAATTTATCAAGTGCATTTTGAACCCTGACTAGGTGTTTAAATATGCGTCATCTAATGCGATTGTCCAAGGAATGGAACAAGTGATAATCGGATGGCGCAATGTACAGGGAGTATGGTGGATGAAATAGTGTTTCCTATCCAAGTCGTAGATTGATGTTCCAGGTCCCGTGGAGCTTTTGCGTTGTCCTGCAACAGGAAAACCTGTTCGTAATTCAGAAGTGCTGGCTCCAGAGTTTTGAGATTTTCTTCAACACGGCGCAACTGCTGACAGTACACAGTTGCATTGATACTTTGACAAGCTGGTAGCAATTTCTGGTGCACGATGCCGTGAGCACTCTACCAAACACGCATGCTGCATTTCTCGTTTTGGATGCTTTTGTAACCCGTTCATAGGATGCTAATCAATGATGATGCCGTCGCGGAGCATCGTATAGGACCAATTTCTCACCACTTGTCAACACCCTGTCAGAAATGACTTCTTCCTGAGACGAGACAGGAAAGAAACTCAGGTATCTGCTCGCGATGCCTTCTGGCCCGGAGTCAAATCATGTGGGACACATCAGACCAACTTGTTGTATTTCGCAAGTTGATGGAGGTGCTGCTTAATGGTTTCCCCACTCACACTGTATTGCAGTCAAAATTCCTTACATGATCTAGCCACTGTTCACCTCAATTTCTTTCTGAAGATTTTAGTTTTGTTCATGTGTTAGTCTTCCGACATGTGGTGCGTCCTCGATTGTTTCGTCACCGTCCTTAAACTTGTTAAACTATTTCTGAACTGTCCGCGTTGTCACGAAACCCTCAACAAAGTTCTGGGATAACTTCCGCTGTAGGGGCGTTTGACCCCATTTCTAACTTGTACAGCATACATGCCTCTACGACGCTCTGTGGGTGACCTTTGTTCACTCTGTCATTACCCAAGTTCACGGTGTACTGGAACTACTACAACCAGATAGTATGTTGGATGTACCCACACCAACAACTGACCTTCACCTTATCTCTATTTGCATTCAACTCTCGGTGCTAGGGTCAATTCAACTCAGACAACCACAAATATATAGAAAAGTACTAAACTTCCTATCGCTACAATCCATACAGATTATTGGCTAGACAAATGGCGCTCTTTCAACTGGGTAATGCATAGTTAGTCCACTATCTCTCAGTCACTTGTAAATATGTCTTTCCTAGATTGTACATGATATTTTCTAGTTCATGTAACCCTCCATTTTTCTCATGATATTGAATCAAAATGGGATTATTTTAGTGGTCACACCACGAGTAAGGAACCTGCATACCTAAAATATGTGTGAACAATTGGGATTTATACCAATAACTAATTGGCACATTTTCATACATATGACAAAGAAAGAGAACGAGAGAGAAAGAAATACTACATATAGGTAACATGTTTAAAAGTTTAGATAGGGCTAAATATAAAACGTCCGGAAAGTAAGTCCTTTACCAATACCATATAATTATTTTTGTTTTACAATAAAGGGAACATAGCGCTGAATTGGATTCACAAGATCCCAGGGTAAGAGGTGTGGAATACAGACTCTATTCCTGAGCCTAGTGCGCCCACTGAGTAAATAATGATTATCATTGCATATTTAATGGGCTACTTACTCACAAAATTTCTTTCAGAGCTGAGAAGAGACGATTTTGATTGTAGTCGAGTAAAGCGTCTAAGTATAGCAGTCTCTATTTCTTAAACGATAGACTATTCGGCCTCCTACTGTGGAAAAAATATGCCATTGAACAGACCTAGGTAAGCCGATGGTATTTTCATCCGCGTTCGACAACGAAGTATAATAATTTCTATAAAAGAATGTGTTATTTGCTCACCACCTTTTTTAGAATGAGCTAGTAGTTACCGAGAAATGAATGCAAAAGCACATCAGGAGTAAACTAATGTCTGACATTAGCTTTTGGTGGAAGAAAGAAAAGTAAAACGGAATTTTTGTTTTTCATCTTAGGCTTATGGAGAAAGAAAAGAATATAGGCAAGGGGATCCGAGCATGTTGCATCGGGGTCGCGAATAGAATAAACTATATGTAAAGAGAATCCACTTTCAATATCACTGCACTAATGAGGAGGGCAAATTAGTTCAGCTTCCTCCTGGCGACGTCAGTGTCTTACATGACCAACCTGACCTAGTTAGATAAAATTAAATAACATCACTTCTGGTAAAATTCTTACAGGTCTTCTCAGTTTTAAAGAATTATACGTATTCTAGTATCGCATCAAAAATAAAACAATAAAAAGTAAGAAAACTGGTGCCATCTTGTAAGCACTCTGGGCATTTGTAGGAGACCTGAAAAGAAGCAAAAAATATGTAGTATACCGAAGACGGAAAAATGTCTTTTTCCAAATGTAGAAGTTGCTTAAAATGACACAAGTAAAAACCCAAGTATCGAAAGGTTTGGCTAAGTATGCAATAACGTGTGCAAGGAAAAATGAAATCTTTAACTTTTTCGTCCCACTCTTATGCCGTTTAGGCTAAAGTAGACGGTAGTGATGAGAATTAAAGGAAATGGTGAAATGAGGAAAGGCGGATAACCCCGAAAAAACCCCCCACTATGTAAAGGAAATTTCGGTACCGGGAGAAATGTTTATGTTTATGTATGCTTATAATAAATAAGCATAAATGGCAATATCCACACAAACGCCATTTAAAGTAATTTCATTTCTCTGTTAGTAATCAGAAATGTCAGCTATCACTTACCACGCTCTTGTGACAATCATATGCAACCACACACAATAAGGTTTAAACTCCAATAAACGAAGGCTAGTTACGAGTGATATTCAAATAAAATTTTGAAACGTATCAAGGTAGTGTTTACTAACTAGGTATTGTTTATTAATAAAACGTAACAAAAACAGCATATATTACGGCAATTGTTATGTTGAAATATGTCGTTGTTTCACAAGAACTAACTATTCTAATCTAATGATTAATTAGAAGGTACAACAAAGGTGACACTACCTTCCTAAGTTCAAAGAGAACTTAGACCTACTACTACTACCTTAATCCTTAGTCCTACTTTAGACGAAGTACAAAAAGTTGAACTTAGATTCTTACGTCCCTCAGATGCCCTTATAAAACAAAATATAATTGTTCCATTCTGGTAAAACGCAGTGTGCGTATATTCTAATGGAAATAGACTACCTCAACATGTGATCTAAGTAAATATTTAGGTGGTATTTACAAAAGAGTGGGAAAATATGACAGAAAAGGCGATGAAACTAAAAACTAGCATTCTACATAATACGAGATTAATGGCTGTGGAAGTACGTTGTCAACAAAACAGTAAGAGAAACAAACGGAAAAGGCTAATATTATTGTGCAATTGGTTCAGGAAATAACGTAATGTCTTCGCGTGCTTATGCTTACATTTAATATGGATTCAAGCCTTGTGATCCTTTTTTGGATCTTACGAGAATGGATACATTCACATATAGCGACACTCCAAACATAATACACTACGTTTGGCTTCGCTATAGTCCGATCACAAGTCGGGTGTCTGCTGATGTTTTGTAAATTCTGCTTTAAGAATGGAAGACCACATTTTATATACTATTCTTTTGTTAATTTATAAAAAATAATTTGAATGTTATTTGTATGAAATTTACGGGCAAAATGCTGAACAGTTTGAGCACAGTAGTCTTTTGGTAACACTTGGTTCGAGCCAGCCTTTGTAATGTGATTTACGTTAAAATGCTTTTCCTCTCCTTAGTTCGAAGGACAAGGTTTAACACTGCAACAACTAGTGAATTTCATGGGTATCTCAAGTTAGGAAGGCACAATTTGGTATAATCATTCCATATTAAAAAGGAACATTCACCTGCGCAAGTATTTTCTACAAATCTATCTTCTTTGGAGAAGGGAATTTCTTAAATATCTGTTTTTCGCATTTTGAATTCATATACTTAATAAATTGAAATACAATTGAACCCTAGGAATAAGTGTTTTTTTAGAGCACAGTTGGGACGTGACGACGTGAGTTTTTTATCGTTTTACTTTGAAAATGTACAATTGCCCTCGTAATATGTACAAATTATGTTTAAAGAAACATTAAATATATTATATATAAATTTACTTTTGCAGTGCAAGCAACCGATATTGGAGCTAGTCCTTGTCAAAATCTAAGAACTCTGCCTACGTTTACAGAATATTCCATATAAAAGACATTGTGTCCATAGTAAACCATGTTTATTTGACTTATTTTTGAATATAGAAACGAGTTACATACTAAAATAAAATAACTCCTGGTCTATTGAAAGCGAGGAAAATTTTTTGACTAAATCTGTTAAATAATGACCATTATCTAATGAATAGACAATAAATACCAGGGTTTGATTGATGATGAATACATTCAACGACACCTAGTCCTGTCTGCCTGAACTCTTGAGAATAGCTGCCTCTTTACTTCTGCGAACAATTCTGTATAACTAATCAATCGTGTCCTAATATAAGCAAAGTTGGATGCAACTCAAACATGAGATTTTACAGTTTCCATTTGCGTTAACGAGTTGGGTAGTGTTAAGAACATGCATATGAAATAAAACTGTCAGAAAGTAGCGTCACTGTGTTCGGATGCTTTCCAGACTACCAAGTTTTAAATTTAGTTCGAATTATTGGAATAGTGGGCAAGAAGGTATTATGTTAGGAATGCGGATTTGGAACACTAACATTGAGCTACAAGAGGATTATCAGCCAAGAAAGTATTCCAACTTATGCAGTGATTATCTGCATTTCAAATCAGACATTTATACCATAGAACAGCCCTGCCCACGGCGAGCAGATAGTGGAAACTCTCCTCGTGAGCGCTCACGAGCATTCTACGTGCAAATATCGTTGTTCGTGCTTCGTGAATCTTCGGGTTTCTTCCTTAGAGGAGCGGAAGTGTTGTCAACCTTGGCGGTAATCACTAGCTTACCAAGAAAAAAAGTATGTATGGAAACTGATTGCCATTTAGTGTAAAGTGTTTTTTACAATGTGGTAACCGTTAACTATAGACAATACAAACTTGTAACAGCAATTAATGATAAACTATGTACGTTCCTTTTCTTCTTTTTCTTTCCTTTTGTTAAAGAAGGATGTGGGTTTGTTATATCCGAGTGTGGGTTTGTTATATTATGTTGTTTCGCTTTTTAGGAAAAGAGATAATCTGTTGATACGAAATAAAAACTGTAGCACTTGTTTGTAATTATCTAAGTATTATCTCCAGAAAATTAGCTTATGCATGTATGTGTGTACGAATAGGCTTAGCAAGGGGTTGGTTGTGGAGATTAGAAGCCACTATTACACTATCAATAGGAAGAATAGTATTTCTTACTCCACTTTTAAAGTTACTTTGATCGCAAAGAATCAAACAAAATATTAAGAGAGCCAAAGAGATTTTCCATTTTTAAGAGTGACCGTTAGTGACTACAATTAGTGTTTTTTTTTAACAAGGAGTGTCTTTTTAATAAGGAAAAATGTATTGTCCCTGTCTGGTTTCTTGCCAGTGGCTTGTTAAAAGTGAAAAAGAATGTTAAATCATATCAACGACTGAAGCTACACGCTTGTCTTTCTTCGATAGTTACTGACTGATTTTGAAAGTCACAATGTTGTAGGCCTACTGTAATAGCGTAGGCCTACTGTAATAGCGTAGGTCTACTGTAATAGCGTAAATTTGGAAGGAAACGTTCCAACTGAATGATACGAACAATTATTCCCAATGTCTTGAACATGAAACGTGGGTTGCACGGATAACGCTTAAAGTGGGCTGGACTGCACTGGAATTTCCTTCCGGCAAATTAGTGTTTGGTCGGAACTCAGTTCTTCTGTGTAATTGTCTCTTAACAACATTTGAACATTTCTTTTAGATAATAATAACTAACTAACTCTATGGCCTATGGAACCCGAAGGTTGAATGCCGCATTTACAAAATATTTCCACTAACTTCTGTCCTTAGCCAACTGGATCCAGTTTCTACTCCGTACTCTTATTTCTGCAAGATCCATCTTAATATTGTCTTCCCATCTGCGCCTAGGTCTTCCTAGTGGTCTTCTTCCAATTCGGTTTTCAGTTAAAATTATGAAAGCGTTTCTAATTTCTTCTATTCTGGCTACATGGCCTGCCCACCTGAGCCTTCTACACTTAATAACCCTAATAATGTTAGGTGAGCGGTATAAACTATGCAATTCCTCGTTATGAATTTCCTCCAATCCGCATTTTCATCCCTCTTTGGTCCGAATAATAATAATAATAATAATAATAATAATAATAATAATAATAATAATAATAATAATAATAATAATAATAATAATTGAGCTGAGCGAGCGAAGCTCTTATACTCGGGTTAGCCGTTTGGTTGTCCGCAAACTCCTCCTAGACCGTTTGGCCGATCTCAACCAAACTTAGCACGCTGATAGAGTATGTCGTGCTGAGTGACAACATAGGTCGAAATAAAAAATCCGATGTACCATCGAGGAATAATCACCGAAAAACGCTTCCATAGACTTAACATGGGGAAAAAGTTTTCACGTGATTTTTTTGTCAAAAATTAAAATCTGCGCGTGATTTTCAAAAATTCCGGCGAAGCCCTTTTATATTTTTAGCGTAAAAATTTACAATTTTAATCACAATTTAAAAACAAATTAACGATTTTTTAAACTTTTTTTAGCCGGAACAAAAGGTCAAGCCGAAGAATTGTGCGATTGTTATGAAAAATACTGATTGTTTTAAAAAGTCACAATAAACTGATTACGTTGCTTAAGCTCGCTCAGCTCATTTCATTGCAATCGAGTATATCCATTGCATTCCTAGTAATAATAATAACAATACGCATTATTATTATTATTATTATTATTATTATTATTATTATTATTATTATTATTATTATTATTATTATTATTATTATTATTATTATTATTATTATTATTGTTATTTTCAACCTCCCGTCGTTCTCCTATCAATCTACCAACGAAAGGCGTTTACAACTTAGCAAACGTGAAGCGAGTGACAAGTTACAGACCGAGTGCTAATGTAACACAACGTCACGTATTATGTAAGCAAGCTAAAAAGGTCTGAAACAATTCGTTTCCGATTTTTGCAGTCGTTTTTACGTCTGTAAGATGATATGTTCAATATTAGTTTCTTTCTTTCTTTCTTCTTCATTTGTTAGTTACTTCAACGCTAACTGTAACCTCTATCATGCGTCTTTCTCGACCAAAAAACGTACCAATTTTATTTCCTGCAGTGTTTTCGCGTCACTGCTTTCGAAATGGGGAGGGGAAGAGCACACCTGCACATTTCACGCTTGCCTCTGCTCAATGCTTAACATCGTGCGAATTTCTGGTCAGGCTTGGCCATAGGTTTTTTTGCCATCATGTGTGGTTGGCAACACTTATCGGATGCAGTGGAAGAAGCGAAGCTAGCAGCACCTGTGCTCACCTGTTCTTATCTTCGCTCGTGCTCGCTCACGCTTTGGCTCCGGGAGCCAATTCATGGACAGGCCTGCCATAGAATAATCATTTGAATTATCAGTACAGTCACTAGATTTGTTATCCATCAAGTTCTTGTTAGTTCGAGATTAAAACAAGTCAGTATATAGATCTTAACCAATACTGAAAGTATTTGGATTGCTCTTCACGGTTAGTGTAATCGTATACTTTTGCAGAAACTAGATTAATTAGGGAAACAAATTTCTGGAATTTCTAAAGCTCTTTGCAAAAACTACATTAATTAGGGAAGCAAATTTCTGGAATTTCTAAAGCTCTTATAAAGACTAAGGTTCGTGATTCCAATGAACGTAAATATACTCAATAAAATTGCCTCGGTAGAAAACAAGATCATATATTTTAATTTCTCTTACGAGCAATGATGTTTATTTAATAGAACAAGTGTAACAAAGGTGTTTTCTATGAACACATGTCTTTTTTTTAAATTATTAAAATTTAATAGTATACTCAGACTTCTGACAATAACCGTATATATAAGAGAAATCGTTATCGTACACTTTGTATTTTCGGTTAAAGAAGTATACCGTTTACCATAACTACATAACAAAATTTGCACTTCGAGAGATCTACCTTCTTATTACTTCCTTACTTTTAATATACACATACCATTGTGGAAAATGGTGATCAAATATACTTTTTTAATGGTGTTTACGATAAACCAAATCTTCCCGTAGTGCTGTATATATATCAACGTTTAGCTTCTATGATGTATTTCAACATACTAATAAACTACTTTCATTTAATTTGAAGGAAACTAGGAAAACTGTCAACGAGGAAAATGAATGACTTAGTGAATTTTATCGAAGCCGTCTCCAGCTTGAATGTTTCTAACTTCAAAGAAATAAAGGAATATAAAAATTACGGAGCTAATTTTAATGTTTCTCTAAGCAATATTCAAATGCAAGTGAGTATATAGGGAAGTGAATATTATTGTTATTCCTTATGCATTCATAACTATTGGCCTAATTAGAATGTACTGTAGCTTCAAGTAGTCTAAATCAAAATTTGTTCTGCATTGCAAAGAAGAAATTGAACTATCTCAAAGAAATTAAACCAGTTTTAAATGTTCGAACCTTCAAAAATATATTATTATATTTTCTTTACTTTTAGTGTATTTTGGAGGAACTTGATTCATATGGAGATTCGGTAAATCAAGTTAGCATTTATGTTTCTGGTTAATTTAAGAATGACAAAATGATTTTGGTCCAAAATGTAGCACATTGTTTTGATATTACATTCAATGAAAACACTATTTTAATATATATTTAACATATGCTTTGACACTTCAACATAAGTCCTGGGAGTCATTTACATACGTTAAACAATGACATATATTTATATAATTGAAGTATAGTTATGAATAATATAAACAATGTAAAATGCTGATATTCTTAGCCTATTAAACTTCTATATTTCTATATTTCTATATCTAACCTCTAAAATTATCATTATGCATAGTTGTTCCAACATCTCTATTTAAAGATAACTATATAATGGTGTTTATTTAAACCAGGTTTTTTACATTACTAGGTACCGTTCATTCAATGCATAGTGGATAAAGGTAAAACATATTATTTTTAAAAATTATTTAGTCTATTTAATTTTACATATTCACCTTTCCTTGCGGCAGTTTTTCCTGTTCTGTTAGCAAAAAGATGATAGGTAAGAAATTATCTGTTAAGATAAAACAATATATTTTCTCAATAAAGACATGTCACATTCGCTGTGTATGAAAGAGAAGGTTAATTTTTAACATCTCTATAGTATTCATAAAGCATTCCTCTTTAAACGTCCAGAAAGGAGTTATTTCATTCGGCTCGTTCAGTACACAAGGTGTTCAGACATACTATATTCATCTGGGAGATAATATATCTTAAGGATAAATCTTCCTTCTTTGAAGAATTATCTAAAGGCTAGATTAACAAATCCTTATGGACTAATGTACAGAACTCATCTAAAAACAGTAAAAAATTATATCATTGAGTTTTACGACCCATTCTAATGCCGTTTAGGCTAAAGGAGACGGTGATAATGAGTAATGAAGGAAATGGTTGAATGAAGAATGTGGGAGGAAACGGGACAACCCACGCACACGGTGTTTGCCCATCACAAACATCTAAAAATAGTGTTAACTGTAATGTTCTTCAGTATACTCTCTAAACTATTCCTTTTTCTACAACTTGAGTTATTAGACTTCACTATCTTGTGCTCTGAACGTTCCGTTTATAGGATCAACATTTTCACACAATATTCTCCAAAAGGGTTCAACGTACTTTACTTATATCTCGTTCATAATACATATCATTAACAATAATCGATCAAGTCATATAGCATTTCTCTTGATGACATATATGACAATACTCTTGTTTCGGGTTGCTTTCTCAAAGATTAAAGAAATTATGTTCGTAATACATAAACTGTATAGAGCAAATCTTAACAGTAAAGCAAATTTGTTATGTTAGGAAATATTCAACAGGGTTGATCGAAAATGGAA
The DNA here is from genome assembly GCF_964235325.1 of Thermobia domestica. Taxonomy (NCBI): domain Eukaryota; kingdom Metazoa; phylum Arthropoda; class Insecta; order Zygentoma; family Lepismatidae; genus Thermobia; species Thermobia domestica. The sequence goes on along the minus strand of NC_137471.1, from coordinate 115,767,051 downwards.
ATTTGAAGGTTTTGTCCCTATATGAAAACTAGTCATTGAAGAAAAGTTCTATATATAATTTCATTTAAAAATAACTTTTCAGCGTCCTTCCTAATATCGTCACCATATTAGTAACTGCTTTTATACGTATTTCTGAGCACTAACCTAAATAATCCTCATTAAAGATTCTATCTTGAAAATGAAAATTGCACTTGAATACTGTATGGTCTTGATCGAAAACATTAAATCCTGTTCATATATAATAATAAATAAATAATGAAGAGAGCCACAGAGTCAAATTACTGTTCCTATACAAACTATAATATACCTTCAAAACATATCTACAAGAAAGGAAATTAATGCAACAGCACATATTAATGCAATTTTTGGTTTTAATATTAGGTGGCGAACGACCCGAAGAGCCCTATACTTCATTTGTATACTCAAGTGGTGTACGACAAATTTCAAGTGCGCACACCATACGGATTGTGTTATGCTATACACTCTGAATTACTGGATATGTACAGGTATTTTCTGTTTATTGAACATTTTTTCAAAGTATTGTGTCTAAAACATTAATGATTAATTAGGTATTTTGAGTAACCGGCAGGTACGTAATTTATTACACGTTTTATACATTATCAAAAAAATATTTTTTTCTAAATATGTGGTAATTTTTTTTATCACAAGTAGCCATATAGTATTTTCTGTATTTTTGAGTAGATTGTTATATCTAAGATCATGTAAACCATTGAAAATCTGTTTTTTATCTGTTTAGATACGAGAAAAGGCGACTGGAAACTTCAAAATTTCCTACAATTTGTAAATGTGACTATCAGCAATCTTTATCACTGGAAACTACATTCCTGATATATGGATAACTTAGTTTAAAAATATGAGGCATGTCGGTTACTTTAGAGCAGTGAAACAACACTTATTTCATCTTATTTAATAAGCGATTTTCATCTCCTTTGTTTTTTCTCTGCGTTAGAGTTTTGTTGTTTTGTTAGAGTTAGAGCTGAGTTGTAGACATGCGTCCCTATTTAGGTTGCTGCCTTGTTCTAATATTGCTATTGCTTCCTCCACGTTTCTTTCAGTTTCCAGAACACTTTACTACCAAAGTTGTTTCAGAAAAAGATAGAGAAAGAGAGAGAAAGAAAGAAAGACGATTATGTTTCTTTCAGTTGTACTGTGCTCTGGTAATTCTTGTGTTTATGCATGTTGTCATTTGATGTATTCGGAATGTTCTTTTCGTGGAATTTCGATTTTCTGTCCAGTTTCTCCAATCTAGACTTCCTTACATTCACATGGAATACATCACACTGGCGGTGTTTTATGACATAAATCATCTTTCACAGGACGTAGCAACGGACGGGGTTTGGCAGAAGGTTTGTGGATAATTTCTATCCTGCATTTTCGTAGGAATGTGCTGAGGTTTGTGAAAGATGACCGAGAAAGATGTACGGGAGACACGCAGGTCTTCTTTCTTCTTCTTTTTATCTTCTGTTAGATGTCTTCGTGGCAGCTCTTTTAAGGTCACACTTGCATCCCTATTACTGTACCCATATTGTTCAAGGGTTTTACTCAGATGGTAGACTTTAGCCTGTATGGTTTCTCCATCTGATATTGCAAATAGTCTATGAAACAATGTGTCAATTATTGTAACGTGTTGTGATTTATGGTTGAAGCTTTGTTGCTAAGAGGTCCGTGTGTGGGCGAATATTGTACATACTGGGTTGAAGTCAGATTTTCTTCTAATAAATATGCCTAAACACCGTACGCTGCCCTTTATGTTTTATTTGTATGAGAAGATTGATATTGTGGTGACAGGTGGTGAGAAATTTTAGGACATTGTGTAGAGACAAGGGGTCAAACAGGGAAGGTGTTGTCGATTTGTATGGAAATATATTGGCTTCAATTGAGTTTACAGTAGAATTTGGTGTTCTAAATCCTGTGTGAGTAGATAAGCCAAAGCCGTCGAGAGAATTGATCCCATGGCAACTGCATTAGTTTGTTCAAAGTACTGTTGATCATAGAGAAAACAAGTAGAATATGTGTATGCCGCAGCAAGTCAGCAATTCCTGTTGGCAAGTATTCTCTAGAAGTCGCAAGTTATCTTAAATCGATGCTTTGGTAAAAAGTGATACGACGTCAAAGCTGACAAGATTGTTATCTGGAGCTAAATGTATTTCTTTGAGAGCTGCTCTAAAGTCTGTAAAGTTTTCATATGGTTATCATATTGAACAACTAATGCCTGTAGGAGGGACATTAAATACTTTGCCAAGCGATATGTAAGATTTCTATGACACTGGCAACTTTTCTCAGTGGGATACTAATTTTTGCATTAAAGATAAACAATATAAACGTGGCTATTGGCTTCTAATCTCGCTTCAGAAACTTAGTGATTATTCGTTATATGAGCAGTGTGAGATTTTTTGTTAGATTTCTGTAGGTTGTGTGACCAAATAATTGTGTAACATTCTCTCTGCAAACTTGAGTTGGAAGGATCACTTCGGCGATTCCATTCTCTGCTGGCAAAACTATGAGTCTGAATCATTGTGGATTGAAAGTAGTGTTGTAAATTTTGCTTCCTAGATGTCCGGCTACAATTCTTTGACCCTTTTCAGGATAAAACCTGCTTCTTCTCAAATCTCTTCTGCCTCTTCATTTGGTATGATGCAAATATCGAGTTCTATATTGAACATAATATGAGCTGTTTGGATCCTTTAGGTGCTAGAGCGAAGATAAAACCTTTAATGAGGACTAAGATGGTGGCTTCATCAAACTGTCGTACAGTGAGGTTCACCACTAATTTAGACCTCATTGAGTTCTTCCTAGCAGGACTAGTTTGTACGGGCGGTCAAACGTAATATGCTTTTATCTAGTCTCACTCTCTTAGGATTCAGTTTGAGCGTTGAGGTTCTATCAACTCAATCCCAGTTAAACAGAACGCCACGTTTATCTAGTATACCCAAGATACATGAAACTAGAGTTTCACTCAAATATATTGTCAGCGCCATAGGAAATCTATATAACGTTTACTAAAATATTTGATGTCTCTCCTACAGTCATTGGTTGAGAAGTGTAAATACGATGTAAAGAAATCGAGATAATTTATTGCAATTCTGAAGAAAACACATTTCACTCCATTTAATATTCTTGTTAGCTTTGACGTTGTATCCCTCTTTATGAAACTACTGATTCATTATTTGCTTGAATAAATGTTGGGCAGTTCAGACAAAAATAGGTATTTCAGCGTTAAAAGCGATAATTTCTTTGATAATGAAAAGTAAAGATTAATTTGTAAATGGCAATGATGATAAGAAAAAGTAATATTAAAGAAGATAACACATATTGCAAATTACAACTAACTTTGAACCTAAACCGAATTAATACTAACTAAATATTCATTTAATGCATTTGAATAAAACACAACACTTAAAAGAAAATTCAATTATTGACACTTTTAATGTTAGAAAATCAGGGAAAACACATTAATATAATACATATTATCAGTGATTAATATAATTTATGTTCGGTTTTGTTAGCAGCCATTTCTTTGGAAATTATCTTCATAAGTTATATGTATATCATCGCACACTTGCCCGGCAAGAGTATAATTAATTTAGGTATGTTTTTATTTCAATCTAATTCTACTTATCTTGAAAGGTGTGTATAATGCACTCAATGAGAGTTATATGTCCTCATGTGCGATAATGCGTAAAGTATATATAGTTTTACTCAACCAAAATAATTAATATATGTATCACAATGATGTATATAAAGATTACTACTTCAAGAAAATCTTACTTTTTAAAAATTAATAAAAGAAATATCTTTCTACGTTCTTAGATCGACACAGAACAGTGAAGGGCAAATTAAAATTCCGACCCTAAATTTCCATGATACCACATTTGCATATATAGTTCTTAATCCAAGAAGAAATTTAAAGGTAAGCTATATTATTTATTATGCGTATAGCTTAAGTAAACGTGCAGTGGATACGAAAAACAAGAGGAAGATCTTCCTATTATTAGGTTAACCTTTGACTCATAGGGTAATAGTAATGTAGTAATGCAATGTACTAACATTGGTAAACATGAACAGTTGCAAGAAAAGAAAATCTGGTCAATTATATAATATATTAGAAAACAATTCGTTATCAACATTGGACCCGCATAATCCTGCAAAATTGGATCCCAAGAAACTATCAATTATTGCAGTAGGAAACTCAGATATTACACTTAAAGTCTTTACGTTCATCACACTGTTTCAAGCAGGAAATGAGTTTCAATGGGTAAGAATTGTAGAATAAAAGTATCTCTGGTTTCTCCTTTTTGGAACTGGACGTACTCCCTTATAATGTTAGACATAGTAAATAAAAATGAAAGAAGTATCTGAATGAAGTTAAGTTCCAAACTGGTACTGAGGACTCCTTACTAATGATGGTAGACTTTTGAGTAATAGAGATGTCAGTTTGATGTGAAAGTGTAAAAGGAATATTATGATTAGGATATTCTCGACTGCATCGATACTAGTGAAATGGGGAGATTATATTCACCATTAACTTTATAGATGGTGATGATGGTGTTATTCTTATCACTATCTTGACAAACCGAACTTAATGCTAACTCTTGCCAGTTGTTGAATGATCTACTCCTATGTGGATTGCTTGATTTCATTCTTCATCCTAATTGGAGTTTCGTAGTTAAAATATATCGTGCGTAAAGATTTTAAATGTAAGAATTGCGAACTATTAAGCAATAGTATAATCGACCTGTAGCACCATAAATGATCGCAAATTAATTTCAAAGTTGTATTCATTAGTTATTTTAAGTATACAAAACAAATACGTATTTGCCTGAATCAATGTCTATCACATTATATTATTATTGGATTGTATAATAAATTCCTTTCAATGGTCAAAATAAATTTTAAAATATTATTAGCATATACAAAATGGATATGTAATTTAAACTTTAAGTTTTATTATACTTATTAAAAATCTAAACGATAATGCGTTATTTAAAATTTTGTCATGTTTTTAAGTTATTCATAAATGTCATGTCGAAAATGCGTCATTTTTTATATTACATTTGAAATGTTTGATGAAAGAGTGACGGGAAGAAAATGCACACCATATAGTTAATTGTATTCCTCATTTCACCAAATAACACATTTAGTGAATAAATGTATTTTAGTATGATGAACATCAGAAACCTTACGACATGTTCCACGAAATTCTTCAATTCCAGAATATTTCATGGATATAGCTCACGCTAGTCCCACAGTAGTATAAGTAATCCCTTTAATGTTCACTAAGTTCCCAAAATGTTACATTAATTCAAAATATAACACATTAATGAAGTTTAATATTTAATGCTGAAGAACTATTTTATAAAACGATTCGAGTAAATTAGTCTCTGAATTTAAACAGTTTATAATGTTTCGCTAATAAGAATATATATTTCTACCTTTTAGTTTACCACTTTAATTTTATTGCTTCTTTAATCAAAACAGTAGCCTGCATTTCTTCCTATCTTCTTGGAAACAATTTCTCGCACAACGTTTTCAGTGAGTTCATTCCAGAAATTTCTTTCTATATATTTATATATAAACAACATTCTCTAAAATGCGTCGGAAATATTACGGCTTTTCTCTTCTTGCACTTTCATTGCTCCTTCTTTCTTATGCAATTTTAATTTTACAATTAGTCTTACTTTCGTTTTACATTTTCTATAACATTCTCTCTTCTACAAACTCTGCTCGTTGCTAAACAGAAGATTCTTTCTTCAGTTATCACAAATTCTGCTCTCGTTTTCTTATTATTGGCTCTATCATGATCTTCGGAGACATTGCTGGTGTTTTTTCTCTTCCTCCACAAATTGTGCAATATTATGTTATCCCGTGGTTATTTTTTCCTACCTTAACAACCTTCGTTTGGTAATATTGCATTTTTGCTGTAACAAGTAACTCGTAATCATCTTGTACTTCCACGTCTTCACAATTGGGCTTTAATATGTCATCAAATTATGTATTCACATCCCAACTACGAATTTTCGTGTTTTCCACTCATCGTCGCTTCATGTTTTATTGTATCATGGATTTCTTTTGCATATTTTGTTAAGTTACACTTGTTTCAAATACTTTTCTTCTTCCTTTCTTCTTGTATAAATATTGCAGCTTTTCTATTACCTGCTTTGTCCACTTTTCATTTCATTGTTTTAAAAGAAAATATTTATATTTGTTCTACAATTTTTGCTTTAAGACTTGAATTTTCTAACTTCTAAAGTATAAGGTGCCACAAATCTTGACCTTCAAGTTCAATGGTACTCTCTTAACAGATTTTCACTTTACAAATCTATGTTCATTTCACTTCTATGTTCTGGTTTTCCTAGAATCATCAATGAGCTTGTAAACTTTTATTCAAAATAACCCATTCAATGTTCTTACGATACTTAGTAAAAGAAACTAACCTCAATTTCTAAAATATTTATTGCTTGTAACCTTCTTGCAATAGCCTTTTAACACTTCTTCTTCGGACCTAGTGGAGATGTTGTACCAACGCAATTTATCCACCTGTTATCTAGTTTTAACTATGATATCTCTGTCTTCACTTTGAACAAATATCTTCTTTGCTTTTTCATTTAGACTTGTTGTTTTACCTCTCACTGGATTTGCAGTAGATTCTAAATTGACGTAAGTGATCAATTCCTGATCATAATTATAAAATTTCATAACATCATGTAGTAACGATGACCTATTACAAACATTTAAATTCACCACTATGCCCTTTGTTCTACTATAGCATAACATTTGCCTTGTAGGAATGGGTAATGTCTTGCATAGAAATGTTTGTCAGATAGAGATATGACCCAAGAAATTGGTATAAAACTACATGAAGGATCTCCTAGTATCTAGAAGCAATAATGATTCCAACTATACATAATATTACTAAGGTTTCTTTCATACAAGTAGGTGCTTTCTTCGCTGTTAACTTTTGTTGAATTCTGATGATAACTGTATTACAATTTGCATTTTGTGTTATGCCAACTTTTAAGTCGAACTACAATATTTAAATTAAAATTTGACTGTCATGGAGTTAGTAGTTCGGTTCTTCTTTCAACGCCTTTGGTCCGCATTTGGAAGAAGCAATAATGGACGCTTACCAAAGCCAGACAATTTACACAGTTTCCGAAATACTCGTTCCCAGCTTGTTGTCCATCACAATTTGATCCTATCAAAGTGCGATATATCGTCGGGCTTTTGCATTATATGCACAGGCATTACTCGAACTGATCGAGGGAGATCATTGTCACTGTCTGAGAAAAGCTTCACTTTTGCTGCTTATGTTAGTTCAATGACTTCGCTCAAAAAGTAGCGGGATTACAAAGCTTATTTGTTGGTAAATATATGGTAACAATGACCACAAAATTGCTTTTTCTTCTAGTCTATATGATTGTAGTAATATTTTGTGGACCTGCTGCATTTGATATATGGATTGAGACGAAGAGTCAATTATCAACCTTCTTAAGTGTTGTAAGATTGTAGTAAGATTGTATTAGACATAGACTACCTACTGTCTAGAAAAGAAATTTTATTCGAAAATAGTATCTCTTAATACACAAACCTAACTATAAATCAATTCATAGATAACTTAACTATTTAGTGCGTTATAATCCACTTTCTTTCAGTTCTCACTTTCTTTAAACTCCTTATTATACTGTTTAACACTTTGCTAAAGTAATATTGACTGTAATACACACTAAGTCACTCATAGTAAGCCAAGATTATATCTTCAGAAAATATATAATGTAGGGTTAAAGCAGTAATGCACCTGTTTTTAAGTGTAGGGGCAAAACAACACAATTAACAGTAGGAAAAATCAATCAACGTATGACAAGGAGAAGGCATTATTTATTTTAAACATTCCAGTTGGATCTGATTGACTTTCGAAAAGAATTGAAATTAATGTAAACATGGTGCCGTGAAAGTGAGTAACTGTTAATCAATTCTCCTTTACATTTTAGAATTTTGCTTTCATAAAGAATCAAATACAAAGAATACTTTTTCTTATTTTTTATTGGCAAGAAATATAATCAAAAGCAACAGTCAAAGTGCTGTTCAGTCGTTTTCATTCTGGAAATTTTCATGTCCAAGATATTTCGTGCAAGTAGATGCCCAATCATAACAAAAGCGGATTATATTCTTTCAGAAGTCAAACAGAATTGGAAACATGAAAACATACTAATGTCCTAAACATTCATCATTTAGAGGTGCTCAACTATTTGGGAAAAGTCGACTACAAAATGAAGCTTTACATTTGAGTGCAATGTAAAGTGACTCAGAAAACACTTTCTCGATCGATGTTCTCTATGTGAATCAGTACCTAAATGTAAGAAACTGGAACTATTTAGAAAATGATTTATACTAAATAATAGAAAGCGAATAACTTAAATCAACAATGGTGAAAAAATCGTGAGCAAGTTGAGGAAAATCCCACAGTGAGGCCAATTAAGGCTATGATGTTCATTTACTGTTATTAGAAGGGAACAATGCATTGAAGTGCTGCTGTTGTACGATAGAACCTGCTTGGACGGCCTGTACTCTCGACAGAAAGTGCGGATGCAACTAGCAATTTTAAGAACGGTCAAAAGTGGTTAACAGAAAAGGTATTCAATATTTCTCTAAAAACACCAGACCAATTACATTTAACGACTAGTAAAAAACTGAAAGAACTGGATTGGTAGCTTGTAATCAATCACAGTATAATCCTGAGATAGCAACGAAAGGCTATCATTATTTTTTGTGGTGTTAAGTTGGTTTAAGATTATTAAGAATATTAACTCACGTGTCACAAATACTTTGCCCAGCATCCACATATAGCCTACTGCGACAAGCTTGTGCTGTTGCTGGAAGAATAGCAGAAGATATTCGAACAAACTAGTGCATATACCTTTGCTAAATATTTTACATCAATATAAATACATTCTCCATTTTAACCTAGAACTGTAAAATACATTTTTAACAACATGCTAAGTAAATTTTTATATGTAGCTTTCTATAAATGTATATTAAATATGTTACAATTATTTTCTTGGAAAGAAATTTTTAAACACATGTGGACACTAATTAGTCCAAATGATTGAGTTATGGAGAGATTGCTTTATATGATAGTGGAACATAAGTAAAATGTTGACAAAGTGTATTAGGAAAATATAAGATTGATAACAATTATAGCTATTTTACACACAGGCTATTTGAAAAACGGAAATATTTACACTTTTCAGATTTTCTTTGGATCTCCAGATGAATTTCCTCAGATGTCTAAAAATTACTTTGTATCTCCTGGCGACAATATGGTGTATGGTATGGCAGTGGAGTTATTTGCTATCAAAAGCACTCCGGCAGTCAGAGAAATTAGTATAAGCCAAAGGAAATGCTTATTGCATGGCGAATACAATTTAGAAATAAGTCCTTTCTATAGTCCTCTTGGGTGCAGACTACAATGTAGATTCAAACAGAGAATAGAGTTGTGCAATTGCATTCCTCATTTATTTTACAACTTTGGTAAGCATTTATATAATTATGTGTTTACTTAGTCAAAAAAAAAATCTCACCTTAACTCTCACACTGATCAATGGGAAATTGCGATAAAAAGAAAAGTGTAGGAACGTTTGGCAGAAAATGTCCAAGTATATTTATTATATAGACCGACTATGTTAGTCCTAGCGAAGTCGTATGGTATGTATGACATTGACGGCAGTCGTGTTGAATTCCATCATTTTGCATTAAAGTCAAGCTTTCTTAAATGGGAATAGGGTAATATGACTCATAATTTCGGTCTAGAATTTAACCAGAAAAGCAATGTTGAAGTTAGTTTTAAGATACGCACATTTGGGGAAAAGTCCAGGCATATTACTTTATACTTACTATATGTCTAAGTCGGCTATTGCTCATGTTTTCTAAATTTAATACTTTTTTAAGAGCTGCGATTCGTCAGTTCATAAATAGTGTTGGAATAAGCATACAGCAATTATTCTGAATTTTTAAAACTTGCAATATAATTATTTATTTCCTATACGTGCCCTTCAAAAAACTCGTTTACTGACAGGAATCATCACACAATGAAACAACTACTACTTTCCATTCAGGTTAGTTGGACGAAGACGTAGCTCGCAATGGATAGTAGATGAGACGAGAAATCAAATGAAAATTCATTTCGAAAAGGAAAACGAAATATTATTGTTATGTGAATCAGTGGTCTTTTGTGCTGTTTTATATTTATTTCTTTATCGTTCATTTATTGTGTTTGTTTATTTTCTGTGGCAACTTTTTACATAGTCAGAAAAAATGTCATTCGTTTTCTATCGATTGTTGTCGAAGGTTCATATTTGTATGATTTATAATCAGTTTTGATCGGGAACTCGATTAAGTTACACAACTTTATAAACAAGTTACCTATTTGCATGTTATGTTCATGCTACAAACAGCTTGTTGGGGACAGTCATATTATGCGTTTTTGATATTTTCTATCATTCCTGCTGTTCCTTTAAAGTTGTATTTATTAAAAATATTTTATTGTTTGTCATTTGCGCAACATGTATTCTACATTTCCTGATAAGTCTGTGTTCATAAAAACAAGTTGTTATAATTTCATTTGTATCTCTTTACGTCTCATAGGTCCATAAGCATCTTATGTATTGTGGATTGAAATAAATAATTACATTGCATGTCTTCAAAATTCAGTAAGATTGCTGGATGCTTATTCCAACACTATTCATGAACTGACGAATCGCAACTCTTAAAAAATTATTAAATTTAGAAAACATGAGCCATAGCTACAATTGCAAAGTGCCAGTAGGAATCTTAAAATATGCAGTGAAAATTAGGAGTGTTGCCAATTGCAAAGATCGAATAATGGACGTTTGGTGCACATTAGCTGCAGACCTAAATTCATACTGGCTAGCTATATGAAAAATAGGCATAGAATTGACTTTTTTTTTGGAAAATTGGTTATTTATATGAAGTGTCACTTGCTATGGTTTCCATTGTCCAAAACGTTACTTTAGTTCAAAATGGCGGATTTCACGAAGGTGGCCGTCAATGTTATCCTTACCGTATTACTTTTTTCTAGGCCTAATATGTATTACCAAAGCTTTTATTCACTTATTATCATTAATACGCAGGTTAGAAGCGGCGGTAAGGGACTTGCAGATATTGTAAATATAAATTAATATCCCTGTAACTTTTTCCCAAATGTGCGTATCTTAAAACTACCTTCACCATTGTTTTTCAAATTATATTTCAGCCCGAATTTGTGTATCACATTTCCCTATTTCTATTTTTAAAAAAACTTGACCTTAATTGAAAGTGGCGGATTCCGAGGTGTCTGCCGTGAAAGTCATACCTACCATACGGCTTTCCTGTAGGTATTATATGTATCTAATGGGTTGTTCTTCATTAACACTCCGTTTACAAAGGGTAGTAATGGACTTATGCAGTAATCTCTAGTAACCATAACACAACTCTTAAAAATTATTAAAAATTGAAAACATGCACCCTAGCAAAAATTTCCCTCAACACAAACAATGCATATGTAAACTCTATCAGAAAAAGAAATTTGATTGAAATCGGAGCCGGACACTTGGGCAACGTCCTTTGATAGTAGAAGTAAAAAAAGCACTTGAAATGTATTTCGCTTCACGGCCCACCACATTGTGCCGCGATGGCATCCATCGGCTTCCAGGTCTTTGATGCTGATGGAGAAGAGTTTCTATCTTGCAGGCACACTTTAGGTGAATATCTATGTTCCAAGGTGGTGGGTGAAGAAGGGATAGAACTTTATTGCTTACCTTTATACAATTATTTCCGTAAGTAATTTGATTAAACTTCAATAGCATTCCTGCAGCACAATATTTTCCATTATGTTTTCGCAAGTTGTCATCAAATATCAAAATATCAGTTAGGTAAATTTATTAAATATATGGAAACAATAAACAAATATATTATTCATTATTAATGGGAATGGTACTTATTACTACAACAGATTTTCAGACAGAAGTTATTATTACTTGCATTATATTTGCTTTCAAGAAACTACAAGGGTTGTCCAAAGTTGACCGGGATTTTTCGTACATAAATAATCGATGATAAGTCGGATCATGATGAAACTTGCTTGTGACGTAATGCATTTCTTTTCGAATAACTAATGTCCAAATAACGTATTTGGCGCATGTAGTTGCAGCGAACATGGCATCAAGCTCGGTGTCAGTGGCTGTGAAGCAGCGGTGTGTAATCAAATTTCTTGTGCAGCAGAAAGTCAAACCAACTGAGATTTTGAGAAGATTGTAACCACAGTATGGTGCACAAACGTTGTCAGGGACAAGACTGTACGAATGGTGTGAACAGTTTCGCAAACGACGGGACCTAGTGATAAACGAAGCTCAAGGACACATTCGCCCGACCGCATTCATACCAGTAAATATCGCACTTTTTGAGCAATTGATTCTTGAGAACCGGCAAGTAACAGTGCGGAATATTGCTGCTGAGGTAAATAGCAGTGTCGGGAGTTGATACAATCATTCACGACCATTTACGCTTACGCAAAATCTGTGCAAAGTGGGTTCCCGCAAACTGACATTCAATCAGAAATCGACACGCATGAGAGTCTGTGAAATGCGCTGGGAAGCTCTGCCCCTTCCCCACTATACTCAAGATTTAGCATCCAATGATTATTATTTGTTTGCACCCCTTAAAAACCATGTGCGAGGGAAGAAATTAACGACAAATGAAAGCAGTATGAAAGATGTTCTCCAGTGGCTACGACAAACAACCAAGTTCTTTCTTCACCAAATGAATCTGGGAGCTGCACCACGATGGCAACGGTGCCTTGACGCGCACGGAGAAAAAATGGATAAGCTAACATAGTTTGAGGTTTCTTGTGCTATCTGTTTCCTCTGAAGAAATAGAAGTTCCGGTCAGCCTTGAACGACCCTTGTATTTGCAAGCTTTAGTAAATCAACGTATTTGCTCTAGACGATTCTACTACTTTAGTCTTCGTCTCTTAGCAACAAGTATATCCGTAATATGTTTACACTAAAGAATTTGAACTTTTCAAATATATATACGACAGCTAATGATTATGACACCAAACACTATTTGAAGCTTTCTTGCACCCACTGGAAAACGTGAAGTATATTAATACATATTTGCATATATTGTTATTGTAGACTGTTCCCATAATGCCCACCGACTTCGATTTTACAAAATTTGAGAAATAAATTTCACTTTTTATTTTGTGGTCAATTTGAAGGCATTTTGTCATACTACCATTAAGAAACCCATATACATCAAATTACGAATCAATCATTATGGAACAATTTCATGTGTTACACGCAGCAGTGGTACCAATCTTTGAAAGTTTCATTTACAACTTTTTTCCTTTTCTTTTTTAACTGATTTTGTGAGTAATGGTGCGTTCAGTATAAAAGTTCAACAAGATTTTTTTCTCTCTCTCTCTCTGTCTGTGTGTGTGTATTTCTAGTATCCGGCGTAAGCGTGTGGATACTACCAAGTATACTTTCGTGTGTACATATGCAAGTGTGTGTGTATGGCGGGGGTATATGAAGTATTAATTGGGATCGCGTAGTGGAATTTATCGATATTAGTACGTATATACGAGCGGCCGTTACTTCAAACGATAACTTTGGACGAATGCGATTTTTTTAATTTAGGGAGTTCCTCTCAAGGGAGTTCCTTAATGGAGGTGATTCGCAAACTCGCAGTGGTAGAAATCGGTCATTTCCGATTTTAACGTTGATCGTATAGAGCTTAAAAAATTTGAACGATTAGTGTGTTTGAATTTCATCATAATCTTTGAGTCTACGTCTCATATAACCTCGATGGAGAAAGGGGATTATAAATTTAAATAATTAACTAACTCGAAACCGATGAGAGTACAAAACTGAATGTTTCGGCAGAAAACTAGCAGAAAAATTTCGAATAGATAAAGTATCATGTATCCAGATGGAGGGGGAAGGAAAGGATGGGAACACGGTCATAAAACCATAAAACACATAATTGAAATGGCAATCAGTGACGATTATAGAGGTTGCTCTTGGGCCTAGAGCTTCGAAATTCCCTCTATGGCTTTTCCTGAGCGTGCACAATCTGAGTTACTAAAATTTTCACAGTATTATATTCAGCCATCGTTTATTCAATTCCCCCGCCCTGGAAAATCTAAAATGAACATTGCCTCCTATTGTGCTCAATGTAAATTACATGAATTTTTGCAGTACTGCTTTTCACGTCCATTTAGACAGCCCCCCACACCTTTCAAGACTCAATCGGAAATGGTCTCGTTTCTACATCGTTCGTACAGAAATGTGCAGGCGACATTTTCGTTTGTACACAATTACGGGCGCCGCCAGAACGAAAAAAATAGTGGGCGGATTGTCTAAATGATAACCCCCCCCCTCCATGTCCAATTCAATCACAAATTGTCGAATCGTTTGTACATAATTTGTACAGAAATATGGAGGCGAGATTTTCGTTTGTATACAAGTAGGGGCTCCGCCAGAACGTAAACAAACAGGGGGCTGTCTGAATGGTAGCCCTTCTACCATGTCCAATTCAATCACAAATAGTCACAGTCGTTTGTACATCGTTTGTACAGAAATGTGCAAGAAAAAAAATTTTGTACACAATTAGGGGTGCCGCCAGAACGAAAACAAAGTGGGAGCTGTCAAAATGGAAATCCCGCACCATGTCCAATTCAATCACAAATTGTCGCAATCGTTTGTACGTCGTTTGTACAGAAATGTGCAGGCGAAATTTTCGTTTGTACACAATTAGGGATGCTGCCAGAGCGAAAACAAAGTGGGAGCTGTATAAATGGTGGCCCCTACCAACATGTCAAATTCAATCACAAATAGTCACAGTCGTTTGTACATCGTTTGTACAGAAATGTGCAAGAAAAAAATTTTGTACACAATTAGGGGCGCCGCCAGAACGAAAACAAAGTGGGAGCTGTCAAAATGGAAATCCCGCACCATGTCCAATTCAATCACAAATTGTCGCAATCGTTTGTACGTCGTTTGTACAGAAATGTGCAGGCGAAATTTTCGTTTGTACACAATTAGGGATGCTGCCAGAGCGAAAACAATGTGGGAGCTCTCTAAATGGTGGCCCCCACGAACATGTCCAATTCAATCACAAATTTCGCATTCGTTTGTACATCGTTTGTACAGAAATGTGGATGCGACATTTTCGTTTGTATACAAGTAGGGGCGCCGCCAGAACGTAAACAAACTGGGGGATGTCTAAGTGGTAGTCCCAAACCATGTCCAATTCAATCACAAATTGTCGCACTCGTTTGTACATCGTTTGTACAGAAATGTGCAGGAGAAATATTCATTTTACACAATTACAGGTGCCGCCAGAACGAAAACAAAGTGGGGACTGTGTGAATGGTAGCCCGCACCATGTCGAGTTCAATCACATATTTTCGGAATCATTTGTACATCGTATGTATAGAATTGTGCATGTGAATTTTCGGTTGTACACAATTAGGACCGCCACCAGAACGAGAACAATGTGGGGGACTAAGTGGTAGAAACATTGAAAAAATGTGTCACATACTATGGAGTATTTTTCTAACAAGACTTTGTACACACTATTGTGTCGATTGGTATGTTCACACTATCGTGTGATTCACTACATTCATCTTATTCTAACGGTGATAGAATTAAATGTTTTTTTTGTTTTTATATTTATATTTATACTTACAATCATTATTGTTGAGTTAGTTTATCACGTTATTTTTGTTTTTATATTTATATTTATACTTAGATTCATTATTGCTGAGTTAGTCTATCACTCTTCGGCTCTTATTATTATACTTATCCATTATTTATAACGTGAAATGAGTCCTTATGAGAAAAATGCATTTTTTTTTCTAACTTGCGCAGAAACCGTTATTCTCATCTCGTACAGGAAATGAAAGATATAACAACGATAAGTGAAAGATATAACAAATTCACAAAGTAGACTGTTAAAGGGAAAATTATAACATTTATTGATTTATTTGAACATCTACATTAAACTCATTTTGCAGAAACTATAGAATGCATTGTGAGGTATTTTGGTGCATTCAGCATTCTGATTTACGAGTAGGGTTGCTAACTAGCCGGTATTTCACCGGCCTGACCGGGAATATTGCTGTGATTTTGATTAAGTCCGGTGACCGGTACAAACTTCTTATTAGCCCCCTTCTGACCGGTATTTTGGAATCTTCAATCCAGAATATAACATTGAATATCGAAATTTTTCAACAGTGCCTTTACAAACACAAATTTCCGTTGTATTATGCATTATCGATATTTTTTCAATCTATGGCAGTTTTTTATTTATTTAACATAACAAATTTGATAACACTTATATTTTATTATAAAAGAATTTTACATTTATTGAGAGTAGAAAATTACTTTTTAAGGCCACTTCCTTTGTTTGAAGTGTAAGTTTATAGAGTAAATTTCATTTCATGAATCCACAATTGTTACGTAAAGATTAATATCCAGTATTATTCATCTGTACCGATAATTTTAAAGAAGTGGCAATTGCTGGTAAATACAATAACGATCAATACAGTCTTCAGTTTCTCTTTTGTACAGAGAATTTTGAGGGTGTGCCGGTAATTTTGTTTTCCTGAGTTGGCAACCTATTTACGAGGTTTTGTTTCAACTCTGCTACGTAGTGGCTCCGTACTGACAGTCTGCATGCAAATAAGTATGTAAGGCTACTATACATCCCGGTTTCTTAAAATTTGTCCGTGTGTGCAGAAATTTTCCTTCTTGTTCTGTCTTTTTTTTATTAATTACATATCAAAAGTTATGAAAAGATAATAAAACCGAATTATTCCTTTTGCTTTCGATTCCGACAATACTATAGGAACACTTTCATTATAATCTTTATTATTATTCCAATCGTTGCTTCCCCGGATATAACATGCTATGTTTAAATCCTCATAACCGGGATCTTATCACCAAAAGTAAGAATGTATACCCCGAGGTGGCAACAAATTCTTGTGACGTTGCAGACCAACCCCGAAAACACTTTTTTTTTCTGGTTCAGAAAAACAATTATGCAAATTGCTTTCTTTTAGTTGGCACTTTAGGTTAACAAAAATAAATCAGTCCATTGACATATGGAAACAACTTCATAAATCTGGATTCTTTTTCTTTATAGACATGTAGAGCATGTGAGGTGGTATGTGTAATATTATTGAAAATATAATTTTTGCATAAATATTGTATGTTCACTGATTGCGATTTTATTGTATAACAGCTTCCAGTTTCTATAATAATTTTTAGCGGTGTTGATTAAGTATAGACTATATTAATACATTATTTTACTTTGTGTAATTAGTGAGATGCTGTAGTAAAATTCGAAAGATAATATTAATAGAAAATACAATATTTACTACTCGTTTTTAAGATGTCCCGTTTTTTCTGTTTTCAAAAAATATGCTAGCCATAAAGTATGCTAAGCCATACAAAATAAATTATACTGTAAATTGTACCCCTCTGATAGTGATCTCCATCGGGTTGGGTTACGGGTCGGGTCGGGTCAGTCGGGTAGTCGGGTCGGGTCAATCGGGTCTGCTCGGGTCTGGTCGTCACACTCTTCACTTATTTTGAAATACTATAAGAAACTTTGTTGTAGAATTCAATTCGAAGTTGGTGAATGAATGATAATTCTGACTAATTGTAGCTGAAATAGTAATAAAATTTTAATTTAACCCTGTATTAACTAATTGGCATGGTAATTGTAATAATATTACAACTGACGTTTTTCTTTCTGCGTTTTTATGTCAAGATAAATTTCACATTAAGTGAAATTGAAAGGAAATATCTAGTTAACGTCCCACGTTATGCACCAACGCTAATTGAGACAGTGATGATAAGAAATAATTAAAGAGGTTGAACGAAGAAAGTGGGAGGAAATGGGAGAACACTGAGAAAACCCATGAACACGGTGTTTGTCCACCAGAAAACTTACTTGGTACGAGCTGGAATCCGTACCCATGGACCATCGGGTCAAACATCTGCCTTTGGGAAGGACACATTATTATTATTATTATTATTATTATTATTATTATTATTATTATTATTATTATTATTATTATTATTATTATTATTATTATTATTATTACTGTAGGAGTGACCAAGAAAGTTCCCCCGCCTTTTCACCAACAACCTCGGACATTGATATGTAATCTAAGACGTACCTGGGATATCAAAAATAGTCTCCATCAGCATCGACAACCTTCTGCCAACGTTCTGAAAGGCTATGGATTCCATCGGAGTCGAAGTTGGTGGGACGTGAAGCTAAGAAGGTATCAAGTGTATATTGAACCTCTACTAACGATTTGAACTGGCGTTCTCTAGGGTGATTATCCAAGCAATGGAACAGATGATAATCGGACGCTACAATATCCGTGTAGTATAGCGGAACCAATAGTGGTTCCCATCCAAGGCGTAGAATGGTGTCCTGGGTCATCTTAGCCACGTGGGGCTTAGCGTTCCTTGTAACAGAAAGACCCCTTTGCGATTCAGAACTGCTGGATCCAGACAGTACACAGTGACAGTACACAGTTGTGTTGATGCTCTGACCAGCTGGTGGCAGTTCTCGATGAACGATGCCGCGAGCAGTTCACAAAATGCACAGGAGAACGTTATTCTGGTGTAGTGCTGGCTTGGGCTGTTTTTGAACCGGTTCGGGATGCTAACCAACGATGACGGTGCGTGGAGCTTCGTACAGGACCCACTTCCCATCACATGTCAACGCGCTGTCCAGAAATTTCTCCTTCCTCAGACGAGACACCAAAGAAACACAGGTGTCTGCTTGCGTTGCTTTCTGTCCCCAAGTCAAATCATTTAGGATCCATCAACCCAACTTGCAGTGCTTCCCAAGTTGATGGTGGTGGCTCCGAATAGTTTCTCCACTCACACTGAAATGTAGTACCAGTTCCTCACATGTCTGTCTTCGCCTTAATTGTTACCTGAAGATCTTTATTTTGAACATCTATTTGTCTTCCAGCACGTGGTGCGTGTTTGAGCGTTTCGTCACCGTCCTTAAACCTTCCTACCACTGCATTCTCCGCGTAGTCACGAGACCCTCACCAAAGGCCTGTCATATCTTCCGCCCCGCGGAGCAGCAATTTGACTCGCACAGCAAACAACCCCTTATGACGCTCTGTGAAGGTCCCATGTTCACTCTGTCCTTACGCATGTTCACGGTGTTTCTGAACAGCCACAACCAGGTATCCACAGGCCAGGTTAGATATACTTACTAGTGTTGCTCACGAGACCAGGTTTGGGGCATTCTCGTCTTGAAAATGTGTTGTGAAGGTAGTCTCGTCTCGAAAAGTACATATGTTTGTATTGAAAGAGCTCTGTCTCATCTCGTACCCCTTCATGAAAATTCTGTCTCGTCTTGTCTTGTCCAACAACTGACCTTCGCCATATCTCAATTTGCATTAAACTCACGGTGTGAGGGCCAATTGAACACAAACCTCCACAAAAGAGACAGAACTTTGTTGGTTACCATCAGATTATTATTATTATTATTATTATTATGATTATTATTATTATTATTATTATTAATAATAATAATAATAATAATAATATAATAATAATAATAATATTACTATTATTGCTGCTGTAGTGATTTGACTTTCTCGGCACTAAATTACTCGCTGATTTTATATAACGTTGCAAATATCTTCTAGATAAATTAATCAAGAAAAACTTAAAAGGTAATTCCCTACAGAATGATATTTCAGTTCAATTACTTTTTTATGTTTCTATCATACAATAACGCTGTTTTTAAATTGAAAAATCGGAATGTTAACGTGATGAAATTTTTGTTTATTACACACCAAAACACCAAAAAATAATAAAATAAGTTCTATATACATTCGTTACTAGAAAATCATTTTGTCTTCAGAACTTCAAATTTTATTTTGACTTTCGAAGTTGATTGCCTACATTTTAACCTTGGAAATTTGAATGTGGAGGAAAATAGAGAAAGATAGCAGGGTAGAGAGGAAAACGAATTAGAAAATAATGAAAAATGCAAGAGACGAGAGCAATATTGGACGATATAAGGAAGCGAAAAAATGGATATCACAACTTTCGATCTTGCTAAGGCATTGCATTCTGAGAGATGCAGTAAACGGGGTGATATCATTAGAGCGAGAGTGTGTAAGAAGGTTGCAATTGATAGATTGTAATAAGGAGGGTGGACATTATGTTGGGTTGCGAGGAAGATATTTGCTGGAAATCGCAAAAATGGAAGCTTCTTACCTTGTACTGGCCTGTCATTAATGGCAGAACTCTGAGGAGGAGGAGGAAGAGGATGATAATTATACAACGAATAAATAAGCCGAAACAATGGTTTATGCATACGAATTGACCAGAATTTTTTTCTGGTGGCAGCTTTGTAAGGTTCTAGTTCTCTCAAACTGATTAGATTGTAAGGCCAGGCCACTCGGGTCGGTTATCGTGTTAGGTCACCTCGGGTGGGGTCACTCGGGTCAACTCGGGTCAGCTCGGGTCCGGTTGTCGGGTTGAGTCAATCGGATCGGATTGTCGGGACGGGTTGTCGGGTCGGGTTAATCGGGTCGAATCAGGGTCCGGTCAGTCAATTCGGGTCACGGTTGGGGTCGGCTCGGACTTCAACACATACAATTTCCACGAAAAATACAATATATCACGGTTTATACCTCATTGGACTTCCAATAAATCATATTTTCAATAATGTGTACACCTTGTTGCCATTTTTGTATGAGGGAATTTCTAGAGGGATTTTGTGGGAATTTGATGGAGTGTAGATTGCTGTGTGTATGTGTGTGTGATACCTTACAGGATTCAAGATGCTGAGGAAGTGTGTAAATCAACCATACAGTATCTGTTATGTATGTGGGGAGCTGACATTTAAATCGCAACGTCGATGTTTTACTCCACTTGTGAGGAAGTGTTAGTAGTTATATTTTGGTTTCTGTGTAGGAGACCAAGATAAGAATTTCGCTCCTCACTACATTTGTTGTACTTGCGTGAAACGTCTGAAGGGATGGGCAAATGGTGAACGAAACATGAACTTTGCAGTACCGATGATCTGGAGGAAAACAAAATATCATTCTTCAGACTGCTACTTTTGCATGATACAGATAAAAGAAATAACCAGCAAATCTAACCACACAGTACAGTACCCTACTTTGCCATCAGCAATTAGGCCAGTTCCACACAGTGCAGAATTACCTGTACCAGTACCTCCTCCTCATCTTACGTTAAATGAGAATTACGTACTTGAGGTAACTACTGAAGTTCCAAATGAACAAGATGATCCTACTTATGTAGGAAGCACATCTACATTGGATCCCCATCTGATAACTCAGGGTGAAATAAATGATTTCGTACGGGATTTAAAACTCTCCTAGATACAGACAGAACTTCTTGCTTCTAGACTTAAAGGCTGGAATCTGATCCAAAGTGTCTATTTTTCGAAACCTTCATACAGAATTTCAAAACTATTATTCTCAAGAAAATGATTTAGTGTATTGTAATAGTGTCTGTGCTGTGATGGATACACTTGGACGTGCACATATAAGTACAGAGTGGAGATAGTTTATTGGCTCTTTCAAAACTAGTTTTAAGGCTGTCCTTTTGTACAATAGCAACAAATTTCTTCAGTGCCTTTGGCTTATGTAACTAATATGAAGGAAACGTATGAAAACATCGAAATAGTGTTAAAAAGAATTATGTATGAAAAATACAAGTGGACCGTTTGCTGTGATTTAAATGTCATTTCTTTGTTAACGGGTTTGCAGCTTAGTTATACGAAATATTGTTGTTTCCTCTGCGAATAAAGCACAGGAACAAAGCGCAACATTACATCAAGAAGGAATGGCCAACGCATGTATTAACTCCTGGACAGAAGAATGCTTTTATTCCTCACTGTTGAGCCCTGAGTAGATAATTCTAACCCATGTGTTAACTCCTGGACAGAACAATGCTGTTTATTCCTCACTGGTGAGCCCTGATTAGATAATTCTATCTCCTCTTCACATAAAGTTGGGGCTCTTCAAAAACTTTGTTAAGGGAATGGACAAAAGTAATGCAGGATTTTGTTACCTCAAGAAAAAAATTTCTCGGGTTAGTGACGCTTGAGATTTTTGTAGACCCTCAAATAAGATGGGGTGACCAAAAGTTTGTAGGATTCGTGACCAAAAGTTTGAGGATCTCTTAACTCAGGTTTAGAAAGCAGCCTGGCGTTCATTTAAACGTTTAACAGAGAATTCTTTAGGAAACAAGAAAGCCCCAAATTACTGTGAAATTGTGAATGATTTCCTGCAATCATTCAAAGAAATGGGCTGCAACATGTCCCTTAAAGTTCACTTTCTAGACTCCCATCTGCATTTCTTTCCTGAAAACCTTGGTGCTGTTAGTGATGAGTATGGGAAACGTTTTCATCAGGACATTTCCTCCATGGAGAAGAGATAACAGTGAGAGTGGAGTTCAAAAATGGTAGCTGATTACTGTTGGACACTCAAAAGAGATGTTCCAGAAGCTAAACACAGAAGTCGTCAACTAAAACATATTAGTTGAGGTAAGTAAATGTTCCTTTAGTAAGAAGATACCACTCACTTCTTTTGTACTATTTATTAAGTAGATATAAAATGCTGACACGGTGTATACATAATTGAAAATATGTTTTATTTCAAATCCAATAAGATATAAACATGCTTATATTGTAGTTTTCGTGGAAGTTATATGTGATTTTATCTGCACTAATGAATATGGTAAAATTAACAGTAAACATAGCATACTTTTTAAAATAAATATGTTTGTTTCTCTAGAAAGAATAATGCTATTCTTATGAAACTTAGAGGGCTAACTAACTATAAATCAAGCTAACATACAATATAATTCGTGCATTTAATTACCTAAGGTATCCGAGCTACAGTTATGAAAATGGTAAAAAAAAAAACAGAAAATTTGAGGGGATATTTCCCGAAGTCCCTTTGTCACTGGAAAACTGAGGATGATGGAGAAAAACTGATTGCAGATTCGAATTCTACGTGAAAAGTTCTATTACAATCCGGTATTTTCTTCCGTGTGCCAGAGGAAAAGATTTTTTTTGTCGGCTAGTGTAATAGGTACCATTTTCAATCTCAGCAAAATTTCGCCTGCACATTTCTCTACAAACGATTGAGACCATTTCCGATTGAATCCGAAAAGGGAGGCTGTCTTAATGGATGTGTGTTTTTCACCTCTAATGTAATGAAATTCTTCCACGATAAAACCTGTAACCAACACTGTCAGTAGCTATGTCCTCGACTAAGATACATTTTAAGTACAGCTTTATTTTCGCATTTTTTCATCAGTTAACCAATTTAAAACCCTATTATAATTCAAAGTACTTATCATATTTCTATCGTAAACAAGAATATTTAGTCAACTTCTTAAATACTTCGCTCCGCAGGAACCCGTCCAGCGTGTGCAACAAGCAAAATCAACATGTTTGGCAGCTCACAAATGACAAAGAAGAAAAAAGAAAAGCAAAAGCAGCACAGCAGTGCCTTATCGCGGTCAGAGCTGACAACATAGTTTTGGTCGTCACTTACGCCAATAGATCTACTAGCGGTGTACAAGAGTTATACATTTACAATATACGTTGTGCCACACTAGCGCTACAGGCGGAATGTGCACGAACTAGAAATGAATGTGTTTCTTACAAGTATCAGTGACTGCTGCACCCTCTTTACATTCTACACATCCTTTTTCTCCCACTTTTTGACCTTGACAAGCAGAAGTACCAGGCTTTCCGAGTTCACAAACATAAACTGTTTGTGTACAGAGTACGTTTTCAGTTCTTCGAATGACTGTGCGCGCGAAGAACAAGAGTGATGATCGGGCAACCGTATACGGCAGCCAGAAACACCCGGTTACAATTTTAAATGTAAAATACAAATCTTGACAATGCCGTAAGGATGTATATATATATATATATATATATATATATATATATATATATATATATATATATATTGGTGCGTATATAATTATTACAAGCAATATATGTGTAATGGATGTTTCGATGACAATTATTACATCGATTTCTATGTTACTATAGTTTTAAATTATTACTACGCGACAGTTTTTCGATCATTTTAATGCAGTGTGGATTCCATATAGGCATTGTAATGTTGGACAAAGGTTCTCGAAAGTAATAGCTTTGGTTATGTAATAATTGATATATCACGGTGGCTAATGAGTTTCTTGTACTCAGGTAAGAACTGTAAGTGACACTAAGAATGAAAGATTCTACACTTAACGGTTAAAATTCTCTCCGTCCCGAAACTCTGTTGTACATAGCTTTTTAACTTCTGACAACCTTGGTTCTCGAGATATTTCATACAAGTTTTCTGCTAACTGATTAATATTCTTTTACTTAGATGGTTCAACATTTATGTGTCTTGGGTGAAGTAAGGCAATCTTTACTTAAATACGTCATCCGATTGATTGCTACTATGAGACGACTTGGATATTTGTTACTGTCTCCTCCCTTCTTGTACACAGAAAAAAATCCGTTATCCGGACAGCGATATATTGTAGAAATATATGGAAAAATGTTGCTTACTATAGAAATTAGTATGGGGCATACGTCATCCGTATGCCACATACACAGTGCCCATAGATGTTAAATCATGCAGTTGAAGGATACCGCACATCTAAAAGTCTTCCATATATCACACATATACTTATGTTAAATTCGTCAGCTATATGTTATATGCGTCCATTTGTATGTGAGATCCTGACCGCCTTATATTGTTTCATACAGAAAGTATTATAAAACATACGTTTTCAGTTACATGTTTGTTCTACGTTAAGTCTAAAAGCTACAGGATTTACCATGTAACATACATTTTTACATACATCACATACAGTTATATTTCTCAGTGTACAAATGCTGACAATTACACGAAGCTTTATACATATACATTTAAATAAACATGAAGTGCTACAGCATTTAAATTTCCAATAAGCATGTTTTAGTAAAACTCTGACTAGACGCAAATAAGAATGATGCAATAGGCTTGAGCGAAATTTACCATTAACATAATAGTATTTTTTAAAAGAATGTGGTTAATAGCCAAGAGTGTTATTTACGGTGATGGAATTGCCTCTACCATTCATTTGTGTATTCGATTGTTAAACCGATCATGGTATTTTAGTTTCCTGAAGAAGTGGTCCTTCCGGTTGTGTTGGTTCTGAAAATGATTGAGGGTTAATATTAGCATTTTTGAAATGTTCAGGGCCAGAGAACAAATTCTTTAGTACTGATATTGTTATGAAATCCCATTTGGTTCAAAGCTATTAGGGGAAAATTACGTAACTGATTAGATTTTAAGAACGCACTGCTTTAAAATTTTGAGGATGATTTTATGCTCTCAAACCGAGAAGCTTCGGTTTGAAATAGAGGTAATGATCCTAAAATTGATAAGAATTTTTTGTGATGAACTGATTTTGTGATGTCCGTATATAATGAGTTGAAGTTAATTAATCCATACTAACAGGAATCACGAATAATAGCGCCGATCCGGATATTGTTACCTTTTGGGTTGCAGCAAATACTAATTTCTGCACAATACGTTAATTTCAATCAACTAATTATGATAGTGCAAAATTTTGAAAATCAATCAATGGCTTCAAGTAATACTAACGGAAATCAAGCTAGTAATAACCGAAACTAAGCCAATCATATTCCAATCTGAAATATCAATATGGGTGAAGAGTGTAGTCCTAATGTCAGAAGTAATGATTCTCTCAATTATACCGGTAATAGAACCAGCAATTACAGACGAAACAGAAATGGTAATCGTATAGCATTTAGAAATCATGCAAACACTGTATCTATTTTCCTCGAAATGTATTTCGTAATAACTTCATAGGTCTCAAAAATTCTCAAAATAGAAACCAAAGAACTGAAGGAATTCATAACATACAGATCTGTACCCAACGTAATGCCATTCCCTGTAACCTAATCGAATCTTTGGTAATGTGACCTAAGCTAAAGTTATGGCATCCGTCAAAAACATATTCAATCAAGTCTTGTTTAGTTTCACTTTGAATATAGTTATGATATCATTTGTAATTCGTAATTTCTTTGAATTCTACACGGATAATATAAATGATCGTTACATTATTTGACGATTTCTTTCTACTTCGCTTCACTTATCAGTATTGTGCTTTCAAAGTCTTTTATAATTATCTGAATATTGCCCAAATGGCAGAAATAAGTTATGTAATATTTCAATATACTTTAATTTAATTTGAATATGAGCTTGGATGATATTGAATTAAAGAATCTATTTGAGGGTCTAAATAATTAGCAAAAGGTTCGCATTTTTGAATGTCCTCTTCGTCGGTAACTTTATTAAATAAAATGAAATTGATTATCAAATGAATGTAAGATTCTTGTTAAAACAAAATAAAATTAATATATATGTATTATAATTTATGTGTGTGAGGGCTATTTGCAAAGTAAGGTAACTATCAATGTAAGATATTTAACTTTCCAGGATTTTTTTTCAATTATAACTAATTTAAGAAGTCCTAATCGGGAGCCCTCAGGAAGAATAGGACAAAAAAGTAGAATAAATGTAAAGATAGAAAAAAGAATCATGTAATGCGAGTTGCTGTAACTACATATAGTTATTTCTTTCGCGTTGCTATGACAACAGAAGGAAAATTATTCATGGAGTTTTAAGAATAAAAGTTAATTGTAATATGCATTTGGTGTGCCTAATTTCTTTTGTAATAATGAGAAAATATTAAGGTGCTGTATCGTGTTGACTTAATGGAACTGTCGGCAATCAATGTAACAGAAAGGTAAAAGAATTTTAAAGGTATGTTAAAAATAGTCTGAGACGTTACAACTTTTAAACTTTGTTCGTTTAAAATTAATAATAATATATAATAAATATGATTAAAACTTTATAGTGTCCGGCTACATGTCTCTGCACAATGGATATTTTCCTGATAAGAATACCTTATTGTATTCTACCTCGTAATGGGATAACTCACCTTTTTTTACATTATTCATCACACAGGATAGGTACAACAGATTAAATTGTCTCTCCATGTTTAACATCATTCACAAAATTTAGAAGTTCATATAAATAATTGTTTTATGTCTTTGCCAAATATGAGTAATTTGTGATACAAAAGGCACTCACTTCTCTAAATTTCACATTGGTTTTATAATGATAATTATAACCCAAATGTTTGATGAAAGAGCTAGGTGTAAAACAATGTGTACTAGTAAATACAGTCAGATTTAAGTTATCTCAAGTGTGGTGCCAAGCTCTCAGATAGAGTTACTAATATTTTATGGTTAATGCATTCAGTTGGTTCATATGTTGTTAATTCAAAGTGCAAATTTAACAATAAGGTACTTAGTTTCACCTCTACTTCTCAAGCACTGTACGTATGTAATGTAATTCTTGTTATAGCATTCTGGCATGCTTGGCGTTTCTCTTTTAAATGGTTAAGACTGTAGGCCCCCCTGGTAAAAATATGTTCATAAATATGACGTAATATTTTCTTCATTAAAGGTAAACACAAAGAGTGTGATAATGATGGCCTCGTTTGCTTTGCAGAGCAGGGAAACGTCATGGGTAAGTAAGACGAATGGAATAATTTTAATTTCCTTAGTATGTAAGGACCTCGTGCTGAATCATCGTTTCACATATACTGACTAAAATGCGGTGTAAGGTGAGTAATCCACCACGCAATGTCTTGTGAATGTTCCTTTAAATTTGCTTTTTTCTTTAATTTATTTTTGTTCTTTGTCTTACTTTTATGTGGCTATATGTTTATTATAAAGAGTTTCACACTTATGTGCGTTCTCATTTATTTTGATAAACAAACGTGTAATCCACGACTCAGAAAGACACCAATGTGACAGATACTTTGCTACAGCACAAAATACCTAACAGAAAAAAATTCAAATCTTTACGATCAACTATAACTTAACATAAAAACTCATACTTAGAGAGAATTGATTCTAACTTCGCATAGCTATTGGATAAGTAACATAGTTTTATACTCACCTTATTTCACTCGTTGATACATTTCGTTGCTTAGATAATATGGATTTTAATGGAACGTTTATAATATGTTAATCAATTAACCTTTCGATACACTTCAAACTTTTCCGACGTATTTACACTTTGGGGGACAATTTGACCCCCTATTATTTTTATAGAATAAACTCAAAAGATGGCAGGCCAATTTAGATATGAGGCTATAGATTGTTTTTCTAACTCTAACTAACTAGTTTTCACTTTTGTACAAGGAATTACATTTTTACTTTACTGTAATAATTATTTAAAACCGAAACGATAACTTTTATGAAGACAATTTATTTATCTTAGTTCATTTTACATTCCTTATATTAGATAAAATGTGACTACAAAACTAACAAATAACTCCAAAGTTGTTTTTAAAGACACAGTATAAAATACAGTTTTGTACAAGGATATATTTTTCTAACTACGAAATCTCTTAAATATTATATATCAGTTTGCTCAGGAATCCAGCAATTTGAATGCTACTTGGACATTTGTTTCGGGTTACACACAGTTTTCATACAATGAGCAAGTGTGAATGAGACAAACGTACTCCGCATTATTTCTTAAAAATATACTATAAATAATAATTTTGTACAAGGGCATATTTTTCAAACTACGAAATCTCTTAAATAGTATACATCAGTTTGCTCAGAAAAGAAACGATATGAATGTTTGCTTGGAAATTTATTTGAAGTTACACAGTTTTCACACAATGAGCGAGTGTGAATTGGGCAAACGTACTTTTGGCATTTGAAGCACACCGTCGAGGTTTTCTTATCTTTTGAATGTGGACACATCGAACTCTGCTTTCTTTTTCTTTTCCTGATTGGTCATTTTGCTGCGAAGACACTATCACATCGCATCTTTCTAAGGCATCAGAAACGCTCTTCCTCAAACTAGATGTACCGGCATGCATTTGCATGAAAGGTTTCACCATTTCGTCTACAAGATATTTCAAGAAGAGCCTGCGATGATGAGTAACGTTCACGTTGTAACCAGGGTTGATGCTTGCATATAGAATAAATGCATTCAATGTTGTTATGTCTAACGTAATGAAAAACAATACCATCGGCAATCGCTTAGTCTGACTCTTTGTTGTATACGTTCTTAGAAATTTATCAATTGTATCAACACCTCCTTTCGTTTTATTGTAGAATCTAATGATTTTGTGCTTTTGTATCTCACTTTCTGAATCAATCGTAGGACTATGATGCATTGATGACAAAATAACCAGACTTCTATTTTCGGGAGGAACATAACTAGCCATTGTCACATCATGAATAAACGCAACTTGAAAGAAATGGAATGTGATTTACTTGGTAACATGACGGCAGGCGCCTCCTTCCTGTATTTCCTCATTGTATCCCCTAGAAGAATGTTACTGGGTAGCAAATGCTGAGCCAGAGCCAAACTTGTAAAGTAATTATCTGTTGTTACGTTTCGACCTGGATGAGATTAGAGAATGCTACTAGTCAGTTCTAGGACAACACTATTGGGCAAAGTAGTTTGTTGCAGTAAGCCTGGTTTTCTGCCTGTATACATAATTCCCTTGTAAGCATATTCCGAATTAGAACACATGCTGTTGCAACGCTACCACACCTATTTCGAATCCGCAATGTAACGACTGCTAACCAATTTATAATGGCACAAATTAAACTGAAGCATTGTAGATCCAACACAGCGGGTGGCTTCTAAAGGGGTCAAACATACCTAAGAAATACCAATTACTTTTCTTACCTTTCTTTCAAATCTAACGATAACGTAACAAAACCTCTTTCATTAAAAATTATCAGGTGAAGCAAAAGAACAGAATATATGGTTGAAAAGTCGAATTCTAAACTCATATAAACAGTTCTATAATTTTATTTTCAATAACTTTAAATAGAATTCCAACAATAATAACAATTCGGAAATTAATTAACGAGTAAAATCCTAAATTTTATAAGTAATTCGAATATTCCTTTAATAAAAAGAGCTCAACAAGTTAAACATTTTCCCTTTCAAACATTTTTGATTAATTATACTCAACATACTCTAAATACATTAACCAATTAATCTTAAATTCCCTTTATTTAATTTTATTTAATTTATCAACCAAAACCAACCAAAAGTCAGCCTTCAATGGTTACCCAAGTTTACTTTAGAATAGCGAATCTATTGAAAATTTCTTAATAAATAAAATAAGAAATATTTTTTTAATTTAATCGCGTTAAACAATTCCCACGTCCGAAAAGCTTCAAAGTAGAATTTATTTCATTTATTTTAATTAAACTGAGTCAAATTCTTCTAATTTTACGTCAATTATTATAATCTACAAGTAGCGTTATCGAAACCTTGCCATACAACATCAATACACAAAAGGGGGACGTTAAATTTTCCGGAAACCAATCGAAAGAAAAAAAGCTGAACAAATAGGACTTCGATCAATAGAAAAAATTGAGACTTCAATTAGTCGACCGCACATACATAAATTGGACAAAGACAAAGGATTTTTCTACAGGTGTGACTGATTTACACTTACCGTATACAGCTCCCAAAGGTTCCCTTTCTCTGGCTTCAATTATAGCATTCAACAAATGGGTACTTCGAATGGACAATCAGCCAAAAACGAAGACAAACAACACCTCTTCAGCAATGAAAAGTTCTGTCCTTTTAAACAGCTCGAATAGATTATAATAATAATAACTCCAAGATAGCCTTTTAATTTTCTCTCTCTCAACACAAAACTTCTCTACTCGACTCAACGGCAACCTAAGTCCAGCAAGTAATCACGAACTTTCACAGTCGAATCACGTTAATAGGTTCAGTTTGACACCCATACTATCCCCGTTCCAATTCTGGCTTGCAACTGAAGCTACACGCAACGACCTTCAGCCACAAGGCAGAAACGCACGGATACACCATTAAGTGCTGACGAAATACATACACAACCGTTCTTTTCTTTCTCTTTGCTTTTCGCTCAGAACAAAATTACAAATTGCATTCAATTCTATTGCTTTTAAATATTCACATATTCATTATTTTCCATTCTTTTCTTTTTTTTAAAAAAAGAGAACAAATCACACAATGATTGAAAAATAATAAAAACATCATCATTTAAAGGTCCATCTCAT
This sequence comes from Thermobia domestica, assembly GCF_964235325.1. NCBI lineage: Eukaryota > Metazoa > Arthropoda > Insecta > Zygentoma > Lepismatidae > Thermobia > Thermobia domestica. Next base: position 115,735,758 of record NC_137471.1, on the reverse strand, counting down.
TAAATAGAGAACTATTTCTTTCTCTTTTGTTTTTAAAGTTCACTCCCATTCATGGGCGTCTGCTGGGTTTCCAAGATTTTGCGTAGACACAACAATTTCTTCTCAAGACTTCATCCAAAATTATTTTTACCTCTTGTGGCCACCAAGGCACGCCACAATGCCCAATATATTTTAATGTTGTACTTTCCAGGCTTTCGTGGCTTGTACTGAATGAATTGACATCTACCCTTATATGACACTAATTGCTCATTAATTGTAAGATACATCTCTGGTTCCACAGATCTTGTACAGTTTCTTGTAAATATATCCTACGCAAAACTTATTGGAGCAAGGCGATCTGTCTGTAATCTTGCTGTACTACTACGTTTATCATCAAACAGTAAAACACGCAGTATATTCAAGAAACGGTTTACAGACATTTTTGCTCTTTACGTTGGGTTCGAATGCAGGTCAAGAAATATTTCTTTTACAGGTACGTCCCAATTTTTCTCAAGACCGGGGAGCAAAAGCAAACCTATAAAAGTAGTTAAAGCAAACGCCAAAAATATAGACTGGTTGCGCGCGCAACAAAATGTGGGTGGAGAGAACAACAACCAACTAGCAACCTACGCAGTTGCCACATTTACATTAGTCTTGCCCAGTCACTGTTAAGGTTTCATGTTTTGCGCGCGTTTGAAAGTTTGCTACATTTAGATTACTTCATATTTTAATTTCTTTGATTTGTGATTCTGTGTGACTGCTTGTGTATTTTTTTATGTTTGTTTTACCTTCATTAATATGTAAGTATCAATGCTTTATGTGTAGAATTAGTGGTTACTTGAAGTACATTATGGATGAGCTTCCCGGTCCGTTAACTGAGTGTGTAACGCCGAAAAATGACACCTGATCATCGGAAAATATCGAAGAAAATTGTAGATAATGTGTATAATTTTTAAAGATGTTATCTGATGGAAATGTAAAAAGAAATATTGATTGGTCAAAATGCCAAGAACTGACGGCAGGAGCCTGTGGAATAGGGTTAAGAACTGTTCAACGAATAAATTGTGAAATTAAACGTGATGGACATTTTCATTCTCCTAAGAAAAGAAAATACAAGTCTAAAAATATCGCCACAAAGCTTGATGACTTTGAAAAGATGTCGTGAGACGAACTGTTCACAAAATGTACGACAGAAGTGAATTTCCTACAGCAGATAAGCTTCGTATTCGACTTCAACAAAAGATAAACTTTTCGGGGTCGTTGACATCTATTTACCGAATTTTGTATAAGTTAGGGTTTAAGTATAAGAAGTGCCACGATGGTCGACGTTCCCTAATGGAAAGAAGTGATATTGTGGCACACAGGGCTAAATTTCTTCGGAATGCACAATCTTCGCCAAAACCAAGATACAAGACCTAGGATTTATTTGGATGAGACATGGATTAACCAGAATCATATTAAAGCCCACATCTGGCAAACATGTGATAGCAGAGGTGGACTTAGAATCCCAGTTGGAAAAGGTGGTAGGCTAGTTATTTGTCACGCTGGGGGGGGGGCTAAATTTGGATTTATTGATAGTTGTAAATTGTTGTTTAGAGCCAGAAAGGGAGGTAAAGGAGACTACCACAGCGAAATGAACACGGCAATATTTAAGGCATGGTTTTTACAACTATTGAATAGTCTCGAAGAGGGTTGTATCATTATAATGGACAACGCAAAGTACCATTCAACGCAACTGAAAAAATTCCTTGCACCTCAACCAGCAAATCAGAGATCATCCAGTAGCTAAAGAAACGAAACATCTCCCACTCAGATAGAGAAACACGGGCCGAGCTGTTGTTGAAAGTCCGCAGCAATGCGCCAGAGAAAACATATGAGCTCGACGAAATCGCTCTCCAGCATGCCCACGAAGTTATCAGACTTCCTCCTTACCACTGTCAGTATAACCCTGTTGAGCTGATATGGGCAAAAGTGAAGGGAGAAGTAGCAGAGTGTAACAAGACATTTAAATTAGCTGACGTAGAGAGAATAACTCACGACGTTTTGGATTCGGTGACAAGAAGCCATTGGGAGACACGCGTAGCCAATGCGGAAAAGCTACAAGAGGACGATTATCTACGTGAATGTTCAAGGGATAAGATTCTTCAACCTATTGTTATCAACTTGAATGAGGACAGCGGTAGCAGTGACGACAGCTCGTTCCACTTCGACCATGAGGAAGACGAGACAACTGACTTTGAAGACTGAGGAAATCGGTAAGTGTTGACGTTTAATATTTTAAACTTCTCTGTTTTCAGTTGCTTCGTTACAACAAAGTATACTATCCAGCGTTCACGGGTGTTACTGAAAGAAAGACAAAAAACTTGAGTCAGAATGACCGATTGTTCAAAATATACTGAATGCTAATGGAGTAGAAGGCAAGCGGTCTTCCGCGGTCGATTAATCAAAATATTTAGACTGATAATGTAATGTGGCAAACTATCTCATCGCCTATGTGAACCTGAATAGACTACTTTGTTTGGAGATAAGAAAAAATAACGATTACATTTTTAATTTATTCAAGATTTGAGCATTAAATGTCACTGTACACTAAGATTAAATTACATAATGTTGAAGATTGGTTACGGTAGAACGCAGGCTTTGAGCTGTTGGTAGGTAAACGGCTGTCGTCTGCTTACTCATGCAACAGGAGGGGAAGGGGTGGCACATGACAAGGGTGAGTTGACAACAGCGAACTGTAAGATGCGCGCGCAACCCGCCTATATTTTTGGCGTTTGCTTTAGTTCAATAGCATCAATTTCTTTCCAGCTAATTCTTTTTTCCCTTGCACACAATATTATCTTGTCGAGCAGGTCCGGAGTAATGAATATATCCAATGCAGTTTTCGGCGATGAAGCGGTAACATTTCTAGCTGGTCCTGGAACGCTCTTTATCATATTACATTTACGCGTTTGTGAAGATTTTGGCGGATTTTTGTTCCAAACTGTACCATCTTTGGATATGAAATTTATATCTTATGTAACTGCATTCTTCATTCCTATCCGAAAGGCAAGAGACGTATCTTATTCTGTGTCAGTTCCAGTACTTGATTCTTCTCCATAATAATCACTTCTATTCCAAGAATCTGAATCAATTTCCTATGCCACGTCCTCGGTCTCACTAGAGTCATCCTCACTATCACTAAGTAACAGTTAGTCTACTATTTCCTTCTCTGTAAGTCCACTCATTTTTTACGATAAACACTGCACAAAATACGTGTTGTACGAGTTATGAATGATATAAGAGAAACGATCAGCATTACTCGACGATTGACCACAGTACACCCTTGAAAGCAAAACTTTTCTTCTTTTCTTCTTCTTCTTCTTTTTCTTCTATATTTTACAGTAGTAATATCACCATATACCATCCGACATATTGCGCCTATACGCTCAAATCTTGCAAGAGTTTAATTCTTGATATATCATACAAATTAAGGGTCAAATTGACCCCCAAAGTGTAAACTCGAGGTAGACGGAGGAAACAAGCTCTAACCTTCCCCCATATTAAAATAGTCAAAAACTGAGTGTGGAAAATAATTGACAAAATACGTTTATAAGATGTGACAAAAAGTCGTTATGAAAGAATAAAACACAATCAAATAGCTCAAGAAGAAAGGTGGCAGGGGGTCAATGTGACTCGTATAATGTATATAAGGTTTAAAATGTGCTCGTCGTCACAATAAAATACTTTGATGCAGTTTGTTTTTATAAATTTAGACAATTTTAGCAGTCGATATTTTTATATTCACAAGTAGAAATATGAATAAATCTAAAATATAGACGAACGAGATATTACGTTATTTTTATAAACAAAGTACGACTCAAGCTTCATAGTCTTATGGAAGAAAGTGTCAAAATAATATGCCGTTATAAGGTTATATTTTTAATGCTATATGAATACATTGTATATTAATGAATCATGCCTATAAACTGAAAAAGTGATTGCTCACATCAAAATAACAGAAAGGTGTCACATGAATTTATGTGGGAAAGTGGAAAAGCACATAGTTTCAAAGCTAGGTCTTTAAAAACATCTCGGTAACGCTAAATCTCCACACGTGATCCTTTTAATTCTGAGACACTGTGAAGTTGCACTCCATGTAAACAAGAAGTCACACATATGTCATCCAAAAACACACATTTCATGAACATCCAAATAATATGTATTGGCTTACCTACAAGGTGTAATTCCCAGAATAGGTCTCAACAAAATTCAGAGGTACACAATGACTTCAAGATAATATCTAAGTAGACAAAAGGTAAGTTTTGGTAGCAGTAAACACGAAATGCTTAGATAACATGTCGTAAGTGTATCAAACTGCAATCATCATGGTATGTCGTGTTCGCAATAACGCGTATTGCAATAATTTGTTTCACGCTCATATGTAGGAAAATGTGTAATATATAATGGCTTATACATCCCTGCATGTGTTAGTCCGAAAACGATGAATAGTGGAGCTTGCCGTTTCTAATACTTCTAACTTTGTACCAAATCATTCCGTCTCGACTTTTCTCAAAACTCACTTTTCTCTCTTAAACCCATATTGAGGTGAGAACACATTTGAAAATCCTGTTGGGAGCATCTCTGGAAATTTTGTTTAGAAACATCCTGTAAACCCATTACAGATAGATGGAGTATGCGTATTTGGATAGCATGTGTGTGACTTCTTTTACGCTGATATGGACGCGGTTGCAAACCACTTTAAAGTGTTAGAAATAGTGTATGTCGAAACTTAGTTTGCCTCAACTTTAGACAACCCTCTACTAGATTGTCAGCATAATATGTTGACACCCTGTATATATCCAGGAAATAAAAATTTGTAACTACATATTGTTCAATACCGAAACTTTATATAAATACTTTTCTGAACACTCTGTGCACATTGAATGAAGTTGCTTAAATAATGTAATTAATTTACAAGAAAACAGTATTTCTACGACTTACTGAAACATCCTAAATAACTGCACACTATTCAATCAATAGGTGGTAGCTACTGTTTCAGTTTATATGCAATATTTATACAACCACACTATTAATACCACATTATTCAAAAACTTAAAATTATTATTCCTAATTTTCTAACATTCATTACTAAAGTTAACAATATCCAAGTATCTATGTACTACTTGTTTATGTTATTGCTGTTATTAACTACATATTCATCTACATATTGCATACTTCTTGTGAAAGTACTAAATGCTTACTATTATAAAAAGTAACCACATTAACTCTTCTTACGATATAATCTTCCACTATCATTAATTTGTTAAATAATCTTACCTAATGAGACCTAACCGTTAAATAAAATACGTATATAATTATTATTTTAAAGTTATACCTTTATTTATCTGATAATTATCTCATCTATTCTTCTGTTTTTATATGTCACTGATACTCGCCGATGTGACTTATTTGATGAAATAAATAAGAGTTTTGGTGAATAACCAACTCCATAAGTTATATACATATAACATTCCCAATATCTCTACGTTCTGAATATAGTTTTTATCAGTGAAATGCGATAACTATATTTACAATCTGAAACGTTGAAATATCTCTGCACGGATCTATACACGTATTTTCTGAATAGTTTGCCTCATAACCAATATATTGAACCTAAATCAATATTAGGCACAACTCGAAAAAGTCAAAGCTAGGCTCACACATAGTCAGACTATTTAAACCACAGCTTTCTCTTTCTCTACTAACGTTCGTGAGATGAAAATGTATATCCGCCAATTAATATGAATGTTCTGTTCTGTAGAAACGAAAGGTTTATCGTTGTGACATACAGACGACTCAAATCTTAATTTAGTGTTCGACGTGTCAGAAATACCAGAAATTTTTTTTCGGCAAAGAACCGAAGAGGACTTTCAGCTTTATTAACATGTGATTCTTCATGAACTAGCAGAATTAAAAGAACAAGTGAAAGGCTTAAAATCCAAGTGGAGCAATTAAACGAGACATTAGTGGCTGACGATGATCGACTAGACAGCATGGGAAAATGTAGCTGGAGATCCTGCCTGCTGTTACACGGAATTCCTGAGAAGTCTGGCAAAGATCCTACGAATGTAGAAATCAATTTTATAAAAAGTAAATTGGGCATTGATATCAACATAGAACATTTGGACACGTGACATCGTGTCGGAATGAAACACAAGCAGGAGTTTTGTAGAGGTGGTGGTTGAAGGACACAGGCCTTTTAATGGAGACAGGGAAGTCGCGTGGAAAGCCAAAAATAAATTGAAAGGAAGCAAATTTCTTATCACCAAATCTCTTACCGCAAAACGACTGGCCTTACTTCGCCAAGCTAGGCAAGCTTTTAGGATCTTCTTGTTTTGTGTTAATAAATGTAATGTTCTTTTGCGGGATGTGTGTGTGTGTTTTTTTGTACTAGAAGCATTCTCATGTGTCTCTAAATCAGCAATTTTAATCACCCAGTTCTTAGTAAGTCTCTTTTATATTTTTCTTCATTTTTATGTAGCATACATAATGAGATTTATATCGGTATCTTCTTTTTACTTGACTGTTAACAGTACTTAAATTTTAATATGCCTCAAATATAAAAACTACCAGAGATATCAACACCGACTTCAACTACCAGAGATATCAACCAGAAAAATATTTCTTACATACTCTTCGCCTAACGAGACTGAAGATCACTTTCTACCCTCTCTCTCCCCTTTCCTTCTTCCTCCATCACCCCAGATGGCATATTTAATGCAAACAGAACTGTGTAATTCAGCAGCGGGGCAACCCTAAATGTCATTCATCTCAAGGCACGGTCCTCTCTAAGCTCTTTCGATGAATTTCAAACTATTGTTCTCCCGCAAAATAGTCTGCACCTGATTTTGGTATCCGAAACGTGGGCAAAGTCAAGTTTAAATAGTAGCCTGTATGAGATATTGGGTATCAGTTCATAAGAAATGACAAAACGCAAAACGGCGCTGGGGTAGTTGGTATCTATGTGAGGGATGATGTTGATACTAAAAATCTGGCTATGTCACCACAGGAATACAGCTTCTGTACTGAGTACATTGTCATTGAATGTAGTTTCTGAAATAAGAAAGAATCTCATCTGTTTGGTATACAGACCGCCATAGGCAAATTCTTCCCCGTGAACAACTAAAGAAATTCTAAATTTAATGGCAGAACGCGACTCCTCTTATAGGAAATACAGGAAATCTCGTAAAGATAATCCAGTAATGCTGACGACTGTTTTTAAAAAATATAAAATCTTACGAAATAGATGTACACACTTAATTAGGAAAGCAAAAATGGAATGCGCCTCGAACATAGCGAATAGCACTAGTACTCGTAGCTCGAAAATTTTGTGGAAACAGTTAAATATACTAGGGATCAACAGCAGTATGAAACACAATATGGCTAACAATAAATATACTGCACATGATCTTAATTACAATTTTTGTGACATTAAGTTTTTAAGTAATACAGAATCTAAAGTTACATATGATGAGTGTCCGGAATGTACAGAAAACGTTTTTTCCTTTGAATGTGTGAGCCCTCTAATAGTCATAAAGACTATCAATCAAATGCTATCAAAATTAGTATTAAATTAGTTTAAAAAATGCGTTTATACTAAATCCCATCACTAATATTTTCAACCATTATATTTTGAGAGGCACTTTTCCATCTGCTTGAAAAACAGCTGAAGTCCTAGCGTTCCCCAGAACTAGTAATATCACAAGCATTAATGATTTTCGGCAAATTAGTACTTTACCTGCTCTTTCAAAGGCATTAAATATGAAATTCGAACCCATCTAATGAAATACATTTTCTTATCCCTCTCAATCAGCCTTCAGAAAGTACCACAGTATTGCTACAGCTGTTACTTATGTCAGTGACGACATTATACTAGCAATGGATAGAAAGCAAATAACTGTTCTTGCTCTACTAAATTTCTCTAAAGCTTTTCAATCAATTATACATAATATTCTCTTCCATAAATTGGCGACGAAATTTAGCTTCTCCAATGGTGCTGTGAAATGGGTCGAAAATTATCTACAGGGTCGGAAGCAATTTGTAACCGTAGCCGATACTTCTTCTGCACTGCAGCATCTCACTCACGGCGTCCCTTAAGGAAGTGTCCTTGGCCCTCTCTTATTCTGTTCGAATTTACGGAAATGCACCGTTCGAATATACCAAAAGTAGAGATAAATGGAACAATTATTCCATTTTCTGAAATTGTTACAAATCTTGATGAAATAATAGTTCAATTCCTTGAGTGGAAACCTCACATTAACGCTGTATGTAAGAAAGCTTTCTGGTCTTTGCATTCACTCACTAAACTAAAGAAAATTCTACCCACTGAGAAAAGCTATTACTTGTAAAACTCTAATATTCCCTCACTTTGAATATTGTGATGTAGCTCTGTCAAACCTAAATGAAGTATAAGCGTACCGTTTGCAACGTATCCAAAATGCATGCATACGGCTTGCCTATAATCTCAAACGATCATATCATTTAACTCCACACTACAGAAAGCTGGGCCTTTTGAAACTTGTCGATAGACATGATTTGCATCAACTCACACTTCTCTTTAAGACTTCGCGCTTTCAACAACATTCCTACTTATTTCAACGTTTGCAACCACTAAATGCTCACCACGATCACAATACAAGATAAGCTGTAAATAAACTACTTTTTTTTCCCCACATTTGTCAAAATTCTACTCGAATGCGTTCTTTGCATTCGCTATCCGTGAGTGGAATGGCTTTCCATCCAACACAAGACAATTTCATTCAATCTACCTATTTAAGATGTCTGTTCAGCAGATCCTCCATATGCCTACTAAAAAATGCTGGTTTTTATACTTCCTACCTTTTATTTCTTTTGTTCACTAAATGTATGCTACTATATTATTAGGTTATTTGTAATAATCTAAGTAATCTATATGTGCATGCGATGTTATGCACGCGCGTGCGCGCGCGTGTGTGTGTCTACGCATGATTGGGAGTGTTTTATGTATTTTAACATATTGTATTATTATCATTATTCTATTACTAATCATGGTACTATTCTGTTGCATGGTCAAGTGGGAGACAGGGCAGAAGCCTTAACTTCACCACGTAAAATAAGATTAGTAAATAAATACAATAAATAAACATCTAGCGAACATCTTAGCGAACCTCCAAGTTATTTGAAGTTATTGTTGGTCGAAAATAGAGTGGGTTTTCTGTAGCTGTGATAAAGATCTCTGCATTTAACGAGAAATTGTTTAATTCTGAACCTTATATTAAACTGTTCAGAAGCTGGGTATTATGGTTATTATGTGCTATCATTGTACAAAATTGAATCTTTCATAAGCATAAATTGGAAACGTATGCAGTAAGCAGGTAAATGGATATAAATAATAGTATACGAGATTAGATTTTTTCACACAAGTTTTATTATAAAACTTTACTCGGACACAGCATATTTCAATTCTAAAAGACGGTTGAAGACACAACACAGTCCTTATTCTAGTTGTTTGTTACTGCGGATGACCAAGGGTCCAATTTCAACTAAGGGACAGATTAGGAGGTTCCTCAAAGAACAATCAAAGCGAAAAGGTGGATATATGGATTCCTTCAGGGTGCAGATTACCTAAGAGAGTAGTATAAAATTTCAGGGCAAAGATGCAACAAAGATATTCTGGTAAGAACTCTCAGGGCCAAGCTACATCACAAAGAGAGTAAGTAAGTTGAAGAGTATCGATTTAGACTGGTGCTTTCGAAAGTGTTGTGGGGTTTAAATGTTTATGCTACTGAGTCTGCGAAGAAGATTAGGATGGTGATGACGTTTGTCGTTTTTCAGATCAAATGTCGATTGATGGCATCAGTAGTACGCTTTGTATTATTGTTGTTTATCATACAGCACATCGTCAGATCCTAAAAATATTAGTCTCTCTCCCTCTGTCTTCAAAGAGTTACTAAACAATTTCGTCGAAATTAGGATTGCTGACGAAACGGGAATTTAGGTGAGGTATTTACGCTAACAATAGATTTTTCAATCTAATATTTAAGATTATTTTTGACAACGTATTACTTAATCGATCTCTTATCCATTAAAGATATTATACGGTTAGTTGAGTAAATTGTGTTTTTTTTTTTTTTTTTGTTAAATTTACTTTCATGTACCTCACAGTTTATGTATTTTTCTAAATATTTTGTAATGAGTTAATTTAATTTCTCAAGTCCCAAACCTAGAAGCGACTCAATTATTACTTATGTTTATTTTGCTATATATATATATATATATATATATATATATATATATATATATATATATATATATATATATATATATAACATGTATTCGCATTTACTCTAGGCTAAAAATCTTCGTTGTCAACTGTAAATTTTTCCAAATAAGAAAGCTCAGCATAGCATTCCTGAAGAAACAATGTGGAAAAATGTGTTAAAATAGACATAATTAATATTCAACCATAATTAATTAAAATGAAAATGAATTCAACTGAACGCGACCCAATTAGAACAACAATATTTGGAAACTATTATTAATTTCATTTAAATTCTTTCGCAACAAAGAATTATTAATTAAACTTCTAATTGAATTACAGAAACAAAGAATGAAGATGATTGCGAATGCTATCCCCCTTGTGATGAAGAAAACTATGAAACTAAGCTGGTTAGTGAATCAAAGTAAGTGACACATTATAAACAAACATAATAATATTGTGTAATATATTATTTCAGCTCTAAGTACATTTTGCAATGTGATAGTAGAATCCGATTTCTTCAATTTCTTTCAAATTATTCATCATTATTTTTCGTGATTTGTTTTCTTTCAGAATGTATAACCCTGAAAATAATGCAAAATTCAGGAACTTCTAAAGTATCCATGGTGACATAGGTATTCTTGCCGAAAAGGAACCAACTTGTCTTGTTAGTGAGAGCCAGTGCTACCGTTGTAAAAAGAATTTTTATATAATTTATTCATTTCCGGACTGTTGCACAAACATAATCTTTATTATCCTAATCTTCTTGTACTTCAGGCTTTACTAGTCATTGCATTCAATACATGTTATATTAAATGTATTGAATAAATTCGAACATTTATTTATCGTATTATGTAACACGTATATGTGTTCTGTGTTGCATTCGCCTCTATTTGTTGTCCACCACTCCTCTCTGCGGTTACTGAGCTAGCTATAGATTGATAATGTACTCCTCTCAATATTATTATCGGCCCCACAAGTATAGTCTTATGTGTACTACTATGTACACCTCCCGACTGGAATTGATGAATTCATCAATAGTTTATGTTTGTTTTGAATTATTTTCCGAAACGATATCCCGTTAATGAATTATATTTAAGTAAGAAAGTCACGAAACCTAAGATACATTATTCCAATTCAAGTGATATTCGGATCGATGTCAAATCAAGACAATTAAAAAAAAAGAAACCTAAATTTCTATATTTAGCAAACTCGTAAAGTACTAACTTTTTCTTCATAAGTTTTAAGCATCCACCTTGCTGTGTTATGTGTTATCTAAGATTACGATATAGCGGGACAAACGCAATAGGTTTCGTAGCCTTAGCAATAACCTACTTTTCTTAAAATTTCCGTTCGATAGCACAATGTACATAAGATTTCGCTAAATCCTTTACAGTTCCATATTTACATTTTTATTCAAAGATACATTAACACGGATGTAACTTTCGTTAGCACTTAATATTAGCTGTTATTGGGAAATAGAGGCAAAAGGAGTCTAAGGGATAAATGCTGACTTAAGATATATTTGTCTATTATGTTCCTTTAATGTCTTCAATATTACTAGTGTTGATAAGAAAAACTCATAAATGATGAAAATTAAATATCCGCTAGAGAAATACAATTTTCAAAGACTAAAAAATAAAGGAAAAAGAACATAACTCACAAAACTAATCCATAAGGTTTACAAAATTTTCTCTTTCATTTCACTTTCTCTTTAATTTTATTTATTAATTTTGTTTACCAGTTAGTATACTGTTATTTCGTTATCGCCATTTAAAGTCCGTCTAACTATAATGGTATCCCAATTGTATTTTAGTGATTTTAATTACTTTTAAAATAATATTTAACTTATTCTGGCGTAAAAGGAGGAGATGATTTTTTTGTTATCTTCTTTCGTATATCACTATTTTTTGCATAATGATTTTGTCGTCATTAATTTTTCATCTTTCTATCACTTACTTTACAATTTTTTGGACGTTCACTTCTAACATTCCTGACCTAGTGCTCCTTGTGGATTGTGGAATGATATGCTTAATTCGACCGTTTCACATTAGTTAGCTCTTGAAAATGGTAGTTGCATTGCACGTTTCATTATTTTTTAAAATATTTTTATTTTTCTCTCTCAGTTCTAATTTATATAGTTTATAAGCTTATTTCGTTTTAACACTAACTTTTAACTAGATCCTTCTTCTTCCATACTTTTAAGAGTCACAATAACCACTTCTATAATTAAAAATCGCTTCAAACTTTAGAATATTGTATAATCTAGAGATCTTAAACCTACATGAATTCCTGCTCGTACAATACTTTATATATATAAATCAAGCATTATTTTCTAGTTAGGTTGTATTTATTAGTTAGGCTATATTTGGATTATTATTTAAGATGATATTCATACGTCTTACCCTGTTTACAATAGAATGGGTTGTTGGAATTTTAAAACTTACTTTTCCTTTTCTATCTTCCGCTATGTACCGATTAAAATTTTACATTGTAATCACACATTGTTTCTTTTGTTTATATACCTCGACACTTAATACTGCTTTACATACTACTTTCTCATCATGATTGTGTTTTTGGTGTATGCGTAATTATATTTTGATACTGTATCTTCTTGCTTTACATTGTTTTATATTATAATTCTTTCATTACATGAGAACTTACTTCCATTTTCTGATACATTATGAATTCCTTTATAATGAATTTTATGCGCTGAAATTTCTGCAGGTACGGAGGTATGTATGAAGATTTAAGTGGAGTTGTCTACTTAATGCTATCTTTTCCATCAATTGGATACACTAGGGACATAATGTTTGGGAAGCTAGAAATGCTAGGTAAGTTAACCTTCAATTTTAGTAAGTAAGATAACCTGGAAGGTATCTTGATAAAAGTAAATTTTAGTAGCACTTGGAAATGCTATCTGAAAGACGGAATTATTAATGTTAGCTGTACAGTGGATGATTAGCAAATAATTTTGTGAACATTTGCTCGATGACTCGTGTTCCCTTTAAATGCACTTTATATGACATGTATCTTGCCCGAAACCTTGATATTTGGCATGAGTGAATAAGAATTTGCAAATTTAGGTAATTATGAAAAGTGATTTTTTTTATTGAATTGAGTTTGAGTTTAACGTTCCGTTCAGTAGTAAAGCTAGATGAAACGTAGACAAACAGTTTAAGATGAAATCCTACAGATAGGGGTTCTCACATGGAGTAGATAGCACGAAATGCGCGTACATTGTAGGTAATGTGACGACGGATTTAAGACAATATAAATATAATAGACGTATATACTCACATAAATTATGCATGTATTATTGTAGGACTGAGAATCATTGTTACTTACTTTAAGAAAGAAACGCAGGCAGAAAGTATTTGAAAATAAAATTCTAAGGAGAATATTCAGACACAAGAGAGAGGAATGCGGAATATCGGTTGCTTCATAACAAGGAATTTCTTGATTATTTTGTGGACCTTAATTCCTAGGGCCATTTAGGCTAGGAAGTTCAAGTGTGCAGTCCATGCAGAGAGAATACAAGAAAGTTAAAATAATTTATAAGTTTAACGATAATCCTAATCATAAAAAGACCTAGGCGCAGATGTGAGAACCATATTGAGATGTATTTCACAGAGATAAGATAACGAACTAGAAACTGAGTACGATTGGCTGAGAATAGAAGTAAATAGAAAGCTTTCTATTAAGCCTCCCGCCACAAAGATTGTCAAATAATTAGTATAGTCTAGTGGAACGTTCAACCTTAACTATTGCTGGTTCCATCGTCGAACTATTGAGAATTGGGTTCTATTCGCTTTTCTTCTCTCATTCGTAAACTTTTCATCACTAATACTCTCCTTAGTAGTATTACTGCAGATATAATTTCTGCTTTGGACAAAAGAAAGATAATCATATTCTATAATTTATTCTCTACTTCAGTTGCTAAGTGGGTCCAAAAATATTTACGTGACCAATTTGGTAAGTGGTAGTTGCCAACTTAGATCCTTCTCAGTGAATCGTCCATTGCGTGAATCATGATCATAGTGCGTTGAGGATTCATTTTTTTTACCTTTTTGTTCTTTGACTCACAACAATCTCTAAAATACTGTAAGTACCAGATGAGCGGGAACGGATTTCAGCTGAACCTTTCTTCTTAAACAGGGCAAATAAGTACCTCATAACATATAAGAACGAAGATTTTAGGAATTTCGCTAAGTGGTTAGCAGGTAGTTGTTTAAATATAAATACAGTCAAAGCAGTCAACTTTAATTGCTTCCAAATGTACGTCTACTTGACTTGATGTTTCACTTGTTTTCAATGTGACTTTAGACGACGTTTTCAATTCACGTGTACTTAGAACATCCCACAGACTGAATCACCGAGAAAGACACTTTATAACACTAAAACTTGGTTCAGTCCTTATGTTCTCGACAACAGCAAAAACTGTGCTGCCAATATGCGGGGATTCATGAAATTCAACATCATGGACATCTGCATAGAAACTATTCCATGAAGTGTAATCGTCAGTGTAAAATTTGAGTTTCGTGTGATTTGCAGTCCTCTTTTCGGGTTTGGAAGTTTTATCCGCTGTTTGACTTCAATTAATTCTTGCTATTTAATCCTATACTCCAGTTAACAGCGATCGACCAGCGACTATCCTTAGCATAGCATTGCCTGTGGTTCAAAATTGTCTTCAGGCACGCGAACCAAAATTGTGGGCAAAACCAAACTCCTTATCCACAAGATTCAAACTTCGTCCGATACCAGTTTCCATACGAATCTTTCTCGTACGAGGCCACAATATAGTTGTACCCGGACCATGTTATTGTAGAAGAGACATCATAAAAATGAACATCAGCAGCTACAACTATACTGCTAAATTAGAATTTGAGAATGGATAAAATGTAAATAACATTTTTAATAAATGGTCAAAAAATTAGTGAAACACATTCAGTAAATAATAATATATGTACGAATATGCAATCGTCTAATATAGACTTATAAATTTTTTTATTTTACAAATCAAGTACATTTTAGAAATGTAACTTTGTTCATTATTATTATTAATTTCTACGACGTATTTTCTCATACTTTCCACTATTTTATATTAATTAAGAAATTCTTAACTTAATAGCATGTTTTCAGTTTAATTTCCGTTTATTTAGGAATGAAGTTACTTTATACTGTAATCCACCATAATAGCCCATGTCTAATTCTAAGCAAACACTCCGCCCTTGAAATTAGTAGCATATATTATATAATGTCAGATGGCTTCTCGATATGCTATATGGTAATAATAAAATGTAATATTTCTGTTGGAAACAATATATTTAGAAGTATTTATATTATTTTTTCTTACGATATAGCTATTTGATATATATTTTATTTCAGTTTTTCATATCTGTAAAGATAAAATATTTGGTACTTCGTTGAATGATTTTCTCTTCAATTATGTTTGCATATTGTTGGTAACATTGTTCTCTATAGAAATAAAGGTTTCCTTGAGAGTACATATGAATAATTACAAAAGCAACATGACACCTGATAAAATGTTCCGTGTTTTCTAAGATTTGAGTGAAAATGAATTTCGCTTGCAAGAACAACAGGGACATTGATTCGATGAAGCCAGCAGTAGTAGCGAGAATGCGGAGTCTGAAGCTACTTCTTTGGATAAGAGGAAGGAAAACAGATACAGAAGTTTTCACAAGTAACCAATCAAATTACTTTATACCAGGTCATGGGATACGTTAGAGTAAAATCGACAGACAGAATAAATTTGTCCGTACTGCCCACACAACATACTTCACGAGAAACCTGTTTGTTGTTTTTTGCGTTACATCATATTGAAGATGGTGATTTTGGTAGTGCTTTTTGCTTGTTCATAGACGAGACAATGTTGAGAACCATTCTGAAGTGCACCGTTATTGAAGCTCAGAATGGGTCAAGATTCTCTTTGGCCACTGTCAATTGCAGAACACGTTTCATTTTTAACAGTATTGATTTCGTGTAGCTTCAGATATACTCGTAAAGAAACTATAGAACGTAAGCTGTGGACCTGTGTTTTACAGAAAGATAATGTAAAGAAGGATATTTCTTGAAATAATAAGTATCTTGATTTGATGAAAAGTGCAATAGCTCTTTAAACCTAAAAGCAAACAAGCTTGCTTTGGTATCATCTGTGTAGAACTTATTGATTGAGAATCGTATCAGGCACTATAAATCCCACGACAGTGTTTGTGTCGATGAACAGTTATTCTCTAGTAAGATGAGGTGTATATACATATAATATATGACAAACTTACCTGTCAAATTTCGATTCAAATATGGCTGCTTACAGTTGTAAAATCGCGGTATGAACTAAAAGGTATTTCCTACCTGGGAAACGACTAAGAACAACGTCGGGACTTACAATTAGGCGAATATATTGTTCTAAAGACGATGGATCCTTTTCTCAACAGAGGACTGAATGTTACTTGCGAGAACTTTTCTCTCGAGTTAAAAATTAGCCGAATCTTTGAAAAAGAAACAGATTATCTTGATTGGTAGTATGCGTCCAAATAGAAGAGCACTTCCCAAAATGTGGTTGATTCACAAAGAAAAGGACATGTTCACTACAAACGTTTATGGATATCAATCAGACAATCCACTCACAGTACTCAAGTGTAAAAGCGAGAAAAGTGCTTCTCTCTTGCGATCAGTGCATACAAGTTGAAATAAAAATGTTTTGAAAATGTAAATTCACCTATATCTAATAAAACGTTTGAAATAAAAATAATGATTTTTGGTGCATTATACACAGAGTCTGTGCTAAAGAAAAATAGTCCAGCCAATGTCTACAGGGCAGATAGGGTAATCATGTGATTACTAAAGGAGGATTTCATAGGTAGGAATGAACATATTATTCCTTTATTTTAATTTTCGTGTCACTGTCCTGTGAACAAACTTCCGATATTAATATTATATTTAATGAATTGAAGGGATTAATGGATCACCCTGTAATATATCACAAGAAAAACTTACACAAAACAGGAGATAGTCGATTAAACAGTTTAAATTAAAGTTAGAATAAGAGAAATATAAAGAACATAATATCTATCTCTTGCATTTAAATAGCCGTAAAATGATGGCTCTTTACTTCTAGGGAGTTAAAAATTTTGGTCCTTCTAGTGTTAGAGTCGTACTTGTTTTACTATCACATGACTTCGAGTTTCAACTGAAAATGGCACTGTTAATATACTAATGTAACGTCTTCATAATTAACTGGTATCCTTCACACTATTGACATGGAAAATGACTATTTGTTCTCAAATATTTTATTATATCTCTGCTGATGTACATTACTCGTAGTTCTTTCAGGAATTTCGATTCAACATTCGTACAAACCACAAAACTATATTTGCACAGTGGTAACTAGTATAATTTATAGTTTCTTTCACAGATCATCTATTTGATTCTGCCATTTGTTTTCCATTTAATATTGACTCAAGAATTCGTCATATTCATTTATGATGTGCAACCTATCTTATGATACTTTTATTATATTATTGTTACTAGTTGATCTATCACATTGACACTTTTACCCTAACTGTATAATGGTTTCATCACTCGGAATCAGACAGGTAGCAAAGACTGTTGCAATCTACAGTCAAATTGCTGTCACTATACTTCATTGATGTACCAAATCGTCTTCCAACTAAAATACATAGCAAGAAATCATTTTTGGTTAAGGTTTCTTATGATGAAAATAGCACTCACTAGCACCTTCGCAGAAAGAGCAGATAGTTTGTTTTACAATCGTATAGGGAAAATGTTCATTATTCAATATGGTTTAACGATAAACAAAGAATCATTTACGAGAAACTCATTTTGATGGCGTTATTCCATGCGGTTATAACCTCAACACACTTGTGGAATTTCGTCTTATTAATGTGTGTGAAAGTATATAAATGTTTATTTCTCCTAGCGAGAACGTTGTTAAATGTTGGTATTCTAACTCTGTATCATACTATATATTGAGATTCTCATCGTCGTTTTTGTGTTGTGAAGTATATGAGAAATTCGGATTTTATTTCATGATACTTGAGACAAGAAGATTTCATTCAATACTTTGCAACTCGTTGCTGTGACATGTGTTGAGATTCAGCGTTGTATCATACGATGGTAACATGAATTATTATTTCGAAAATATACAGCGTTTTATCCTCTCGTGCGGTTGAATTTCATGTTGTATATTTCCACACGTTCGCAAATGTACTGACCGTTAAGCTCCTACACTTATGTGGTTCTCTCAGTGAAGGCAATTTTCAAACTTCTGGCATTTATTGTAAAATTTGCACGCATGGTCTATAATTTAGACTATAATAATTTCAAATCTTGTTAGTTAGTAAAATTACTTTTCAATATAGTTGTGATTCCACGTAAGTATCTATTGTGTCCGTAAAGGTAATTTTCCTCTTATGTTACTTGGTGCTTATCTACAGTTTCACATACCGTTCTCTTAAATAATCATAGTTAATTATAGATTTCAATTTGATATAGACGTTGAATTCGTCGTAGGACATTAATATAATATGTGCATTTATCATTTAAAGATTTCATACAAAGTAATTAATGTGACATTTACGTTTCAAATAATCGAAGTGAGGTAAAGCTTTGTTTCCGTACAGTTTCCAATTACAATTTGGGTATTTTCTCTTTTATTCTTGGATATTATATCTCGAATCAACAGCAAGAAAAAATAATGTATAATCTTCAAAAGGAAAGAAACTATCATCTGTCTTATACTTACTACTTCATAGCTAATCCAAACGGTCTATAATAAAATCGCTAAAACTTTATCATATTAAACATACTTATGATCCTTCCTATTTGTTATTGCAGTGTCTTTTGGTGGAGTCGGTTCACTGTTTTTTGGATGCAGTTTAATCTCACTCATAGAATATATTTACTTTTTCATAATTCACGGCATTCAGTTTATTTGCTGTCAGATTTATCGTAAGAAAATGAAAAATAAACTGGAACCTTCATTGGATGAGTACAATGAGACTGCTGTAAATATATCCAACCAAAGAAGATCCGAAGAGCGTAACCATCAAGAACATGTCATGAACATACGGGTCATTTATGTTCAAACTGCAGCTTGTTCAGAGCTTAGAAGACGTAGACCAAGGTAATAATTTAATTCATTTTTTAAAGTTAGATATTAATAGAATCACTGCAAAAATAAAGTAAGATATAAGGAATAAATAAATTCTAATAGTCTCGCATGGTATATGATTATTTAGTCTTGACGGGTTGTTCGTCATAGGTAAACCTATACCACAAAATATATATCAAAAGTCTGGGGCCATAGGCGAACTCCGCCTTGAGTAAAGGTAGGAAAATTGGAAAGATGCGAAACTTGTTGTGTACAGGAACTTTTCAATCTAACATTTTGTAACTTTTTGAATTGCACTAACAGTTGGACTCATGGTTCACAAGGTAGTTATGTTAAATGTAGAAAAAAATTGCTAGTTAACCTGGTGCTCTCTTTTAACCTAGGATTTCTTACATAAAAGCCTAAACTTTTCAACGTGCTTTTAATTTTTTGCTCGAACAAGTTGCAGAACTAGAAACGTTACCTTTCATTTAACAATGGACACCTTACGAGGATTAGGACAAGACTACAACTTTATTTAAAATACATTTAAATGTTTAATTTTTGATTAAATTTAAAAATCAAGAATTTCAAAATCAAAACCACCCACTTACTTTTTAAAATATATTTGTTTCAATGTTTTAGGAATTTCAAGCATAATGATGATTACATATCGTCCCGGATTTTCGGTGTACCAGACCTGCTTATCAAAGTATAGCATTGTCTGGTAATAAGTCAAAAGGTGAAATCAGTATACCCTTTTTGACCAAATATTTCAATTATATAATTTCGTCTTGTAGAATTAGTTTTCAATGTAGCACATAAACATGCAAGAAAACTAATTGTTTGGTTCTGAGACACAATGCTTACAACAATGCAGATATACATTGCTTTCCTGGAAGAAACAGTATCAAATTGTTTTGGTGTGGCATTACATGTCAAATACCTAATCTGAGTAGAATGGAAAGCTTCAGGAAACGTTTTTATATTGCATATTCTTACTGTAAACTACTAATAAATTTATTGTAATAGTGATGGGAAACAAACTAAGGAAAATGTTTGTTGTATAAACAACGTGTTAATAATACATATTATTCTATTTTAAAATACACATATATCATTAAAAATATTTTATATATTTATCAGTACATTTATTTTATTACACTAGGTCAAGAATTTTAGTACTAAAGATCAAAAAATGCATCTTGACCAATAATTAGTAATTGGATCAGGAGCCACAAAATTTCTGAATGGCCTTCAAATCGAGTTTCTATATAATTTGCGGAACAAACGCATCATACTGAGTTAAGTGATAATTTGGGTTTGGCTACACTATATGTAGTTCTTTAGATATAAGAGCTACAAGACAACTTTTGTGTATAATATATTGGAACCTTTTATCCAAAGATAAAACACGCGGAGGTCAATAATATCTAGGTCAGCGTATTATGGCTACAATTATGCATTGTCTGTATGCTCAAACTTGCTTCTTAATGCTTTCAAAGTTCATGTTCTATTGACACTTCTACACTTTTCGCACTCTTAATTCTACACATTGATAAATTTGTCGGTGTGTTTAATCTGAATTCTACCATATAACGGCTAAAAATATATATTTCTGCACCAAAATAATTCTTTATAACTTTAATAGAAACCGTTCTTCACTTTGTTACTACTATCTGTTGTTCATATTAGAAAATGGACACCCATGGCATTCCTACATTCATTCGTATACTTTTGTTATGTTAGTTTGTATTACTCAGCTCTTTTACTATTTTACAATGTTTCCAAAGGTAGATACTTTCGTTACCATCGCCGTGGTATTAACCTGAAGGAAGCTATATTATAACGAACAGAATTAATTTAGTAGTACAGATAGTCGGGCTGTCGAGAGAGGATAGTGAAATTCGAAAAATTTCCTAGTGACCAAGGTGCCAGTTCCCGGAACAAGGCACAACATTAATACTAATACATTTTGATTCATGTCTCTAAATATTTCATGACGAAGGAAACTTTTTTCAAAACAGACATATAATAATTTTATACTGACAATCGTATTTAAAAAAAACATAATTAGGAAATGTTTGCGTTATAGAATGACATTGTAACTAGTTTTGAAGCTGTGATTTTCTTACATACTATATTTTGTGAAACGTAATCCATTAATTTCAACCCTTTAAATTTTAGTATTTTTTTGTTTGACTAAAACTAATTACTTTTCTCTTCACTAGATTTGGTTTCGATATATGTGGGCTACTAAAAGGTATAGCATATAATGTGTTTGACGTACTGCCAAGACTTACACTCGATGCACTGAAACTTACCAGTTATCAGTCCCTACATTGGACTTTCAGGTATTTGAGCATGAGAACCTAAAATAAAGTAAGGTAATTTGTTATATTTATTAAGCTTTTTGTGAATTTTCAATAGTCTTCTTCTAGTTGAGTTATTAGTGAGTTTTGTCTAATAGAAGGAAGCAAATAAAAAGGTTTGCCTTATCTTGTACAAATTGTATTATTCTATAAATATAGAAGCTTCTTTGTTACAAAGTTTCGCAAAAACCTATTATAAATCAGAGGCTGTGAGATGTGTTCGCTCCCTCATAGCTGATTAATTTCAACCCTAGCAGCAAGTATTGTCTTTAGTATTACATCAAAAACAAAATGATTTTACAAACATTATCTTTTGTAGAATAATCGGAAACATTGTTAGAAAGATCAATTTAATTTTTCATTTATTTATTGGTTCCAAGCGTGTGTTCAGAGATTTCAAAATCGCTGTAATAGAAATAATGTTTTATTTGATAATTAAGTGGTTTCAAAAGACTCCGAGGTTGCATAAAATGTAGAGAGGAAGAGCGCATCCACCAGTATTCAACTGGTAGACACTTAGGAGTACGACCCACAAGCAATGAAACTACCCTATTTCATTAAAGAGTAAGAATTACATCTATATGGGCGTCAGATTAGGGATATATTTTGAAGGCATAAATCATACACAAAGAGAGGTCGTCCAATTATGAGGAACTATATGTCGGGTGCATATAAGGTGGTGGTTTGCAAATGACAGCCAATGACCGTACTTCGTCAGAAGTTGCCGGTGAAAAATACAGTAAATCCATTATCTGGTCAAGAATTTTATAGTGGCACATTTTGAAACATTGTACAGGTTCCACAACAAGAACATCAGCTGGCTTCTCATTTTTCTTTTAATAAGGAGAGAAGCATTATCGCAAATGAGGATCATGTTTATAGCATGAGTCTCGGGAACAAGTTTGTTTTTCGTTTTGAAAATGAAGTAGTCGGAATGCAACTGTTGACTACCAGTTAACTCCCCAGTAATAAGCTAATATAGATAATTTTGTAGAGCAGAGCGATACAGCTGTCCATACTACTATCACGAAATTTATAAATCTATTCTCCTGCTACATTTCTGATTTATATTATAGTTCATCGTAGTCTATTTTCCTGGATGAGCTTCGTAAATATTCGTAAAATTCCTTGTTTTTCACGTGGAAAGTATAAAGTGAAATGAATACTTCAATTATAATATAACCTGCATAGCTGCATGTGCATGTTTTTGCAATATAGGCAAACTTCTATTGGCAGAAAAATTTAGGAATGTTTTTATCAATATCTCCCTTTCTATATAAAAAGTTGAGAAACAAAAAGCACGCGTTTCATGATTGAGGAATGTATCACGTGTGTTTTCTAAACTTGAGTGATTCCTAATTATAGATATGTTCAAAAGGCGAAAGTCCATTATTCTCTTTCATCTTTAAGTTTAAAAAATGATTATGGTATATCATCATTAAAGAATATTAACGACCGTGTATAGTTATTCACAACGAGAGCAGTTGAATCCAAGAAGCCAACTTTTTCAATGGAATTGAATGATAAATGAATCATTTCTATATTCTGAAGTTGTTTTGATTGTGTTCAGTGATTCGTATATCAATAACACTGTAATTGTGTGTACTATGTACTATTTGATTTCATATTGAACGTGAGAAGAAAGAAAAGCACTGAACATGAATGAACAAGAAAATGATTTAAC
Organism: Thermobia domestica; assembly: GCF_964235325.1. NCBI lineage: Eukaryota > Metazoa > Arthropoda > Insecta > Zygentoma > Lepismatidae > Thermobia > Thermobia domestica. The sequence continues at coordinate 115,712,311 of NC_137471.1, read as the reverse complement.
AAAACTGAAACTACAAAATGTAGAAATATTGAAGAGAATTAGTTTATTTAAATCCATTATAGGCTACACCGATTGCTGCTGATTCTTGGTATTCGATTATCTGTGTCTTTTTCACTTGAAAAGACCTTGCTTATCATACTGATAATAATTTGAAATTGAGTGAAAGCATGTAAAAGTTCAGTCCTGGCTGAACTCAAACTTTGATCATTTAGGTGAGAATGAAGGACAAGTTACTTTTTATAATTAGTAATTAAATTTTAACCAAAAATGGTTTACAACTTAAATAACTTTCATGTGAGTTTAGAAGAAAAGACCCGGAAGGGAAGTTGTTTCTTTTGGGAGTAGAACAAACAAGTACTCACAATTTCATTTCTTGACACAGAAAGAAGTTAGAACGACGTTTCTTAAAGAAGAAACTTATTATAGAAATATGTTATAGATATAGGATCTATTACATATTCGTCTATAAAGATTATATAAATTATCAAATTATTCATGATGTTCCATCGAAGTTCACTGGTGCATGCACATTAAACAGGCAGCTGAATAGGAAGGAGAGTTCAACAGAGATGATGTATTTCACTATGTAGAAGAGATAGCGAGAATAACTCTGCATAAAGATGATAGAATTTTGCTAGGATATAGAATAATTAGGTGTATACTTTTTCGGAATGATATGGTTGTTGATGCAGAATCTAGAAACAAAATTAGTTAGACGTAGAATACTCCAGAAAAAGTTTGTGAAGAATATGGGTTGAAAATAAATGTCGGAAAGACAGAATCCATGGTGATTGAAACGAAGTGATCGGTGACAAATATAGAAGTAGCCAAAAGAAAACAACAGGTGACTAGTTTTCTATATCTGAGTAGTATTATTAGTTATGATATGACATGCCAACGTAAAAACAGCAAGGATAGAAATATCGAAAGTAGCCTTTAAGACGAAGGAAATACTATTTTTTATGATCTTGACTAGTGTTGAAAAACTCATAAAAAGCTTCGTGTACTACATTTTGTTGTATTTATGGGGAATAAACATAGACATTACGCAAAAAAATGAAAAACAGTTGAAGATTTTCTAAATATGAATCTGGAGAAGAATGAATAGAAATAGCTGGGTCGAGACAAAAACTAAAAAGAGAGTGTTAGAAATGGTAGGAGAAAAATATTATTAAGAGGAGGAAGATAATCTGGTTGGGATATTGTTTAAGAAGGAAATGTATCGTGCACAAAAGTTTTGACCAAAACAGGGTTATCATCACAGCAATGCTCCTCTTTCGTTAGTTTTTCCTCATTCTTTTATTTTTGGCAAAACAGTGGAGTTGGAAAGGGAGGGGGAAGGGTGAAGATAGGAAAATAAGACTCAGAGATAACGAAACAAAACAAAATAAAACATATAATATTTTAAAAGATTAACTTGTTTTAAATATCTATATATACTATCTGAGAAATAAAAAAGATGAATATCGAAATTACTTTATGCTACTCTCGTTTGGTTGACTCGATATAAGCCTGACTCTAATCTTTCAATTTTTTCATAATTCATAACCTTAAAATCTTTATAGTTCCTTCCTTGTATGTTAGTAGTATTTCGTTTCATGGTTCAGTTATTTCATCATTTATTGCTTTTGTACTTTTTATACTTAACCATGCTTCTATTTTAATGTTACCTCTTCTCCTGATTGTTCTAGGTTTTCACCTCGTATGACCTCTTTTTCATCTTTTTTGATTCTCTCCTGTATGGAAAACACTTTTATTATATGACTTTCACTGTCACTTTTATTTATTATTGATTTACCACATCCTCCTGAAATATTTTCTATAACACATTACACTAAAACTTCACTGACACTACACGACATACGTATAGTTTTCACTCTTAGGTGAACTAAAAGCTGCAGTTATGTAGGCATGATTCACTTGTTAAGGTTAGTATCATTTACATTGATAACACTTACACTTTATCTTCCATGTTATTTTATGTATTAATTTCCCTTTTTTCACTATCGTTCTACATTTCCACTTTCGCTTACTCTTAAATCCTCAACTTCCAATGTTCTTCATATTTTATATTTATATAAATCTATTTTAGTATATAATGTTCCCCGTTAGATTTCCACATAACTTAGGCATACCGACTTGAGATCCAGGGCCCACTCGGAACACTTAGAGCAAGCCCTGTCAGTTTTGTCATTCCGCCTTGTACGCCCAGTCTGAGACCCGCATGCCATTTGAAAGCTGCATTTCAGATACCGGATTGTGCTTCCGTTCGAGAAGTTTTTCATTAAAGATGTTTACATATTTACTATTTACACAAAACACACTTCCCGACACACACAAAAGAAATACAAACCAAACACACACAAAATCCCGGTACATCTGGAGTTCCTATCTGGTTTTATTCGGAGATATATCGAGTGCAAGCACACAGTTTCTTACTGGAACACGCGGAATGCCAACGTTCCTGGAGTAGTGCTCCGGTTCAGAAAGATTCACAGCCATTCATCCATTCATTCAGCTACGACTTTATTCCTATTTCTGTGTATCTTCGGATTTTTACAACTTTTAATCATTTTTCCTATTATATTGTTCTCTTCTCAATTCTGAATAGTCCTATTTTTGCTTAATAACTTGTAGTCCTCTTCATTAGCTGTAATTTCATTTATGCCCTACCTTCTTACTTGATCTCTTCCCTCCAGCTGTTCTTCTAGTAATGGACACCATAATATATGATGCTCTGGTATGCCTATTCCTTCGCATTGACATCTTGGATGGTCTATCTGTTCCATTGTGCAAAGATGTTGTTGAAATGGGCCATGACCAGTAAGAAAATGGACTAAGCCTGGATTAGGATCGAAATGTTTCCAAGATAATCTTATTCCAATATTTGGGATTGTCATGTATAATCTGGACTTATTTGTTTCCTGTCAATCATTATTCCAAATGTGTTTTATTTCATTATTTATTTCATCAAGAGTTGTTGCTTCTTTACATAACATTTCCATAATTTAATTGTATTTGATTTTTAAGCCAATAGCATGTCTCAATTTTGCTAATTATCAAACTTTTTGGCTTAAATTCCATCAAGACGCTTAGAGCGATATGCGGTGTTGTGCTGAAAGCTCCACTTAATCTTATAAATAGATTCATTTGCAGTTTGTCAATGTTTTCTTTCAAAGTATTATTTTCTAGTATTCTGTGTACCAAGACATCCGAAGCATATGCCATTGAAGAAGATAAGAGTATTTCTTGATATGTTCGAATGATTTTTCCTGGCAATCTGTATTTATAGTTTGCTATCGTTACTAATTTCCTTGCTACCTTGTAACCCCTGTCGACAATATATTTTATGTGTGGTCGAATGTTCAAATTCTCGTGAAGTCGAATTCCTAAATATTTGAATACGTTGACTCTCTTAATGTTATTAGTTCTTTTCTTATTATAGGATTTCTAGGTAGTTTGCAACCAAATATTATATATTTTGTTTTCTGTTCAGATAAGCGTAATTTAGATTTTCTACACCAATTTTATGTGTATGTTGATAAATTCTTCTGTCTTATTTTCTAATTCATTACGTGAGTTTTCTGCGAAGTTAATGGCTACGTGATCCGCAAATACAATAACTCGATCTGTAACTTCACTTATATTTAGGGTCTCGAGACAGAGTTGCAACTCAATATCCGACATGAGTAGGCGGAAGAATCATCCTTGAGGACAGCCCTTCTTTGTATTTACTATGAAATTTCCTTGCTCATTCTTATTATGATTTTTCTGTCTTTAAAGTAATCCTGAATTATATTTATTAGGTATAGCGGTAATACCATTTTTTGAAGATTTTATATCAGAGAGGGTATCCATAAATTGTGAAAAGCAACTTCAATGTCTATAAACAGGGGCTAACTCACATTTACTAGCAGATTTGGTTACTTTAATTTGTTCTATAAGACTATTCAAAGCATCTTCTGTCGACTTACCCTGTCTGAAACCTAATTATAATTCATCACTAACAATATTTCTAAATTTGTTTATTCTATTTGCTATTGTTTTCTCAAAAAAATTGGAAATATTCTTCAGGAGGCAAATAGGTCGGTAAGAACTTACATCCATGGGGTAGTGTTCTTGTCCTTTTAATAAAATTGTCAATTTTGATTTCTTTCAACAAGTTGGGAATGTTTGTTTCTTTAGTAGTATATTGTGCAATCTAGTTAAGTATGAGATCCATATATTTTCCTTCCTTTTATAAATTTCATTATTTATTCCATTAAGACCAGGAGCCTTTCCATTTTTCAATCTATTTATAATTTCTTCTACTTCGTTGTTAAATAGTTGATAAATATTTTGTTGTTCTTCTAGTGAATTGGTATTTGCATATTGTCTTCTTAATTCTGATTGATACTCAGTTTCATTCTTTTTATATCTCTTGAGAAGAATTTATTTGATAATTTCTGTAGTGTTTCCTCTTGTGTTGGTTTGTAAATTACATCGTTATTTCTTATAGTTGATAGGATAGTAGAGCTTATTTTCTACATTATTAATCTGTAAGGAAGGTTCCATGGACCGATTTCAATATTTTTTTTTATTTCCCAGCTTTTCTTCCCTGCTGCAAGTATTTCATCTGTATATTTCTGTTTTACTGATCTATAAATATCTAACCTTCTTTGCTTAAGTATGGGCGATATGGCCGATTGATGGCCTTTCCTTTTCAATCTAACAATTTTCTTCAGACGTTCTCATTTCGGTGTCCAAAATACATTATAATATTGATTTATATTTCCTTTCGGAGTAGATTCTCATATGACTTTTTTTTATGGTATCCTCAATCTGGAACACCATGTTATTTATATCTTCATTAGTTTCTAATTGTGGTAAAGTTAGTTTTTTCTTCAAATCATTCCCAATCAATTTTCCGAAAATTATGTTTATCGTTTTTATCTTCTTTATGTTCTACTACTAGTTTAAATGTTATTGTCTCAAGGTCACTTGTATTGATTTTATCTAGAATTATCCAGTTTCTAATTGTATTTATCATGTTACTAGTGCACATGATAACATCTATAAAGAATTCCCCTCTGGAGCCCACGAAAATTACATGATTCCCCCTATTAAATAGTAGTAGTCCATTTTGTTGAATAAGATCTCCAAGTGCTTCTCCCTTGGTATCTGTAATTGGAGAGCCCAATTGCTTGATTTTGCGTTCCCATGGACGAAATTATAAGATTTTCATTAGGATGTTGCCAAATTAGATTTTCTAACTTCTGTAGAAAAATGTGAATGTCATTACTATATTGAAAATAACAGCTTATAAACCAAAATATGTATGCGCCATAAGAAATCTCTGTACATTCCATTCAGATGTCACAATGTTGTGATATTTTTAAACTTTCAAGTTCTTTCTTTTTCATAACGACGATAACAGTCTTCGAATCATTACCTCCTTATATTACTCTCGTAGTCGCAGGAAAAGAAACAAGTGTGTTGTTCGCAATATAAGTTTCCTGTATTCCGATAATATCAATTTCATTAATTTCTGCATATCTTCTTAATTCCATCGTTGCCGCGTTGAACCTTTGGGCGTTGTTATGCAATTGTTTTATATTTTTGATGTTTAATGCATATTTTTATGTATCCTCGTCGCCAAAAGTGCCTTTACATCGCCGTGATGGGTATGTGACACCGCAGTACTCTAAGGAAGGGATGGTTGCATAAGAAATTTTGATTAATTTTGAAGAGTTTTTATTTTGACTAGGGAAATAACGTAGGTATAGGGAGTAAGGGCATAGATTTAAAGCATCAGTGCACTGTCATCTCTGAAAAGATTTGTATTCTCAGTTTTTCAAATTATTGTCTTATATGTTAAGTTAAAAACTGCTAACAACTGCTACTAGCGCTTTTCACTCTTCAGGAATTTACTACGACCTATTCGGGCTTGAATTATTTCATTCGCCTCACTGTAATTATTTGTGAATGGAAACTGATTACGCTGAACATGAATATGTTTCGTTGTCGTAAAGCAAGGGCCGTAATAAATGTAGATCAGGTTCTTATTATTATATAAAACACATAAGTATTTATTCCGTGTATAGAATAATATAATACAGTAACTAAGCAACATCATAATCACTAACGCCGGCAGGATTTTTTCTAACGGGGGGGGGAGACCGATATAGAGTTCTTCGTTTTATTCCCTATATATATTACGTTAACAGTCATAACACTGATAACGTATATCGTCTTTCGCCGCTGTAGGCTATTAGTCTGAACACTGATCTCCAGATATGTCGAAAGAAAAAATAAATTGATATGAACAGTGATGTGATTAATTTTACTGCGCCCTGGATCGATCTACCTTCGATTTACTCATACTCCCCCAGGCCCCCTGCCCCAGGTATTTCAGCTGCTGCGTTATATATACGGTTCCATGTCAAAAGGGCCTAACAAAAGGGAAAAGACCGAAAGGCCAGAGTCAATATGGCCCGCAACAAAAGGACCCGAGTCAAAACGGCCCTGCTTCAAACCGACCCGGGTTGAAAGAGGCCCCGCTACAAAGGGGCCCGAGTCAAAATGGCCCATGTGAAAAGGACCCAGGTCGAAATGTCTCCGCAACAAAAGGGCCCAAGTCAAAAGGGCCCGAGTCAAAATGGACCATGTTTTAAAAAAGCCAGACCACAATGACTCCGCAACAAAAGTGCTCGAGTCAAAAGGTTTCCGAAACAAAAGGGCAGTAGTCAAAATTGCCCGAATCAAAACGACCCTCATCAAAAGGATCCATGACAAAAGGGCCCGAGTAAAAAGGGACTTGCTTCAAACGAGCCCGGCTGAAAAAGAGCCCTGCTACAAAAGAACCCGAGTCAAACGGCCCAGGCTAAAAGGCCTCCGCAACAAAAGGGCCCGAGTCAAAAGGGGCCGAATCAAAATGGCCCTCATTAAAGAGCCCGGGTCAAAATAGACCCACGACAAAATAACCCGAGTCAAAAGGCCCCGGGTCAAAAAGGGGCATCGCTGCAAAATGGCCCGAGTCAAACGGCTCGGCGTCAAAAGGGCCCTGTTCAAAAGGTCTCCGCAAAAATGGGCACGAGTCAAAACGCCTTTCATTAAAAGGACCCGAGTCAAAAGAGTCCCACGACAAAAGGGCTTGAGTCCCCAGCGACCTGCGTCAAACGGGCCCGGTTCAAAAGGTCTCCGCAACAAAAGGACCCGAGTCAAAAAGGGCCGAAACGAAACGCCCCTCATGAAAATGGCCAGGATAAAAAGAGTCCCGCTACAAAAGAGCCCGAGTCAAAACTTTCCCACGTCAAATGGGCCCGGGTCAAAAGATCTCCACAAGAAAAGAGCAGAAGTCAAAAGTGGCCCCTCTACAAAGGGCACGAGTCGAAAGGGACCCGCGAAAAAAGGGCTTGGGACAAACTTCTCCGCAAGAAAAGGGTAGGAGTCAAAAGGGCAAGAATCAAAAGCTCCGCGTCAAAAGGGTCCCACGACAAAAGAGCCCAAGTCAAAAGAGACCTGCCTCAAATGAACCCGTGTCAAAAGGTGCCGCGTACAAGAGGGCCCGAGTCAAAATTGCCCGGGTCAAAACCTCTCCGTAATAAAAGGGTTTGAGTCAAAAAGACTTGAATCAAAACGCCCTTCATTTAAAGAGCCCGTGTCAAAAGGGTCCCACGACAAAATGACCCGAGTCAGAATGCCCCGCGTTAAACGGACCCGAATCAAAACACCCCTCATCAATAGGGCCCGAGTCAAAGGTTCCCAGTACAAAGGGGCTCGAGTCGCAAGGGCTCTGCGTCGAACGGGCCCAAGTGAAAAAAAGCCCCGCTACAAAAGGACCCGAGTCAAATGGCCCCCTATCAAAAGGGCCTGGGTCAAAAGATCTACGCAACAAAAGGACCCGAGTCAAAAGGGGCCGAATCAAAACGCTCCTCATGAAAAGGGCCTGGGTCAAAAGAGTACCACGACAAAAGGATCCGAGTCAAAAGGGCCCTGCGTCAAACGGGTCCGATTCAAAAGGGGGCCCGCTACAAAATGCCCGAGTCAAAACAGCCCCGCGTCGAAAGGGCCTAGGTAAAAAGGTCTCCGCGACAAAATGGCTCTGCGTTAAAAGGGCCCGGGTTAAAAAGGATCTGCAACAAAAGGAGCCGAGTTATAAGGACGCTGCGTCAAAAGGGTCCGGATACAAAGGGTTCTGCGACAAAAGGGAAAGAGTCAACAAGAAACTTCGTCAAACGGGCCCTGATCAAAAGGAGCACCATTACAATAGGGCACGGGTCAAAACGGCCAGGCGTCAACAGGGTGCGAGTCGAAAGGGCGCTGCGTCAAAAAGGCACAAGTCAGAAAGACCCCGCGTCCAAAGGGCCCGGTAAATACGGTTCCACGTGTAAAAAGCTTGAGATCAAAGCAAGAGTGGAGATCAATCATGCAAAAGAGGATTGTGTCCCCTTAGTAAGTTGAAGTGTTTATGCAAATGAAGGAAATATATCTGTGGTTATTAATAACAAATAGGAAATTTGAATGATAATATTAGTTTTGTTTGCTTGTTGATTGTTTTGGAACAATCGCTATCGCTTAAGTCGTTCTTCATGAAAGGTTGCTTGCACTCCCGTCATAGGCGGACTGGGTGTATTAGGGCCTAGGCCGCGGTTACTGTGGAGGGAGCTCAGACTATAACACCAATTTCTAAAATAACGTACAATCAGTAGCGCAACGAGCTATGAACTCGGGGGCCCATGCCCTCTCCGAAGCAAACCTGATCTATCTTATACAGCAGCGTTGCAGACAAATTTTGGTGAAATTTCAAAATAGATCAAAGCATAAATGAATATTGAATTAAGTCAAAGCACCGTACGAAAGGAGAAATACCCAGTGAAAACCCCTACATTAATTTCTTAGAGTAATAAACGTTAGTAAAGAGTGCGTCATTTTATGCAAAAATAAAGATGTTCAAAATATTTATTATAGCGCAAATTTTAAAACTTGTAACCGTTAATAATAGGGAATTTGTGAATTAGAATTTTCATTTTAAGGTTTTTTGGCATGTTAATAATAAGGATAACTAAATTGCTTGTAATGAGAAGAATTCAAAATTTCAATTTTGTCCACATCAAATGGTGCAGCACGTCGTTTGCAGACTACTGTACTGGATATTCTTGGCCCCTCCCGAAATAAAATCCTGGTTGCGCCACTGCGTACAATCAACATCTGCGATGAGCCATCGCGTTGTGCAGTTGTAAATTGGTTGTTACTTGATAGTTTTTGCAAGCTATAATTTATCATTGGTCGGTGAAAATTTGATGACACAGCAAGCACAGAATTTCCAGAAACAAACTTTCAAGAGAATATTTTATAATTATTATTGCATTGCCACACGGGGTGTCTAAAAAGTCCCCTGACATGGATAACTCTGTTGTTATCAGAGTTACAACAAAATGTAAGAGAGGAAACCGCCTACAAATATAATGTTTTTAATAGACAGTAACTTCATTCATTTATGTTGTGGGTCCGGGTAAATGGTAACGTTGCATTTTCATGTAACATTGGGCGCATATAGAGTGTACAGCCCAAACGGCTTGTCCGATTTGAAAAATTCTTTCACTTTAGATTGAAAACATCATATTTGGAGACCGTTTCCCCGCCTATATTTTGTTGTAACTCTGATAATAAGAGAGTTACCGTATGTCACGGGACTTCTGAGACACTCTGTATAGTAGCTGAAACACTAAAAAAATAATAGCGAATAACTTTTACTATGGAATGAACAGGGCAGCTTACTAAAAATTGTAACACTAAACAACTAATAATAACTTTTGACTGTGGAATGAACACGACAGTTTTACTGAAAATGATAAACACTGCTGAACCACGAAACAACTAATAATTTTAAAAAGTTAAGATTCTTTGCAGTTCAGCTTATGAATCGCGGAGTTTCTGAATAACTTCGTTCACAGACACTAAATTTAACATGTCTCTTTCCATATTCATTAGCAAAAATGTGTCCAAATGTCTTCACACAAACTAGCTCTGAGATTTGTTTACTCTAACTTTAACTTTGAGAAGCACCTTCCACATGTCACTTGTGTGCATGGTAGAGACAACGCATGTTTGTATACAATGTATAAATTATTAAAGCAACTAGACTGACGGAAATTGGTGCAAAATTTTCCCTGCACATGACAAACAATTTTTATACAAGGTGTTTGCAGCATCATTATCACTCTTACCGTGAATCCCGTCCAAAGATGTTCCATCTTCCATAGCATGCTCAGATGCATAATCATCATCATCTTTTACGGATTCAGGGGCATCATTCTCTTCAGGATCATCAAAAACGAGAACGTTTTGTGACAGGGAAATACACGACAGAGAACTGCTGGAGCTCTTTGTATATTTTCTCCTGTTTTATATTTAGTTTTTTTTTTCGGAAGAACTCTGAAAGCTCTTGCAGATACACCATTCTTCTTGATTTCTGAAAAGTCCTTAGGTTCCAGTATTTGGAATTCTTTCGGCTGCTGAAATCTATCACTGACACATGTAACAGCTGTATTCAGAATTTTCGTTGAAGTTTTTTTATTCTGAATAAATCATTTTCACTTATATTTAAGTTCTTTTCCAGTTCATCTGCACTCCTGGCATTTTCTTTTTCTTTAAGATTCTTCTGTGCAAAAAGTCTTTTTCCATTGCTATCTCTACACCAGATTGCGCAAGCTGTTGATTTATTTTCACACAAAATATTTTTGTGTTTTCGTAAAGCATTAAACAGACATCTTTTGCCTCTATTTTATTCTGAAGCTGCTGCTGCAAATTGTCTAGAAATCTCCAGGTAGTAAGATAGTCCAATCCGTGAGACTGCAGGTATTTTGAAACAGGCTCCGTTTCCGTAAATAAGTCCTGAGACATAGAAGTCCTCATTACAGTGTTAAATTCTGCCCATTTATTCAGCAAAGTTTAGCTTAAAATTTTCATTTCGCATTAAAACCCCTGTTCTGTACATCATCACTGAGGAACAATAAAAATTAAAGAAATCTTGATGATAGACAGTCATCCTCGTCTTGGTTTCATGTTTCGTAGCGAAACTCATTAGTGTCCACTACTGCATTCAGTGCCTTGTTTCTGCTCCATCATCGTGTTGTACCAACTTTTTGAACTTTTCGTAGTCTGTCATGTCCCTCGTGGCTTGCATCAATCATTTTTTTACAAGCATCCTTTCTTTTGTAGTATTCAGACAGAACATGGCACTGGTTTCAAATAAATTTGCAGCTTCAGGTATCTACTCAGTCGAATTTGTCATAACGAAATTAAGAGCATAAGCCATGCATTGGATGTAAATGATTTCAGGATTATCCTTCTCCAGTAATGCTTCAACTCCTTAATAGCATCCACTGAAGTTAGCAGCTCCATCAAAAAAGCAACTTACAATATCATCACAAGCATCAAAACATTTTTGTCACAAAGTACTCTTTTGATTTCATTATAAGTTACTTGTCTTGTATTGTCATTGTTTACCACTGGCGTCTCTGGCATATACAATTTGGGGAGGACATCAAAGAAAGTTATTTAAATGGTACTATCTAGCCCAACCTGTTTATTATCTTTAATTCCATTTGTTACATTTCTGCTTACCTTCACGGACCCCGTGAGGCATATGAAGAACTCTGTTACATAGCCTGAATATTATATGACAAATAAATATAATTATTATCATTTATATGTTATTCTGCCGTTAGTAAATAAATTAAATTAGAACAAAATATTGAATAATTTGTACTTCAAAATATTAGAGGGACGCGTCCCCATCGTCCCCCTGCCAGAGACGCCCAAGCTGTTTACGACAACTACTAACAGCCGCTCAAATACTTGACCGTTTATAACGCAGAGAATTACTATAGCCAGCTGATTAAGCCCTGAAACATCTTGGATAGAATCAACCATTATGTTGAAATGCCCGCTTTCTTGGCGTCTTCCTCTGTTTTCTCCTGTTATTTTGTAAACTTTTTGATAGAAAATAAATTTTTAAAAATGCGTTGTTTTCCCATTTTTGAATTATTAAATATAGACCTACAAAGTGTATTAACATCCATAAAGAACCAACCAGCCTGTGGTTAAATATGAACCCAGCTACAAACCAGGCACCAGTCTTCAACCTTGAAAGGGATGCAACTACCCTACATTATGAAAAAAGGTTCCAGGTCCCAACAGCTCAACATGATGAAAAACATGCCTAGGACCGCAACTGCTCAATGAAATGAAAGAAGGGCCCCAACTGCCCAATATAATGAATAAAGGGCCCAGGGCTCCAACTTCTCAATGTAATGAAAGAAGGACCCGACTGTCCAATATATTGAAAGAAGGGCCCAAGGTCCCAGGTACAAACTAAATCACAGTTTCTGATAATAAAAGACCATAGTGAAAGATGGACCTAGCCACAAATCTAGTAACGAAATTGACCCTATTAAAAAAGATAACTTACTGATTGATGGAAGGGTGGAAGAGGAGTGTGTGTTGGTAGCATAATAACACTGAGCTACCGAATTATTTAGCTCTCTTTTGTTTTAGCTTTTCTTTCTCTTTCTTTCTTTATTCTTTCATTGTTTTCTTAGAGGGCCTAGGCCGCGATTGCGACCTAAGGGCCCTGGCCAGTCCGCCCCTAACTACCGTCTTTCTGAGTTTGTATTCTCGTGACATAGCTCAATCAAACTTTATCTATTGCTGACTTTTCCCTTACTTCTAGAATTCCATTTCTACTCCTGGATCAAAGTATAAAAATACATATTAGTATGAAAAATATTCTGTGGAAAACATTAGATTAATTTTGCTGTGAGAAGACATGTGGATCTGTATACAGGGTTACTAAAAAATTTGGGACAGAACAATAATAACGACATAATTGATTTAGTGCACATCATGGCAGCCATCTTGAATTCCGAATATTGTATACCACACAATATTTTTAAATAGAAAGAGGTATGTGTTGAGTTTTGATTTAGAGTTTAACGTCCCGTTGAACAGCGATGTTATATGAAAAGAGGTATGTGTGTCACATAAATTGATGCTAGAATCTTCGTACAAACTACATTCATCGTTCGTTTCAAAAGCATCGGAGTCTACATTATTTATTATTTCCATAATTTCTCCGGACGAAAATACGCCACTATCATAAGAACCACGACTTGTCGCGGTGGTATTCATTAGGGATGGCCTTTTTAAAAAATCTGATTTTCGGAAATTTCATTTCTCGTTTTTTCGTTCGTTTTTCGAAAAAAAAATGTCTTTCGTTTTTCGGAAATTTTTTCGTCTTTCATTTTTCGAAAAAATTTGTTTTCCATTTTTTCGAAAGATTTTTCGTTTTTCGAAAAAAATCGTTTTTCGTTTTTTCGAAAAGATTTTTTTCGAAAAATTCGTTTTCCCTTTTTTGATGATTTTTCGTTTCTCGAAAAGTTTTCGGAATTCGTGGAATGATAATGTGGGAGGAAATGGGAGTACCCCGGGAAAATACACGGACACGATGTTGTCTGCCACGAACTTACTTGGTCTGGGATCAAATGCACAAGAGGTAAGCGTTCTAACACTGAGCTACCGTGCTCCTTGTATTTGGATCTAATGAAAGGTTGAATTGATTTTGAGTTTAACGTCCCGTTCAGCAGCGAGGCTATATGAGACGTGGACCTACTGATTAACGTGGACGTTCACCTCTGGTGCTTGGGGTCCCGGGTTCGATCCCAGCCTCCGCCAAGTGAACTTTGTGGTGGACAAACACCGTGCTCGTGGGTTTTCTCGGGGTTCTCCCGTTTTCTCCCACTTTCTTCATTCCACCATTTTCATTCATCTCTCATCATCACCGTCTCCTTTAGCCTAATCGGCATAACCGTGGGACGTAAAACTCAAAGATTTCATTTCATTTCATTGATTAACGTGGAATCCGAACCACATGAGCTCCCGCCGGGAATCGAACGCGGGTCTAACACGGCAAAGGCGCGTACGCTAACCGCTAAGCCACGGAGGAGCTCGATCTAATGAAAGGATAGCGTGTAGTGCTACTATTGACGAAACTCATCCAATCACGACCAAAATTAGTATGGTTATGGACTGCAATGTATTTAGTACACATGTTAAATATTATGGTGTTTGGGACTTTGGTTCCCGAGTTATTGCTAATCAAATTTGTGTTTTAAGTTAGTGATATCAAGAAATTTCACCAAGTCGCATTTGATTAAACTCAAATGATCTTGACTAAAGTTGGTAGGATCGTAAATATTGACAAGCTTGGTATGCATGGAAGCTCATATAAAATATTATGATGTGCAGAATTTTTGTTCCTGAGTTATTAGCTATCAATGTTAGGTTTGGAATCAGTGAAATCAAGAAATTTCATTAAAGCGCGAAAGATGGAACTCATCCAATTTTTGCCAAACTTGGTAAGGTGGTAGATCTTGACGAGCTTAGTAACTATAAAGGTAACCAAGAAAGATCTGTCGCTTTTTCACCCAACACCTTCAAACATCGATATTTAACCTAAGACATACCTGGAAGATCAAAAATAGTCTCCTTCTGCCAACGTTTTGGAAGGCCATGTATTCCATCGCGGTAGAACTTGGTGGGCCGTGAATCGAAAAAGGTATCAAGTGCATTTTGCACCTCTACTAGGGATTTCAACTAGTGTCCTCTAAGCTGATTGTCCAAGGAATGGAACAGGTGGTAATCGGACGGTGCAATGTCCGGGGAGTATGGCGGATGCAATAGTGTTTCCCATCCAAAGTGTAGAATGGTGTCCCGGGTTATCCTAGCCACGTGGGGCTTAGCTTTGTCCTGTAAGAGGAGGACCCCTTTGCGATTCAGAAGTGCTGGCTCCAGAGTCTTTTTTTTTTTTTTTTTTTTTTTTGAACACGGCTCAACTGTTGACAGTACAGAGTTGCATTGATGCTCTGACTAGCCTGTAGCAGTATTTTTTCTCAAAATACTGTTCAGAAAATTTGGACTTGAACTTAGTTAAATGAATAAATTTCATTAAAACGCGTTAATCTCATCCGATATTGGCCAAAGTTGATATGGTCATAGACTTTAACAAGTCTAGTACGTGTGCGAGCTCAGCATGAAATATTGTGATCCACAGACCCTTGGTTCTCGGTTCTTGAGGGATATAAATTAGAAATAATAATTCACAAAGGTAAACAGTGTAAAATTTATATTTTACAGAATATTAAGACATAATTATTTACTAGTGATTATTAATGTGTCATCGACAATATGGCATTACTGCTGAATCGCCGGATCAATTTGAAAATCGAAAAACTGGAACAAAATATACTGCATTCGGTTATATTTGGTTGGATTACATTAAGTTACGTTAGATTATGTTATTAGGTGCGTAGGTTTACTATACGGATCCATAGTATAAGTAGGAGTAACAGTAGTAGTAGGAGGAGGAGTAGGAGTAGGGGTAGTGATAGTAGTAGGAACGGATTAGAAGCCCCACACGGGTTTGTTGGTTTCTGTTCTCGACATGAAATGGGAAAATTAAAGATTTGCTCAAATTTATCTATACATTTTACAATCTATGGATTCGTATAGTAAAACAAGTGTACCTCTCCGCGAAATAGTCCAACCGTCTCCACATACAGTGCCGCTTACAACATCAAAAACAACCAGCAAATGCAATCACTATCTGAGCTTTTGCTATTCCCCTTACCTGACTTTCAATCACTCTTCCTCATAAACTTAAATAAATTCTCCAATTGACCCGGTAAATTTCCTAAAATTAGTCCGGCGATACAGCAATTAGCCCGACATTATATTTTATAATGTAAAAAAAGACTAATAAATTACCAAATAGAAGGATGCTGTATAAACTGATCGTGATAGTATCAGACAACTCTGTAATAAATTGACTTTTAACAATTGATTTTAACAAAATATGAAACATGAAGTGATTATATGTACTGATACTAAAGACTTCTCACTAAGATCCCCCATTCATTTATCTTATTTTCTATAACTAATTAAGTCAGTATCAAAAACAATTTGATTGCTTTCAAAAATAGGCAATTTAATACTAACATAATACTATTGAATGGTTTATTTGTTCTAAAGATGTTTTATATACGGTAAGACAAAGAACTAAGTATCTGACTATAATAATCTCATCAAACGAGAATTCAAATTTTAAATAGGTGGGTCTTCGTTTTCGTATTAGTTTTTACTGCTACTAACTTCAGTAGAACAATACTACTAAGATGAAATATTTTTTTATTTGGTTGTTTGTTGAAGTTCAGCGTCCCTTTTCAGAATCGAGCAAGACTATACAAGACTTGGACCTACATTATAAAGTGGAATCCGACCCACCATAACACGTTCAATGTTTTCCCACTCGGGATCCTGTGCATCAAAGAAATACGCGCTAGCCAAAGGAATACGCGCTAGCCACTAGACCAGTTGCAGGGCTTGAAATCTTTTCTTGGAATTATAAAATTATATATTGAAAAGAAACGTTTGTCGCTTCCTAGTACTTCTCTCGTTCTATGAGAAAGAAAGATTGTAACCAGAGATATAGTAAGTATTTATCACTTTCGGTTGCATTAAACTTAGAGATGGAAACTACCATTGTGGCATAGAATCCATATCAAAAACTGCTTCCGGTTATCGCTTTTCTTTACTATGAAATCGGAAATGGTAGTTTCTCACTATTTCTGGTTTACATAGAGGGATAGCGATCGATATGACAATCTTCGAATCCTGGATTCATATATATAAACATATCTCATTATCTCTTATTAGTTTTGCTCTATGGTGATCACTATTGAAATTAGAAGTAGTAGTAAATTTCTACCACAGGATAAAACTTGGACATAGTCTATTGCGAAGGTACTGAATTCATGCTTCTCGCTTGCTCTATGATGATCAATACTGAAACCGGGAGTTGTGATCAGGGGCGGATCCAGGACGGACTTCTGGAGGGGGTTGTAATACTGCTACTTAGAGCTATTTTTACGAGCTCCAACTCTGGGATGGGTTTTATTTATATATAAAATAGGAGTGTTCTCTTCTGGGGGGCGATCGACCCCTGGATCCCCCCTGATTGTGATACATTTTTTCCTGTTTTTGTAGAGAAACAAATGAGATTCGTTTCACAGTGTAAAACTGAGGCAGACTTGCAATCCATGCGAATTGAATATTCAAAACTTCAGTACAACAAGTAGCACAACTAAAAGTCTTGGTTGGAATAGGTTAATAAAATCAAAGATAGAATCTGTTCCTCGGATGCTGAATCCATATCAAAAAGCCATTATTAGCTATCACTTATCGTTTTTGTTCTATGGCGATAAAGATTGAAAGCAGGAATGGCTAATTTGAACCACTTCCGGCTTGAATAGAGGGTTAAGGGAGGAGACGGAATCTATTTTTAGGACGCTGAATCGATTTCAGAGAACTTCTCGATATCTTTTATAGTTATTGTTCTATGCATATAAG
Source organism: Thermobia domestica (assembly GCF_964235325.1). NCBI lineage: Eukaryota > Metazoa > Arthropoda > Insecta > Zygentoma > Lepismatidae > Thermobia > Thermobia domestica. The sequence goes on along the minus strand of NC_137471.1, from coordinate 115,694,863 downwards.
TATTGTGACCGAAAGTAGTAGTAAATATCAAGCATTTCCGTTTCAGAAGAGTGGTGCAGGTTATGAAGATATGTTCTCTTAAAACCCTGAATTGATTCCAGAAAATTGCTTGTCGCTATCTATTACAATTTTGTTTTATCGCGACAAGTATTAACACCGGAAATGGTTAATTTGAACACTTTCGGTTCAAATAAAGTGTTAACGAAGAAGGTGGAATCTATTCTTGGGATGCTGGATTAATTTTAAAAAATGCATCTCGATATCTCTGACCGATTTTGCTCTATGGAAATTAGTATTACCTATAAAATCAAAAATAGTAATAACCTTCAACCATTTCTGCCTTTGTGGAGTGTTGTGGATTGTAATTGTATTTCCTCTTGAGAACCTGAATCGATTGTAGATGAACCACTTGTCGCTATTTATTACCAATTTTCTTCTGTGGCGATTAATGTTGAAACTTGTAATCGTTAATTTGAACCACTTCTGGTGTGAATAGAGATCAAGGGAGAAGGTAGAGTCTATTCTTAGAACGCTTAGTCGATCGCGAAAAACCGCATCACTATTTCTTCAATCTTTTGCTTTATAAAAATCCGTATTGAATCCCTATTGAATATACTAGTAAATTCAGCCACTTTCAATTTCGATAGTATTGTGCGTTGAGATGATATATAGCTTATATACTCTTGAGACGCTGAATAGATTCGTTTTTTTTTAAAAAAAAAAACACTTGTGGCTATCTATTACCATTTTTGTTCTATATCGATCAATGTTAAACCGAAAATGATTATTTTAAACAACTTCCGATCTGAATAGAGGATTAATGGAAAAGGTACAGCTATTTCTAGGTAGTTGAATCGATTGCCAAAATCTACATCTCGATATCTCGTGGGGCCGCGGTGGCTCAGTGGTAGAGCGTTCACCTCTGGTGCTTGGGGTCCCGGGTTCGATCCCAGCCCCCGCCAAGTGAACTTTGTGGTGGACAAACACCGTGTGCGTGGGTTTTCTCGGGGTTCTCCCGTTTCCTCCCACTTCCTTCATTCCACCATTTCATTCATTACTCATTATCACCGTCTCCTTTAGCCTAACCGGCATAACCGTGGGACGTAAAACTCAAAGATTTCATTTCATTTCCATGGGGCAGAGACATTCACATTACGCAAAAGCGATGAAAAAATTGCAGACTTTCGAAACATGGGCATGGAGAAAAAAGGAGAGAATTAGCCGTGTTGAACGAAAACGAATGTGTTAGAAATATTAGCAGTAGGAGAAAAAAAGAAGAATTTTAGATATTGTTAAGAGGGGGAAAGGGAACTGTTTAATATATTGGCTGACGAGGAACTGTATTACAAGGGACGTGCTAGAGAGTATTGTGGAAGGAAAAAGAGGGAGGGAGCGAAGCAGACTAGTTGAAGGAAGGTATTGAAACAGAAAATTGCCACGTCAAGACGAAGAGACCAGCTGAGGACCACCGAACGTCAAACCTTGTCTGTTGAAGCAAATAACCTGCCAATAATAGCAGAATAACTATTATGATGATGATATGTTTAGCAATATTGACAAAAAAAAAAAAGAGGGAAAGAAAATTAAAATAATAATTATTATAATCAAACCTCTTAATATTTTAGAATAATTTGAGGGAAAACTGAAAACAACTCTACTGTCTATGTCTTTTGTGTAGACTCAATTTATATAAATACTGTTGACCTGTATTAGAAATACAAAATAAGGGCATCAAACTCCAAGTTATTTGAAGTCTCACTTGTGAATATGGATTACTAGCATCAAGTATCTACTTTGTTGGGTTAAACTAAAATAATAATAATAATAATGATAATATATCTATATATATAAAAGAGAACGTACAAATCCTTTGTTCCCTCATCACGCTAATACGGCTGAACCAATTTCTTTTATTTTTGGGGGGTTATTAGGATTTGGACCCTAGATGGTTTTTATCATATCACTTTAATTTTTAATTACCAGTGTCTTGAGATAATTGACCATTCAAGTGTCCATAACGTACAAATCCTTTGTTAGATCATCATAGGTAAAAATAAACGTATTTATATGCAACCCGCATGACCGTGTCACTCGGCGGGTTAACATAAATGACAGGCGCTATAATGTTAACATTTACTGCAATCACTTGAAAGCGAAAAAGTAAAAATTATCTAAGCAACAAAGTTTATTGCGTTCCGGGGTGACCGCAGCGAAGCGGGGCGGGTTAACATAAATGACAGGCGATATAATGTTAACATTTAATGCAATCTTCTATGGTTTTTATCATATCACTTGAAAGCGAAAAAGTAAAAATTATCTAAGTAACAACGTTTATTGCGTTCCGGGGTGACCGCAGCGAAGCGGGGTGAACGCTGCTAGTATATATATATATATATATATATATATATATATATATATATATATATATATATATATATCGTTAGTCAATCACTTTTTTTACTATTAGTAAAGCGCTCTCTAATATCGGTCATCTTCGATTATTTTTATGTTTCCCTCTCTTCCTCCTCCCCAAGTTGCCGGGCTGAATTAGGATTTAAACGGCTTCACAAGTGTCACTGTTCGTGTCAGAGACCACGAAACTATGGATTCGGCACTAATATTTGGTCATTTTTAATCATTATTATGCATCTCCCTCTTCCCCAAATTACGAGGCTGAATTTGGTCGTAAATGGTATAGGAAGTCTCAGTATTCAACTCATCGACCTCGAAAACTATGGATTCGACACTAATATTCGCCATTTTCGATCATTTTTATGTATCTCCCCTCCCCTCCGCCAAGCTACGGGGCTGAATTTTGATTTAAACAGCACCGGAAGTATCATTGTTTACCTTAGCGGTCCCCAAAACTATAGATTCCATTTCAATGTCGGTCATTTTCCATCATTTTTAAATATCTTTCCTCTCCCTCTCCCCGAAACTTCAAGATCAAAGTGATTTGATAAAAACCATCTCAGGCCCGATCCTCATCTATCTTAAAATAAGATCGAGTTCGGTCAGGTGGTTCAAGAGTTATTAAGTTTTATATATATATATATATATATATATATATATATATATATATATATATATATACCCTTTCGCTCTTCTCCCCCTAGGTTCTACCACCAAAGTGAACTGACATATAACATTCCAGGCTTGAACCTCCTCTATGTTAAAAATTTGATCGAGATTACTCGTTTGGTTGAAGTTATTAAGTTTTATTTATTACTCTATAACTCCCCTTCTCCCCTTTCCTAAACTTACCGTCAAAGTGAAATGATGAAAACACTCCCAGGCTCAAACTCCATCTGTGTTGAAAATTTGATCGAGATCGGTTGGGTGGTTCAAGAGATTAGGAGTCACAAAAATAGTCACTTTCAATTTTATGACATAGATTTATTGTTGTAGGATAATGTTATATCGCTCAACCCTCGATGTGTCGTATACCTAAGGATGCTAAAAGTTATATTGATAAACAATTATTCAACGTATAAGCATCTGCCCATGAAATCAAACTTGCGGTTACATGTATTAAGTTTTTTCAATGTCATGAAAATGTTATTTCGATATTAATTTTATGAGCACACATTAAAAATTCCCAACGGATGCTTGAGTCTGGGAGCCAAGGCCATACCCATGTAGTCGACACCTATGGTGTACGGTATCACCAATGTTCAATACTACATTTCACTTTAGTTTTGGAAGAAAAACACCACTAATATGTTTTAAAACGAAACGAAATATCTAGTTTAACGTCCCACGATTATGCATTGGGGCTAAGGGAGACGGTATTCATGAGAAATGAATGAAATAGTGGATTGAAGAAAGTAGGAGGGAACATCAAAACACCGAGAAATAGAGACCTGCACGGGCCGAAGTTTTTGGCCCGAGCCCAATCCAGCCCGAATGTATGTAGGCGCGGCCCAGCCCGGACCCGAAACGTTTTGGGCCCGGCCCTATAAGTTTTTTAAAATTCTTGGCCCAAGCCCGGCCCGGGCCCGATAAATTTTCGAAGTTTCATTTTATAACATTTTTCACGGGCACACTTCTTCAACGTTTGCCTTTATTCTAATTATCGTTTAACGAATGTCAATAATTATTAACCCTCGAGTAGTCGCGCCGCGGTCAAAAGCACCACAGGGAAATTATTTTCGATCGTGTGTCCATTCTGTTTGTCCGACAGACTTCTCCGTCTAGCTAATCTTGCCCCTCACCTTCCCAAACATTCCTGCTCAATCACTCCGTTATCCGTTGTTTAGTTTAAGTACTAGTGATTGTTTAGTGATTCTGCGGTGCTTTCCACCGCGCGCGACTAACCGTGTAATGTTTTTTCTCAGTGTTTCGCTCTGCACGTGACCTTTGCTTTGGAGGTGTTTAAGCTTTATAAACATAAATATTATTTTAATGGACGGAAAAGAGGTCGACAGAGTTAACAAACTGATACCAAGTATGAGAAAAGAGAAAATTAGAACTGAACAGCTTAAAACAACGGAGGGAAATGTTAGGGATTGACTATTTGGATAAATCAGCCGACATGATCTCGTGGAAGCTTTGTCTGAGGAAGATCATAACGAATATTTATATATGAGTGAACACGAAAGGTCAAGTGAGGAGTCTGCGAGCGAATCTGAAGACCTTAAACCCAGAAATGACCAGCGATTCCCCGAATGTAGACAGAGCAAGAGGGGACGAAATAACGACGACGAAGTGTAGAACAGTGTAAATTTGAAGATAACTTAAAATAATTCAATGTAGTGCTGTATAGGTGAAGTTTCAAAATAACAGGACCTTAAAATAATTCAATGTAAATTTGATTTGATTTCAATTTAGCGCCCTTTTCAGCATCAAGGCTATGTAAGACGTGGACCTACTGCTTAACGAAGGATCCGAACCACATGAGGTCCCACCGGGAATCGAGCCGGCAGTCCCACGCCAAAGGCGTGTATGCTAACCGCTAAGCTACGACTGAGCTCTAATTCAATGTAAAATGCGCTGTGAAGCTTTGTTTTATTGTTATGTTTATATAGTATATTTTTAACTAATTTACTATTGCATTTCTAATTTTAGACGAACCAAAGTTGACAAAAACAAAAGATCATCATCAGGTTTAGAATTTTCAATAAAACCAGTGCGTAGCTATCTATCTAAAGAAATATGTAACGACAAAAACATTTTATTCCAAATGAGAAATAAAAAAATAACATGTCTAGTTGTAGGTTTCTCTAATAGTTATTACTGTAAAACTTATTATAATAATAAAAATGTTATTCCCTCTTAATCAGAAAATATACAAAATTACGTTTCTAATACAAGAAAACTGTTTAAAACGATTTTTGCAACACATTATGTTCGTTCGGCCCATTTGACCGCGCGCGACTACTCGCGTTACTTTTTCAGCGCGACTTCTCGAGGGTTAAAGAATTGCAATTAATCGGCCCAAGCCCGGCCCGACTCAAAGAAATAATAGAATCGGCCCGCCCAAGCCCGGCCCGCGGGTAGGGCCGGGCTTCGGGTCTCGGGCAAGGCCCGGCCCATGCAGGTCTCTACCGAGAAAACCCACGCACACGGTGTTTGCCCACTAAAAAGTTTCCATGGCGCATGCTAGAATCCAACCAGGGACCCGTATAACCACATGTGACTGCTCTACCACCGAAACGGTACTTGTGCAAGACTCTTGCGCAAGAGTCTTGGTCTTGGTCTTGGTCTTGGTCTTGCAGGTGTGGTCTTGGTCTTGGTCTTGCACCCCTTGGTCTTGGTCTTGGTCTTGCATCGGGATTCCTGGTCTTGGTCTTGCATGCAAGACTTGCAAAAACTGCAAGACCAAGACTCTTGCGCTCATCACTAGTTTTGTTTGATCTTTTGTTTTGAGACTGTTAATGTTTTCCACCGTAAATGAAATTCCATCATACATTTGTGCAGTTAACTTCTTGTGGATTGCGTTCGTAAAATGTTAATTTTTACCAATGTCACTTCCCTCAAGAGTCGCCTCTGTTACTGACGTTGGTTGTCATTCCGTACCAGTATACACGAAAATTCTGCAGACATCATTATAATTGTTATGTTTATTATCGCTATCTAAATCTCAAATTTTTGCGTTGTGTTAACAAACGATTCTCAGGCCCTTTTGTTGCGGAGACATTCCGACTCGGGCCCTTTTGATGAGGGGCGTTTTGATTCGGGCCATCTGTCTCGGGCCCGTTTGTTGAGGAAATATTTCGACCGGGCCCTTTCGACGCGGGCCCGTTTGACTCCGGCTTTATTTGACCCGGGTCCATTTGACGCAGGGCCTTTTGACTCGGGTCCCTTTGTCGTGGAACACTTTTGACTTGGGTTCTTTTTATGAGGGGCGTTTTGAGTCGGCCCCTTTTGACTCCAGCCCTTTAAACCACCACCCTTTTGACGCACGGCCGTTTGACTCGGCCACTTTAGTAGGGGGACCCCTTTGGACTCGGCTCCTTTTTATGAGGGGCTTTATGATTCGGGCCCTTATGTTGTGGAGACCTTTTGAACAGGTCCCTTTTGATGTGGGGCAGATTTCACTCGGGCCCTTTTGTAGCGGGGCCCATTTCGACGCAGGCGCGTTTAATGCAGGTCCTTTTGACTCGGGTCTTTTGTCGGGAGACTCTTTTGACTATGGCCCTTTTGATGAGGGGCGTTTTGATTCGGGCCTTCTGGCTCGGGCCCTTTTGTTGAGACTTTTCGACCCGGGCCCTTTAGACGCGGGGCCGTTTGACTCCGGCTTTATTTGACTCGGGTCCGTTTGACGCAGGGTCTTTTGACTCAGGTAACTTTGTCGTGGATCCCTTTTGACCCGGGCTCTTTTTGAGGTGCATTTTGATTTGGCCCCTTTTGACTAGGGACTTTTTAATCCGCGACCTTTTGACTTACGGCCGTTTGACTCGGGCCCTTTCGTAGCGGGGCCCCTTTTGACTCTGCTCCTTTTTATGACGGGCGTTTTGATTCGGGCCCTTTTGACTCGGGACTTATGTTGTGGAGACCTGTTGACCCGGGACCTTTTGATGTGGGGTCGTTTTCACACGGACCCTTTTGTGGCAGAGCCCCTTTTGACCCGGGCTCATTTGACGCAGGGCCTTTGACTCGGATCCTTTTCCCGTGGGCTCCTTTTGACTATGACTCTTTTTATGAGGGGCGTTTTGATTCGGCCACTTTTGACTCGGTCCCTTTTGACGCAGGGTCGTTTGACTCTGGCTCTTTTGTAGCGGATTCCCTTTTGACTCGGGCTTTTTTATGAGGGTCGTTTTGATTCGGGGCCTTTTGACTCGGGCCCTTTGGTTGCGGAGACCTTTCGACCCGGGTCCTTTTTATGAGGGGCGTTTTGATTCGGGCCCTTTTGATAGGAGCCCGTTTGACGCAGGGACTTTTGATTCGTGCCCTGTTGTTGCGGAGATCTTTTGACTCGGGCCCTTTTGTAGCGAGGGGGCCATCTCGACCCGGGCCCATTTGACGCAGGGCCCTTTTGACTCGGGTCTTTCTGTCTTTGCCCTTTTGTTTGGCCCTTCTAACATGGAACCATATATATAACGCAGCAGCTGAAATACCTGTGGCAGAGGGCCTGGGGGAGTATGAGTAAATCGATGATCGATCGATCCAGGGCGCAGTAAAATTAGTTACACCACTGTTCATATCTATTTCTTTCTATTCTCTCGACATCATGTCTGGAGATGAATGTTCTGACTAATAAGCTACAGTGGCGAAAGACGATATACGCTATCAATGATAAATGTTATGACTGTTAATATATATAGGGAATAAAACGAAACATTCTATATCGGACTTCCCCTCCACCCGTTGAAAAAAATCCTGCGGGCGTTAGTGATTATGATGTTGCTTAGTTACTGTATTATATTGTTCTATACACGGAATAAATACTTATGTGTTTTATATAATAATGAGAACCTTATTTACATTTATTACGGCCCTTGCTTTACGAGAAACATTTTCACGTTCAGCGTAATCAGTTTCCATTCTAAAATAATTACAGTGAGGCGAACGAAATAATTCACGCACAGATTTAGGACTTAGAATAATGTTTTGCGAACATGTAGTAAATCCCTGAAGATTAAAAAGCGCTAGTAGCAGTAATTAGCTTAGTCGTTTCCTATAGTCCCTTAGTGAATTACATAAATCTTACAGATGTTGTATCTCTTTCTTTCTCCTCTCTATACATCATGTCTGGAGATTAATGTATGGACAAATAGGCTACAGAGGCAATTTTAAAAAGTAAGATGATCTACGCTATCAGTGACAGATGTTGTGGTGTTTAACTTAACATATAAGGCAATAATACGAATCTTTTCAGAGATGACAGTGCACTGATGCTTCAAATCTGTGTCTTTACTCCCTATACCTACTTTATTTTCCTAGTCAAAATAAAAACTCTTCAAAATTAATCACAAATTCTTATGCAACCATCCCTTCTTTAATGTACTGCGCTGTCACATACCCGTCACGGCGATGTAAAGGCACTTTTGGCGACGAGGATACCAAAGCCTCCTTTCCTGATTTACTAAAATCAAAATATATTCTTCCATGTGCGGTTAAAATATGCTTATAGACATTCTCAAATTTCAGTATATTCCTCTTCTTTCAAAGACTATTCATCAACTAGTTCTATTAGCTCCCATCTATTAGCTGGTAAGACATAGATCCTTAGTTAAATTCTATCAACCTCCTCCAATATTGGATATGTGATGCTTCTTACTGTTGCGTGTCAATCCCTATCTGCCTGGATGCTATAGTTAAGATTTGTTTATCTTCAAGTTGATCTAATTTATATTTATGATCCATTTAGTCATAAAAAGGACGAGAGTTAGCTATAATTGGGCCACTTATTATTGTTTCTATTTCTGCCGAGATTATTTTATCTTCCTATATCGGTTTTCCTCTTTTAGGAAAAAAAAACATTTATCTTCTCCCTGAGGAAATGAATCTTTTAATTGGGGTATTGTTTCTTTTTTGCTTCTTCTTTTGCCATTTGAGATTTTGAATATCTGTTCCTAATTCTATTTTCCAATAACATTTTAAGTACTCCTTCAGTATTTTCTTTTCTTTAAGTACTCCTTCAGTATTTTCTTTTCTTTAAGTACTATCGATTTCTCAGACAGAACGAATTATACTATTTCCTATATCAAAACAGAAATATCGTATGTGAAGATCGAGAGCTTAACAGAAGATCTTGCAGAATGGCAGCTTTTCAGCTGCGGCAGGGGACCCGCTGGTATTATCGGAATACTTCTGATGATAACGGTGCTAATGATGCACAATAGAAACAGGATGATCCACTTTACTATCATTGCTAATGCGAATAAATGCAAATTTCTACATTCTGTCAAAATACCTCGCTCTAAAGGCTGTAGAGAACTATCTGTTACTATGAGAGGGGAAATCATAGGTTGAGTAACCATGGGACAAACTACCATTCAGATAGCTAGGCATATGGGCTGCGACGAGAAAAAATGTGTAGAAATTGATTTAGCAGTATGAAGAATGTGGTGAATATTTCACATCTCTGCCAAGATGTGGGAGACCAATAATAATAATAATAATAATAATAATAATAATAATAATAATAATAATCATCATCATCTCAGGAATTTATATTTATTTTTGCAAGACATTTGTATGCCCTCCTAGTGCAGCATTACTTTTTTAAACGGTCATTATAAAATTGTCAAGCTAAATTTAAAGAGTCATTATAAGTTGTGTTTTATTTATATAATTATTTATTTATTTCACAATTCATCTCGACCAGTAGCTTTCGCGCTCTTACTCACTCTTTATGCCTACTCACGAGGAAGCTGCACGTCCCCAGGTTTGGAACCACTGCTTTCCATTAAGGCATGTTGACAGCCTGTTAAAAATTTTTATTCTGATATCAGTAAATGCATTTTTTCTGGTTGTACTGCGTATGCATCAGTGAATTTCCATGGAAGATCATGAGTATTTCTGATAATTTATATAATATTTACGGACGAATATGTAATAGAGCGTATATCAATAACATAATGAAGTAAGGTAACAAATACGGTAAAAATTAAAGAAAGTTAGTAGATATATTACATCAGGGTGAAATAGGTATAAACTTCACACATTAGAAAATACATTTCATTCGCTCAGCCCTCTTGTCTAATGGCTAGTACGTATGCCTTTCGTGTACAGGGATTCCTGGGTTCGATTCACTGTGAGGGAAATTTGGAATTGCTAGATGTTTTTGTATTCGTGTTTCTGTCGTCCAAGGTCACTGGTAATGGCTGTATATAACCGAGCAGAAGATAGAGACAAGTTACTCAGATACGTTTGAGGAAGCAATTAACTTAAAGAAAAGAAAAAAATGTCTTATGCGTTTGTCTGTAGATTGTAAACAACCCTTAAAGGTTAGTTCCAGTCCCACTAAAGGAATATTTTCCTTTTATCTGTTTTCGAGGTTTCTCTTTCTCTTTCTATAGGATTCGATTAAATAGAACTTCGAAAAGAGATCACGCTCAAATCATTTATTGAATAAGCCAAGCCTGAAATTCTGATAAAGATATAGCTAAGATTTTGTTGTTATTATTATTATTATTATTATTATTATTATTATTATTATTATTATTATTATTATTATTATTATTATTATATTTTGGCTTAGACCGGTTTAAATTTTAAAGAAAATAAGATGAATCCTGAAATTAGCGTCTTTATATAAAGTCTTATCATACTTCCTTCTAAAACAGTTTCAGTGTTTTCTTAATTTCTTAGAATGTAAATAACTTTACACCTCTATCTGAGGCTTTATTATTAAATACTAGGTAAATCTGTCAATGTATGTGCAAAAGATTAGAAAATATTTATTTTTGAAAATTATCATCATCAGCGAATTACTAGTTTAGCAGTTGAATCTTGTAGGGTCTACTGAATTGTTCCTGAGCAAGAACTTAAGTCTCATATTGTATAAGTATTTTGACAGATCTGCGTAATAGCATTTTATTTGTTTATTATTTTTAGTTTTCCTTTTCAGTTGCGGAAGCGTGCACGGTGGTTTAGTACCAAGGGCTTTCATCTGGTTCATGGGGGTCCCTGGTTCGATTCCCGAACAAGTAAGGTTATGGTTGACAACATCGTGTCCGTGGGTTTCCTCTGGCTACTCCCGTTTCCTCCCACATTCTCATAATTAATTTGCCTTAATTATCCGTCTCCATTACCATAGTGGGCATAAAGTTAGGACGATAAACTGAAATATTTTCTTTTCAGTACCGGCACCATTTGAGGCATGAACTAATAGCTTAAAATAGAATGCAAACATGTGAAGTGCGTTTAAATTTCAATGCTCTTTCTCCAGAAATTGGATCCAGACCACGCTCACCAGAGGCCGTGTTAGCTGTTAGAACAGCGGGGAATGCTAAAAATGTTATGTATTACTAGCTGTCCTTCCCTCCTCCGAAGACTTCGGCTTAGTGTACGTTATAAATCAAAATTTCTTAACTGTGCCTTACAATTATTTATATTTAAGTTTTTACTGTTGTCCACTAACTTGCGGTTACATGAAAATTAATGTTCAAATCTAAATAAAGCAACTGCCGTTACCTTAATAAAAACACCAAAGTATACACTCCATCATTACTATACAGTTTCAATACTTTCCGGCGGAAGCTCATGTGGTTCGTATTCCACGCTAATCAGTATGTCCACGTCTCATATAGCCTCGCTGCTGAAAAGGACGTTAAACTCAAACTCAACTCAATAGTTTCAATACTTAATTTGAGAGAATACATTTTTCATTTACAATTACATCCTCATAATATATTGTTGTGGAAATTCACAAATACTAGTATTAAAGCTCAAATCTAAGTATGATCACACATTTTGTATTATTTTCAAATGATTAAATTGAAACAAAACAGTTTTTAAAATGCAATTAAATCTTGACAGTTTTATATGCAAGTTGACTGCACGTTAGCGATATGTATTTGTGTCTAAACATGACTATGAACTATTAAGAATTGACGTTACTCTTAGACTGAGACGTTTCCAATTTATTCGTAATAAGGATTAACAACGTCAGCGAACTTTACTTAAGAGAGTAAATTCAGCTAACGAGAATGATAATTACTTCCACTTTTCCAAATTTCTGTCATCAGCATTCTAAAATGTGTCTTTCAGATTGGTTTCCTTGATATATGATTTGCTTGATCTCTCGTATATCATGCTGTAGAAAGTTAGTTTTTTTCTCTTACCAGGTAATTTTATACATATTCCATGCTTTGGTAAAATATAGGCTTATTTCTTGTGACTACTTATTTCTGTACTGAAGTAATATTATTGTCAGTGTTTGTTATAATTAGTGTTCTGTGAAATGAGGCCTTTGGAATATTTTCTTACACTCCAGGGCCTGAAAAGACACGAATCTAGGTCTGAAGATTAGAAGATTATCAGGTTAAAATAGTGAACATTCCAATCAAGACATTTTCTTACATGAAAATGACACCAGTGGAGGTTCGGAATATGGTATGCCGAGTAATATAATATTTTCTCTCCCTACAAACAATTTTGAAACGAAGATGGAACAAAATGACCAAAGTTGAGTATTGCTCTGAACAGTGCCGGTAGTTCCTATAAGTACAATATCCTACGCAAAAAGATTGGTCCTTCGTCATACGCAATTCGGCATGTACATAATGATTACGAAAGTCTTTTTCTCTCTTTTAGGATAAAATAATTCTGCGACACATTTATTAGTGCACTGTAACGGATGCTAAGAGGCACCTAGGTGATAATAAAATCAAGTGCTACTCAGAAAAGAGGGTTGTGAAGCAAACAATATAGATCATCGCCTTACAAAGAATAAGCATGAACAGATTTTGTGAGATTATGAAACTTGATGAAAAACGTTTTTTTTTTTTCTGAAAGACTAAAGAGAGGTAAAGTTTTTATGGTTTCAAATATATGCTATCCATTCATTGACAATTGCCACATAAACTACAAGTCTCACGAAAATTTTACTGATGATGAGCAACTATTTCCAAAAGAAATTCGTTACAAGTTTATTCACCATGTACCGAGGAAACCCGAAAAATTTTATTTGAAATTTTAGATACTTGTAGATACAACTTCGAAATAGGTGCATATGTAAGCACCCAATTGTTATGAAAGTATTTTACTTGAAACATCAACCAAAACCATAGACTAATAACGAACACGACCCACCAGTTGAATATTTTTATGTATTCAATTTTTATACTCATAATGTAGAACATATATTTCGTAATTACGGTAACCTATTATAATAAAAGTATTGTAAAGTGTCATCGCATACTATTGTATTGAATATTTCTAACCTTTATTAAATAAAATGATAACTTTTAATACAAAATGTAACATCATTCATTACTGATAATTGGAAATTTTCATGAGTGGTTTGAAAAACCGCTTGGTGGTTCTTGGGGGTGAAAATTTCCGGTACTTGTGGTGTTAAATTATGTAATTACGTTATTACATTCTAACCATTTAATATTTATTCCGACACGTCCATCCCTTTTTTGTTATCTTGAATTGAGATTTCTAGAAGGGAATTTAAATAAAAAACTGCCACCCTGTAAAAAGTCTTCACAGCTGGGAGTAGGTCCGGAAACTCAGCAGGAAGGGTCGGTAAGATCGAATTCCGTAGCCTTCCAGCCTTCTTAGGCGCCACCAGTACGCGGTAATTGATTCGTCTTTAGTTTGTTTACGAGTATAAAATACACATCGTATTGGATTTAAAATAAATGAGTTTTGTATTTTATATCTTAGAAATCTGTAATGTTGGTAATTTAGTAAATACAATGATATAAATCCCTCCGAGTCCTCCTTTACATATTCCTTTGTTTTACCAATCAATTTGACTTTTATGAAGCTACTGTTTTCAGCGATTAGAAAAGGCTCTTTATTTAGGCGAGCTATAATACGTAACGCTTTAGATGAGTGGTTAGCGTTGTGTTTATTTTTTATAATCTTGCGGCCTGGGTTTGATTCTCCCATTCGACCTTTACACTTTTTAAAATGTTTCATTTCCAAGGCTGAGCTCCAGTTGGATGCTGCTAGAAGAAAGATAATCTTGAGTGGAAAAATTTAGTGATGATGTAATCCTGAAAATAAAGTAAGAAAAACGAATGGATTAATCGTGTTACAGATTTAATTCTGTTAATGGTTCTATATTTGATATTATCAGTAATTATTATTTTTTTATTTTTTTTTTTTTTGCATTTTTAAATTGTTTATTGACAGTTGTTCTTCTCCTTGGGGCCCATTGTGTACATTTTCACAAATATTATGCAAATCAGGAACCCTGTTATATTTGCAACCTAAGGGGAAACACACTTAGTATGGATATCTCCAACTCGTTTGGGTGGGCATTTTTAATATTTACAAACAAGTTACTGCATTCCAATATTTAGCATTTTCAAGTCATTTAACGAAGAATGAAGTCTGACACGTTCTTCTTTCGAAGCAGTATTACGTATCAATCAATGGCGTTTTAACCTAAGAGCTCAGGCCTTGTTAGACTCCCTAAATGTTCATTGAGGGCTATGTGCTTGCCCCAAATGATCCGTTCATACTTCAATTGATTTGCAGGTGGGACTATTGTTAATAGTTTAAAACTCAGCGCAAGGATTTGTGTTTACTTCTGTACAGAGCCGTAGCTAAGTTGAGGCAAGCGGGGCGCCCGCCCCGGGCGCTGATAGCAAGGGGGCGCCGAACGAGCAAGGAGAAAGAAAAAGTGATGTTGGACATGAGTAAAAGACGAGTCGCCCCCAGAAAGTATTGGCGCCCTATTAGATTAATATTGCTGTCGGTTATCAATGAAATGCGTAGATTTCTTAAAAACCTTCTTGCTCGCTTCGCTCACAATCCTAGAGTTTAAGTCATAACAAGTTTTTACTTATTACTTGAAGAGTTGTAGATGATTTCTTAATGACATGTGGTATACAAGGTGCCGAGTAATGACTTATAGTGTACGCAGGAGCATTTTCAAAATCAGAAACGAGCAAAATCGTGTTCGGCATTTTGACAGTAATGAGTTTGCTTAGTTCAAAACGTTTTTGTACCCAATCCGATTAATCTCGACGCACAGTGGGGCCAAAGCACTGAATTCTTGGCAAAAATAAGAATTCGCAATATGAAGCAGAAAATTGAAAGAAAACCAATTAGTTGGGTGTGTGCAGTGGTTAAAATAATATTATTTCGACATTATTTTATCAAAAACATAGAGTTTTACATCATAAAAGGAAATGTTCCTTATATTCGCGCCTAAATTATATAACAGATTATATGATTGGGATAAAAAAACGCGTGGGCACTATGCTTTGATTTGGCAATTTACAATTGACTTACATTCTTACGCATGAAAGGAAAAAGTGTACTTAATCATTTTACAACTGAATAGTAACAAAATTGAAGAAAAGTTCTTGCTTCTCAAAATTATTTCAAAGTTGTGGAGAGCAGGGCCGGATCCAGGACCGACTTCTGGGGGGGGGCGGTGGGTTGTCACACTGCTACTATTAAGGGCTCCAAACTTTGGGATGGGTTTTATTTATATATATAAAATAAGAAAGTTCCATTTTCTGGGGTTGAGCGATCGCACAGATCGCCCTCCCTGGATCCGCCCCTGGTGGAAAGTTCGTTGTGACAATGAAGCCCCCAACGAGGTCTGGCTGCAGAATTCCCAGAATCGATCTATATTCAACTTTGTCATTGCGTGCATGGGGATCACACGTCTAATAACCTAACACTTGCTCATAAATTCATCCAAGCTCAATTCAAAAGCAGCATTGCATCCAGAATGCGGTTTTCCTCAAACATTTTCATGCGCTATATTTCCCAAAAGAGTAAATATGTGCAGGCGTTCTCTTTGCACACAGTAAGAACAATGTTTCCGCTACGACATATTAACTGACTAAATAACTAACTAACTCTATTGCCTATGGAACCCGAAGGTTCAATGCCGCGTTCACAAAAGCTCTCCACTGACTTCTATCCTTAGCTAACTGCATCCAGTTTCTACTCTGTATTCGAATCTCTGCGAGATCCATCTTAATATTGTCCTCCCATCTGCGCCTAGGTCTGCCTAATGGTCGTTTTCCGATTGATCTTCCAGTCAAGACTTTGAAAGCGTCTCTACTTTCTTCCATTCTAGCTACATGACCCGCCCATCTAAGCCTCCTAGACTTGACGACCCTAACAATGTTGGGTAAACCATATAAATTATGTAGTTCCTCGTTATGAAGTTTCCGCCATTCCCCATTCCCGTTCCTCTTGGGTCCGAATATTCGTCTCAGGATATTGTTCTCAAATACTTTCAATCTATGTTCTTCCCTCAGAGTAAGTGACCATGTTTCGCAGCCATACAGAACAACAGGCATGATTATAGTTTTGTATATATTAAGTTTCAAATTCCTCGACTGAATTCGCGACGACAAAAGATTTTGAACCGAATAGTAACACGAATTCCCTGCTTTTAGTCGACATTTAATTGCTCCGTGAATATGATTTTCCTCGGTTAATATTGATCCTAGATATTTGAAAGTATCCACTTTATCAAAAGTATTATTTAGTATTTTAACGCATCCATAATTTGCTGTATTCCGGTCCCGACGCACTTCATGTATTTAATTTTCTCTGCATTTACTTCTAAACCCATGTCCCTGCAAGCGTTTAATAAGATCTCTGCATTTCTTTTTATTGTTCTCCTATCATCTCCTATTAAATTTACATCATCAGCATATGCCATAACATGGTGAATACCGTTCAACTGTGGGCCCTGGTTGCTATCTTTGATTTTCCTTATAGCGTATTCCAAAACGAAGTTAAATAATAATGGCGAAAACGCATCTCCTTGTTTCAGACCATTTTCGACGTGAAAGCTCGTGGACAAAAATTTTCCTACACAGACTTTACTTTGGGATTCATTTAAACATATCTTAATTAATCTAATTAGCTTTCTCGGTATTCCAAGTTCTGCAAGAACGTTGTATAATGTTTCTCTCCTAACCGAGTCGTACGCCTTTCTAAAATCAATAAATAGTTGATGTACCGGGTTATTGTATTCCCACTTTTTTTCGAGTATTTGGCGAATGGTAAATATTTGGTTGATAGTTGATCGATTTCGTCTTAATGCGCACTGATAATCTCCAATAATTTCATCTGTGTATGGGGTCAGTCTTGCTAACAGAATATTTGAAAGGATTTGATAGGATGTTGACAGAAGAGAAATGCCTCGATAATTATTACAGTCAGTTTTGTCGCCTTTCTTGTGGATTGGAACAATGATTGATTCTTTCTACTCTTGTGGCAATTCTCCCTTGTTCCAGATAAGGAGAATGAGTTTGTGTATCTTGTTCCACAATTTTTCGCCTCCAGCTAAAATTAACTCAGCCGGAATTTCATCTACACCCGGAGATTTGTGTTTCCTTAATTTCTTTATAGTGGTTTCTACTTCTATTCGGTTGGGTTCTGGAATATACGGTTCTGCGGTGTGTATCTCCTTTTCTCCACGAACACTAGTTTTTGGTTGCGTGTTAAGCAAATCGTCAAAGAAATCTTTAAATCTATTTAAAATGCTATTCGTGTCAGTGAGAACTGTACCGTCAGATTTCTTTAATATATAAGCACGAGGTTGGTAGCTTTTCTTAAATTCGTTGATTTCCTTATACAGGTCCTGGATGTTTTTATTTTTACTATTATCTTCAAGTTCCTTAATTTTTGGCTTTCAAACAATCGCATTTCTTTGTTCTAAAAGTTTTGGAAGTTTCCCGCCTGATATCTGCGAAATTTTGTGTAGTCATTTCATTCGGATTTTATAGCCAGCGTAATTTTGCCTGTTTTCTCTTCTCTGCTAGTTTTATGCATTCGTGGTTGAACCATGGTTTGTTCCTATGTATTTCCGCGTGCCCCAAATTTTCTTTTGCTGAAATTTTAATGCTATCTCTAATTTCAATCCAGGTATCCTCAACACTAGTGCACTCCGAATCTTCTAAAGCCGAAATTCTATTCGAAACTTCAATCTGGTATTCCTCTCTTACCTGGCTCTCTTCTAATTTCTTTAAATTGAATCTCTCCGTTTTCGGACAAGGAATATTACCTTTATTCAACGATAACCTCTCTCGTATTATCGCTGCTACCAGGTAGTGGTCAGTGTCGCAATCAGCCCCTCTAAACGACCGGACATCAATTATGCTAGATTGTCTTCTTCTATCTACTAAAACGTGATCAATTTGATTATGTGTTTTTTTCGTCTGGTGATGTCCAAGTGTATTTATGAACATCGCGATGTGGGAATTTTGTACTCTTCACGATTAGGTTTTTGGATGTTGCAAAGTTCACGAGTCTAACACCGTTGTCATTACTTTCCTTATGCAGACTTTCGTTCCCTATAATCGGTTTGAAAATATCTTTCTCGTCCTACCTTCGCATTGAAATCCCCTAATAAAATTTTCATATTGTATCGCGGGAGTTGGTCAAATATCCGTTCCAGTTCTTCGTAAGAACTGTCTTTTATATCGTCATACTTATCTTCTGTTGGGGCATGTACATTTAAAACGATAATATCACACCACCGTCCTTTAAGAGTAATAAAAGAAAGTCTGTCAGTAACAAATTCAACCCGTTTATTTGCTGGTAATATACGTTTATGAACGAAAAACCCTGTTCCTAACTGGTGATTTTTATTTCCTTCCCCGTAAAAGAACGTAAAATTTCCGGAATTCTCAGATCCATTTCCTTCCCACCTAACTTCATGAACTCCTACTACGTCCATCCTGTATTTCTCTAACTCCCTCGTTACGAATTTTAACGTGCCTGCCCTATAAAGACTCCTAATATTCCATGTTCCAAATCTCATGTCCATTTTCTTTTGCTGAGGTCGTGCCAAGTTATCAGTCCTTGTCCGAGGCTTTTGTGAATATTTCTGAACAAGTGCTTTTTTTTACAGGATGAGGTTGTTAGCCCTACCCAAACTCCAAGCTGGAGGACCACTCCTAGTCGGCTGTCCGCGACTGCTTATTCAGTATATTCGCAGCTAACCTCTATATCTAGAGGCCTTCTCCTCGATCCGCAACCTGAGGA
Source organism: Thermobia domestica (assembly GCF_964235325.1). Classification (NCBI taxonomy): domain Eukaryota; kingdom Metazoa; phylum Arthropoda; class Insecta; order Zygentoma; family Lepismatidae; genus Thermobia; species Thermobia domestica. The sequence continues at coordinate 115,675,768 of NC_137471.1, read as the reverse complement.
CGCGCCACGCCGTGGAATCACAAACATATTATACCATATTTTCTACTAAAATGCCATTCTATCGTTTGACTATATTTATATGCTTTCAGTACCACTGTGTTTTCCAAATATGATAGGTAGGGGATCACCATAGGGATATGATAATAATATTAACATCATTCCAAATATGATTATTGACTACACATCACATCAACATTCTAAATATACAAAACGATACATACATGTGGGTCGTGTCACCATATATTCCAGCCACTAATTATCTACACGCCATGTAGGAATAGTCGCATTCAAAGTCAATTTTCTATCTTGTCACTAAGCAGTGTCTCTCCGGCTTCGGTGGATAACCAAGTTTACACGTCCCATGAGTTCATTGCAAACTGCTATCACTTCTTTTCCTGCACACTATTTAATGTGTACACTATTAAGGTTTCATTATAACAAATTATATCCAGTCAATCTTTTATTTCATTTTTCGAGTTTTTGCTAAGAAATGCCTGGATTGGCCCCACTGTGTGACGGTGAGAATGAAGGTATGAAAGTGAGAAGAATGAAGAGACACATTCAAGCTGCTGTTTGCGTGGGAATATTAAAAATAAAGCTAACAATAAAGGGGAACAATAACATTTCCGAGCTGCAAGCAGCAGAAATTAAGAATAGGGGCTTAAGGGATCATAAATTAGCCTAACGAAGTTCGACTTTTTCAGACTCTAATCATTATCAATGATTTATTTTTATATTCCATTGACATATCAAATGCTTCCAATTCAGAGGAATTTATTGGGGTGATTTTTTCATCAACTTTTTGTATCGCCAGCATATCATTTTGTTCATGCGTGTCTAGTTGTGTGATGTTTTTATCTATCTACATACATACAAAACATAAGTACACACATTCTTCATATATGTGCGTGTTAGTGTATTTTAATATGTTAATCAATAATAAGTATCTTAAATTCGGAACTTTCTATCATTAAGAAATTAAGAAATTACTATAATTTCAGACATATGTAGTAGCCAAAGTATATTTAGGATTTTAAGTACAAACATTGAAAACATATTCTTCACCTCCATCGATCAATATTTAGAAATTCATAAAGAAGGCTCCTTTTGAATTTCCATTACATTTTACAAAATATTTTTTTACCGTTAAAAGATCGAAATCAAAATAATATTGATGTGGTCACATACAAAATAAAGGTAAGAAGTTTACAATTATTACTGGAAATTAATAGTCACCCATTTCGAACAATTTAAAAGCACATAGTTTTTAATGTATTGAAATCATTTTTTATCGATAGTATGAAACGTTGTAAATAGTAGTAACTTTCCATAACTGTTCTCCTAGTGAAATTGTATATAACCAAGGCTAGTTTTGTCAAGTTTAACAAAAAGTCCAAAATAAGGCTTTTGAAAACAGCTCTTATTTGAAAAAGGGTACGTAATGATCGTTTTTGGTTGTTGCAATGGTTTGGTGTTTCCAAGAAGATGCATAAAAATTCAGCGTAAACATAACAACAAAAGCTGCTTTTGTTATATATATATATATCTATATATCTATATATATATATATATATATATATATATATATATATATATATATATATATATATATATCATGAATGGTAAGGTCAGTGTAGGGGGCACTGAATTCTACTTCGCCCCGGGCGCCGAAATCTCTAGCTACGGCTCTGCTTCTGTACATATACCGCATAATATATCCGTATATTATTTGATACGCATATATGTATAGTTATTTGAAGTAAGTTAACTTTTTTATATAATCACTCATTTGAGTTAATTATAATCTTCTTTATTTTTAAGTCCTCCGACTGTTATCTTCTTATTGGCGCATCTGGTGTCCGTACATTTTTCTTTTACTGTGCTGTGTACTATGAGTACAAGTATCCAAAGACTTTCTTTTCTATTTCGTCCGAAAGTGTTTTGTCTCACTCCTGCACAAAACGTTATTGTTATTTTAGCAGGTGGGGTCACTTCATGCTACTGTTCTAGCTACTCTACCAGGCGTAAATAATCTTGGAGCAGGGTTTAGTTAGGCTATCTAAGTCACGGAGTTTGTCCTTCAAGAATTTATTTTCCTCACTGTATACCATAATACTTTATACTTTGCTTCCATGCATACCAAGCTCGTCAATATTTAAGATCATGCCAACTTTGGCCAATTTCGAGTTTAATGAAATGGGGCTGAGTCAAATTTCTTGATATCACTACGTTAAAATCCATATTTGATGAAAATAACTCTTTAAACGAAATCGCACTCACTATTATGTTTAGCGTGAGCACAAACTACATGTCGGTAAAAACCCATTCTAATTTTCGTCATGATTGAATGCGTTTCGTCAATAGTATGCGTTATAGAGTATCCTTTCATTAATTTTAAACACAAGGTGGCCCGGTTGTTCATTCGTAGAACGCTTACCTCTTGGGCATGGAATCCCCGGCCAAGTAAGCTTGTGTCGGACATCATCGTGTCCGTGGATTCTCTAGGAGTACTCCTAAATCCTCCCACATTGTCATTCACCCAATTCCGAAAACTTTTCGAAAAAACATCGATAAACGAAACGTAATCGGGAAACGACATTTTTCAAAAACACACAACGAAATTTTTTTTAAAAACGAAAGAATTCTTTAGAATCGAAAATCGAGTAATACAATTTCCAAAAATGGAAAATATCCTTCGAAAAAGTCCATTCCTACATTAAATAAACTTTCTAATAGTGAAAGAGTTTTCTGAAGTCAGTTCAGTATAGTTTCTGAAAATCTCTTATACATAACGAAAACAAATGACTCCCCCATGCACCCGAGAACCCATTTACCGGGATAAAATATAACGTATTATCAAAGCGTTAGATAATCTTTCCAATAGCGAAAGGAGTTTTGAAAACGGTTCAGTAGTTTATGATATCTTTTTTACATAATGAATCAAAAATGACACCCACAGTGCCTGAAGGCCATTTTTTCCGGGATGAAATATAGCGTGGCATCTCCAGTATTAGATAGGATTTCCAAAAACGAAAAAAACTGTAATCGGTTCAGTAGATTCTGAATTATTTGTATGTTTATAATAAAGCAAGAAATTACGCCCAAGAGCCCGAGGGCAAAATTTTCTGGGATACAATATAGGTTATTATACTGGCAATTGACAAGCTTTCCCACAAGGAAAGAATTTTTGAAATCGATTGAGTATTTTCTGAAAATATCTTATAAAGAAGCAAATATAACGGCCCAGAGCCCGAAGACCCATTTTCCGGCATAAATGTAGCATATCATCACTGATACTAAATACATTATACAAAAAAATATTTGAAACCGGTTCAGTACTTTCTGAAAATTTATAATAAATATATTTAAAAATAACTTCCCTAGCGCTCGGGGCCCATTTTATTAGTTACAATATAAAGTATCGTCATTGGCATTAGACAAACTTTCTAACTGATAAAGCGTTTTCGAAATTGGTTCAGTAATTTCTGTATATTGTATATAGTGAATCTGAAAATGACGCAACCAGCGCCCAAAGGCCCGGTTTCCGGGGTAAAATATAGCATATCTTCATTGGCATTAAAGAATCTTGCAATAGGGAAAATATTTTCGAAATTGATTCAGTAATTTCTGAATTATTTATAAATAATGAATGGAAAAATAATGCCCTCAGCGCCCAAGTGCCCATTTTTCAGAGTAAACTATAATATATTGTAATCTATATTAAATCTTCTTCTTACTTTTGAAAAAAAAATAGAATCACTTGATTAGATTCTGTTAACTCGTGATATAAAATTAAGCACATGAGTTCACACATGTTTGTAAAATGTTAGCACTAACATAAGTTGATCACGTGACTTTCGCGGATGGAGTCGAATAGAGGCCTGTGTCTTTCATTGCCTCGATTCTTCATGGTATGACGTCACAATTAACACCTAGGAACCAACTTCTTGCTGTGGAATTATATTATTTACAACATTCTGGTCCAACGTACCTTATATCTTCGCCTCGGTTCCCAACCTTATATCTTCGCCCGGTGAAGGTCGCACCACTTCCTAAGGTCTTCCTCAAGAATCTGTATTATCTCCTCTTTTGTTAAATTTCTTTCTGGCCTCTATTCTTCGCCAAGCAGTAATATAGTACGGGTTCTTTCCTTTGTAATGATTTAGCCTTCTATATTACTTCTCCTTCCCCTCAACTTGCTATACCTCAACTCATTTCAGCTCTCACCATATTCTTCACCTGGTGTTCCAAACATGCTTTAAGAATAAACTGGAAAAAACTTCTTTTCTCGTTTTTACGCCCAAACGCACTTCCACCCTACCCTCCCTTGCTTTTACCGGTATTACCCTTCCTTGCCGCCTTCTGTTAAATACCTCGGAATTGTCTCAAACTCTTCTTTAGGTTGGACCCCCATTATCAACCTCTCCACCAAAAACATCATCCTGCTTTCGTTTAATTTGCTCTATTTCCACTTCTACTTGGTCTACAGAATTCCATGTTCTCCTCCTGTTACATAAACAGGTTTACTTACCTATTGTAACGTATGGTGTTTTTTTCTATCTCCTTCTTCTTCTAGGGTCTTTCACAAATTCCAATCCCTTCAATATACTACTCTCTACTGTACTCTTAGTCTTCCTTCCACCACTGAAACTAGTGCGCTTTATTCTGAGACCCGAGTTCTACCCTTACGAATTCAGTTGAAACAGCTCTCAGACAAATTCTGTTTTCAAAATTTCAATTTACGCGATCCTCTCTCCTCCCTAAACTCACTCTGCTTCAATACCTTCATACAGGCCGCAAACGTTCTCCATATTTCGCATATCTCACTTTCATATACACCAGCTACCTAGATCTTGCACTACATCTTTTACACACCCAGCGCACATATACACTCCCTTGCGAATTGCATGACTATCCAGTTTTTTTCCCAATCTTTTTCTATTATTTTCCCCAATAACCTCCGTCCCACCCTTTCATTCCCGTCTCTTACCAATATTGTTTCTCCTCATCCATTCCGCCTCTCCCTCAGCACACTATGCAATTATACTGCGACGGTTCTTACCGGGGCTTGCATTTGGGATAAGCCTTTTACGATTACTCTCTTCAGGAATGGTTCAGCTTTTAACTGCCCCATTATGTCTCTATCTTTCTCACTGAAGCTTTTGCCTTGTTTGTGACCCTTCTTCATTCTCTTCAGCATCAGTATACATCTATCTGTATCGCCACTGATCCTAAATCTGTCCTCCAATCTCTACAACTGTCCTCCTTTGCTTCAAAATCCTCCTGTATTATTTATGAAATTCGTCTTCTTCTATACCGTTGAACTTGCCTCAACTATACTACTTGCTTAATTTGGTCCAAAGATCATATCGGCATTCTCGGGAATTCTCTAGTTGATGCCGCAGCCCGTTTCGGAGCCCTGCATAGCACTCCCATAGACCTTTCAGTCTCGCCTATTGACCTTTTTCCACGACAATTATACACTTCATTATTAAGGCTGGACTGGTTGTAATGCTTCCTGTACGAAGGCACTTCAGTATTGGTACCATCCTTATTCTCTACGCTCTCAATCTTCGTTCATTCAACATACTTTCTCTCTCTCCTACCTCCAATTTCTGCTCCGTAAAATACTTCATATTCTGTATACTCACCAACGCTTATATATACTCCGAAAACGCACTACTCCACTTTCTAACTGTGGTCTCGATACAGGCTCCATCAATAATCTAATTTTCTCTTGTCCTTTCTAGCAACAGTATCGCCAGCCATTTCTCTCTATTTTTCATAAATTTCACAGTTCTGGTTCCATTTAATGTAGATTCGTTAATTTTCACCTTATCCCCACCTGTTCCTACTAACTATTTCTTTATTTACAAAGATCTGCGTTATTTAGCATCTTATAAGCATCGCTAAAGATTCATCTCATTTCATCATCTGTTTCTTTCGAAAACGCTGTGTATAATTGCCGGGAGAGCGATCTTCGCTAAGGCAAATAGCAACCGGAGGAGAAGAAGAAGAAGAAGAAATCACACACACGGGCCAAGAGAGGTGAAGAGAGAGTAAGAGAAACATTGATCACGTTTGCCCGAGTAGGATTTTAATTGGTTCTCTCCTATAAAAGGATTAAATTCCCTTCACGCAACAGGCAAGAGTACCAACGATCTGTGTAAGTTGCAACAATGCCTCTACGATGGATTCGCTGTCTGCCATATACGTATATACTACCAGGTCCTAACGTCACACGCGGAACTTACGCGAACTAAATATTGGCCACTGTTTTTCTTATTTCCTATGTTTTATGGCTACCAGTTCATTTCTTTCAAGTTAATTTATTTGATAATTTCGAACATAAGGGGTATGAGGAACAGAATTTGAATTGAGGACCGTATAAGTTTACTGTAGATAAGCGGCGCCTGCTGTCTGATACGTTCGTCATAAAAGCGTAGATGGCATATTAAATGTAATTTTAGAATATAGGGATTCTACAAAAACAACGAGTATATATATATTAATTTTTTGTCCAACCTATATATATATATATATATATATATATATATATATATATATATATATATATAGGGGTTAGACAAAAATTAAAACGTTTGCAAAAAGTGCGGAAATCATGAACAGTCTGGTGTGGGCCTCCTTTTGCGTCCAAACCAGCTTTGATCCGACGTGAATGGACGTATACAGCTCCTGAATCGTGGTGTGTGAAATTTTGTACCATTGTTCCTTAAAAGTATGGTCCAGTTTCTTAAAGGATGCTGGTGGCTGATAATGAGACCGAACACACCTTTCTAGCTCACACCGCAAAGGCTCAATGATGTTCTGATCTGTTGATTGTAAGGCCCAGGGGAGGTGTAATAGCACCTGGTCATGCTCCTCAAACCATGATGTCAATGTTTCTGCAGCGTGACAGGGTGCCAAATCATCTAGGTAGATGTCATCAACATAAGCAAACAATATTAGGGCCACGGGTAGAACAGAACAAAATGGCCTCATAGGCCTTAGTATTCATCATTCCGTGCAGGGCTAGGGTGGGATATGCAGAAAACCACGATATCACTGCCCATACTGTACCAGAACCACCCTCATGCTATATGGTTGAGAGCAGGTAGTCTGTATTATAGGCCAGATAATGGTGTTCTCCATACAAAAAACACGACCGGTTGTTGGAAACAAGGTTAATATCGATTCGATCCACCTCAATACATGTTTCCACTGCTCATGAGTCCACGCTTTGTGGTCCTTGCACCACTGGATACGCCTCTTCGCATTTACTGCTGTAGCCAGGGTTTGGTGATAGCGACCCTGACATGAATTTTCATTTTATGAAGTTCTCGTCGCACTGTTTTCGATGAAACCGGTTTCTGTAGGTCAAGATTGAGTTCAGACGTAATTTTCATTGCAGTGGTCTTCTTTTTAGATGCTACAATCCGTTTTAATGCCCTCCGTTCCTATCCAACAGGATTGTCTTTCAACCACCCTTGTGCTTTGCAGACGTCGTTTCTCCATGAATTGTGCATGCCCTCGTGACATTGGGCACAGTGCCTTTCGATACCCTCGCAATGTTTGTCACTGTTGCCACTGAATCTCCAACCAGACGGGCAACAACGATCATGCCTGTTAGAAAGTCTGTCAGTTTGCCCATTTTACCGCACCACTTTTCAAACACGACACTCACAGGTGAACTGGTTACCGCTGACGGAAGGGAAAGGTCGACGTGACACGTTGAAAACAAAAGACTATCGGCAACCGCAACACGTGTTGTACAGTGGAGTGCCAAACTTACGTGTGATGTATGAAGTGTTTTTAGATTTTTTGTACCCCTGTATATGTGTATATATGTGTGTGTATTTATGGTATAATGGTAATCTGGTAGGAGAGAGTTTTATACAAAGACTGACTTTTCCGAATCAAAGATAGAGTACACATCTCATAAACGTTTGGAGACGTTGTAGAAAGTATGTAATATGTTGTTTATCAATAAGTGTATCCAAAGGGAAGGGCTAATACTATAAATTTGATGAGTTGCTACTTAGGTATTGATATCAAACAAATAAGTAGTGTGAAATATATATTTTTGTATCTAATGAAATGTTTCAGTCCTAAATAAGTATAATGTGGTTACCCCAAACCACGCAATCTAAGTCACTACGTATACACTAGCATTGGAATTTTGTGTTCATGTATTTAGGCATACGTTGGAAGTATGATTTTGTACGTTATTTGAAGCAGGATCAGTATTGACTGCAAAATCAAAACCTCTTGCATTCACGTAACATTGTGAGATCGAACGCAGGCTATAAACAACTTACTATTATCAGTCGTTTCTTACTGGAAGTAGAACTTTCATTAAAAGAAATTGTTCCCTCGATGTCTGTCTATCTGTTCGTTTTATCGCCCATTTCTTAAGACTTTATCCTTTTTTCTTGTTGTGTGTACACCCGCGTAGAAAGCTTAAGGTCAAGCATAGAGTGCCTGAGCTTAATGTTTCTCATAATATTAAATAGCTAATTAATTCTTTTGCAGTCTCTTCCTAATCAAAGATGAGAAATTCAGTTCAGTTTGAAAATAAACAGATAAGAATATATTTTGTAGAAAATATTTCTTAGGGTTTTGTTTCTTTTCACAAATCAATATCTCATTAGAAGGACTATACTATATTAAACCCATTTTCTGGCAGAATCTGCAAGCATTACCTTATCCATGATGAAAAGTTCCTTCCATATATTTTAATAGCAATAATTGAATCGATTTTGTTCATATTAAGTAGAACACTACTTTCTAACTGATATCGTACACACTTATGTTCGTATGTTTTCGTTTTATTAAAAGTCACGAAAATTTAATTAAAAGATCTTTCGGCATTAAATAATTCTGAAGTCACATACTTTTGGAATTATATTATTTTTGAAAATATTTTTGGAAACGGTTTATGTTATTTCTTTCATTAGTCATAAATACAAATATAATTAAGAGCTCCAGGATTGGCAAAAATAATTGCTTATATAATATTCTACATTGAGTAATTACTCTTGGAGTTTAGACATATCCTACTATATTTTCGACTTCATCAGACACTATATACATATATGTAGCATTGTAATTTTGTGTTCACGTATGTAGACCTACGTTGGAATTACGTTTTATATAAAATGTGAACAATTTTTAGTACTATCTTAAAATTAAAACCACTTGCATTACCGAAACAATGTAGTAGGAAACAATGTAAGAAATAATGTATTTCCCAAGGTAGGAAATAATGTAGTGACGCTGACGGAAGGAGATAGTGTCTCATGAAGCCAAAAGTTAGTTTACAAAACGGTTACAAATATTTGGTTTTTAAGTAAGTATATTGTTTTGCTCAGCGAATAAGTTTGTATTTAATTTTATAAAAAATATAACAAAGAAGTAGTTACGGTTAGATAACATAGTAAATAATATTCAATAATCCGTATCTTTGACCATGCTTTGGCCACACTGGACATGTCCTCAGTTTCCCTTAGTCTAAAGGACATAATAATAAAACGTTAAACTATAATATGAAATTTCATTTTACTTTTGATGTTACCCACGTCCATATTCGAAGTCATTCTTGCAACTGTTATAGGAAGGTCAAGGATGAAATTGAGTACATAATGCTGATATCAATTTCATGACTGAATTTTATTTTCAAATAGATGTTTCATACTTCTTTTAATACAATACATTGACAGAATTATTTTACATTCACAGCCTTTTTATATATATGTTTGTGTAAATGTTACAGATTTGTTTGGTTTGGTCTGTGGAGTATGTCTTTTGTGGCTGGTATCTTCACATCAATTTCTCTATGGCACATTTATTATTACAATCCGATCACATACGAGGTGGATTCTTTAACGACTTTAGGAAATCGAAGTGTACCAAGCTTTTCATACTGTTTTTGGGGACGTCAGTATATGTACACAGTGTAAGTAATACCCTTTATATAAAATTTAACTTTTATACAAATTCTATTTTATTCGGTAGTAACACAGCGTTTCCATACGTTAGCGAGTTAAATGGAATGATACAGCCACACAGAAAAATAAATATTCTGCGCAAGGTATTAATTTCTTGTATTTTCTTACACAGAATCCAACTTTTGAAACCGCCGATCGATTTACCTTATCCATTTTTATTATGGGCGAAAAATATGAGCGACTTTGGATAGGGAGGACACAAGTTTCTGTCCCATAAAACGACATTCACGTGGTCAGTCGCCCTAGGGTTTCGATATTTGGATTCTGTACAATAAAATTAACCAAATCTACACCCTGGGAACCGGTACACATAATTTTATTTGTATACCTGAGTTACGTGCATTCTCCGTATCCAAAAATCTTCAAACGTTTCGATCATAAAAAGGATTTGATACATTCTATCGTCCTGCAGTTTTAAAATTTGGATTCTATGTAATAAAATTCATCGAATTCATACCCTGAGATACGCTGCACAGAGTTTTCTTTGTATAGCTGTGTAATTAACAACACAAATTTAAAACAATCCCAAGAACACATTTTTCGTTTTTTTAAAATTTATTTTATTAGTTGGCATCTATGTCAAGGGCTACGCAAGCTGCGAAACGGAAAATTCTCCGAACAGAGATCGATGTTTCTCATCAGCATACTAAACTGCAACAAACCATTCATATTTTAAAGATGTAACATTAGTTAACAACACAAAAGTCTTTCAAATTAGTTACCTAAATTGAGAAAATATCCTAAGTCTATAAACATACATGCCTATTTTTACATCAATATATCTACTCTCCGCAACTGGAACTTTAAATATCTACAACAAAGAACACAAATAATTACACAAAACAAAAGAAACACTTCAAAATAAAACACTAAATATTATAATCATATTTGTACCTCCTAGAACAACACACCTGGTGGGTTTGGAATGGCTTTGAATTCATGTCTTTAATCAAAGAAATTAATCTTTGTGACTGTTTTGCAAGTTTATCTATAAAACTTGTAATTTGAATTAAAGGTTACGTCCGGCTTTGAAATTTAGAATATCAAAATATAGAATTGAATACTAGTGATTACCATATAGGTGATTTCTTACTGAAGTAGAATTTCACCCCGTGGTATAGAATCACTGAAGACTTGTACAGACCTACAAATCAGACAACGATAAAGGAAAATACGTTCCATATGAACTGAAAATTGCTTCGTACCTTGAAATGTCAAGAAAAGGTTATAATATTTTATATAAAATATTACATATTATAATAGAACCTTTGAGAGTAGATTATTTTCTTTCTCGGGGAAATGTTTGGGACGAAATGCTAAACTTGGATTAGTACTGTTTAATCAACTTTGTAAATATGTAGAAAGTAAGAATTTTCTGTAGCTTTCTTTAGATCTAATGGTAAGAAACTGAAACTAAAGCAAGTATTGCAAAATAGTTTGGCCGCTATTTTAATCAAGTTTAGAATATTGTCAATACTCATTATGACGCAAATATCTGACAACTCTTTTTGCAGCTCAATATGTATATTACTTTCTAATGAAATAGAAGAAAAAACGGTGTGATCCTAAACTATACTTATAATTCAAACGTTTACAAATCCGTTACATAGTAATATAAATGTCACCAGATTCAAATGTGTTTTCGGACATGCGAGAAACCTTGTCAAATTTCTCAATTTAGAGGTACAAGGAACATAGCCAATTTTAAGCTTATCACTATTCTAACAGTATCTGGCGAAGGTGCTTGGGGAAGTAATATTTAACAGTACAATATATCATATAAAAGACATGCCATTAATATAAGAACATGGCTTCTTAACTTAAAGTCCAACATCCCTTAACTTAGTAGTCATTATCAAGTTTGATTTAGATAGAAAAGAACAAATTGAATTGAGCCTTACTGACTTCTCGAAGGTTTTAGTTTTATATTTCAACAATTATTGTTAGAAAAACTAACGACTTCTAACTGCTGTATGGAGATATAAAATATTTCGGTGTTCTATTTGAGAAATTGTAAGCTGGCTGTCATGTAGAAGGACACGTTTCTTAAAATCCCACATCTTTATCTCTATCATTCTCTTGATCCTTGTTTATCACTATTATTTATAAGCGATCTACCATAATACATTCACTTTAACACTCTTCTGTTTGCGGATGATCTTAACGCTTAATGCAAGATAAATTCGATTGCGAATGTTACAGCAATAAAATAAAGTTGAGCGTGAATAAATTATAAACTCTCTCCTTTGCCCTAAAGAAAGAAGAATGAAACATGGCTATTGTAATAAGGAAATTACTGGGCAGTCACGCAATTTGAAATAAATTTAGGAATCCACCTAATTTAGGAAATAATTTTGGGACCATTATAAAAAGGACAATACTGAAAGCTTTGTTTTATAATGAGACTAGACCAAAGTTGTAAATGATTTGACATTGCTAAATCTTTTTCTTTGATTCGTGAGATCGCAATTACAATATATTGCACTTTATTGAACACCGAAGACATAGAGGTACGTTGACATGATTAAATGGTTGCAATCAACATTCTTGAAATTACTTACTTATTAAAAATCTAGCATATATCCTAAATATGAATTATATTTAGAAACGATACTAAACTACAATATACATACTTTGAAACAGCCGGGGAGCATACTAATTTCACATTTTACACAAATTATAGCATGGTAATTATTTTCTTTCTTACTTCCAGATGGTAGTTCCATGACCCATCCCATAATCCTAGGTAGAAAACAATAGTCCATTTTAATTCTAAGTAAGAAAAGTAAACGTCCTCTCTAAGTCTCCTATTTCCAGGACGAATACTTTTCTCAATGCAATTGAATTGATATCTGGTAGAAACCGCTTCAGGTTAACTTCAATCATAAGAAAAAGTGTACACTTTATGACTAAAGCATTTAATTTTCTTAATATGAAATAACTACTACGTCATACGGTTTACTTTAAGACGTGGAAACATTTTCGGCTTGACCTGTATTGACCTTGGCGCACTTTAAACTAGTTCAAAAAGTATTGAAACCTCCTAATAAATACGAAATGCTGCCGAATATAACGAAATAAACAGTGCATGCGGTTGATAGGAGTGAAGGAAAGTTTTGGGGGAAACATTAGAATGACGTCCGCCGTTTTAAATCTTTCTTAAGTTTTTTTTTAAATGGAAATCATAACATGTGATAAAACTAGCAATTTTTTTTCAAAAATTCAATACTTTCCTTATTTATAATCTATCAGTTATTGACACCAAATTAAAAGCCATTTGTAACGTGTACTTATTAACAGCAGCATAAGAAAAGGTTAGAAGAACCCGCCGACAACGCAATCTTAAATGACTTATTGAATGTTTTTTTTTTTATTTTCTCCTAACTCGTTTATTCTGTTTCCACAAACGCAAAATGTTACGCACAATATCAGCTAGAATGTAGAACTATACATCCATAAAACTGTTTTGCAGATGGACAACATCGATAATTTCCACCGAATTGACTACAGACCTAACAATTTTAGATAAGGCAAAATTATGTGATATAAAAGTGTAATAAATGATACCAGCACATGAAAAATATTGTAGAGTAGTATGTTTATTGTATCGCTGTAATGCAATTACAGTATTCATATGTGCTAAATATTTCTGAAATTAATTATGATAGCTTCCTGAGCAAGCACATAAGTCCTGTAAATCCACTTCAGCGGAGCAGTGGCACAGTTTGTAAGAATATTTTGAAGCTTCTGGAAGAGTCGTCCAGTGAGATTGAAAACCCGTTTATTCATTTGTCCATCTCCAGTCCTTGGGCTTGGCGGATGTGGATACAGAAATAAGGAGTGATTCGTAATATTCGCTTGGTAAGAAACACTCTTCAAGTGCAACTTCAGAGCGTCTTATATTGGTGAAATATTTTCAAGTATCGGAGACATGTTTCAAAACAACTGATTCCTTGCTTCGTTTACTTTAATACAGTTACTTGTCGTGTCATGTGAAACACAAACCATTCTAACTTTTCCAGGCAGCCCTTACTTTTAGTTCTTGGCATCCAACTCTTGAATCAACTCCTCAAAGGCTCTGGCTCTTTAAGGAAAGCTTTTCAAGAGTCCATCCTGTTTTTTATCCTACTGGCGAAGATCGCAGATGTGGCGTCTGAGCCGATAAAAGCATGAAACACTGAAAGCGTATCGCAGATTCTTAGATCCAAATTTGCCACCAAATGTTAAATAGGAATGTGTCTGAAATTAAATCCAGCTGCTTAACACTAGAACTACTTGGAAATTCATTATAGAAGAACTACCAAAGGAGTCAATTTGACCTCTTGTGTTTTAGAGGTTCTTTAGGTTGAAATATAATGTTCCTTTAACAATCAAGACTTGATGTGACTTGATATAAAAATTAATATGCTTTAGAATCCACACTAGCTTTAACCAGGTATCAAACCATGGTCTCCCACGCCCAAAATGTTGGACACTATGTGAATAAATGTACACTTGAAGTCTTAAGGATAGACTCAGGAACATTTATTACACCAATAGGCTAAGCATATATTTAAAAAATATAAGATATGAGCACATAAACGAGTACAAGTTTCAATAGTAAATCAAAATTTTCATAATAGTATTATATTGAGGCATGGAGGTATAAATTTCAATGCACTGATTCAGCTACATATCCCAATTGGGAACTTCTTCCTTTTTCCGGTAGATGTTGGTGATGCTGCTAGCAAGTCTTTTGAAACACGATTTTGTCTCTCTTTCTCAAAATATTCCTTTGCTAACTTGAAAAGACAGAACTTCTTCAATTTTCTGTCTACTAATATGCCTATTTGTAATACACTTGTATAAGATATGAGAGTTTACCGCGGCCAAACCAAGTAAGTTATAACAGAGCTATACTGGCCATTCTCTTCTAATAGTCTTTACAAAATACTTACTCTCCATCTGGTCTACAATGTCTGCACCAATTTTCTGCTGATTGTATAACAACCTCAGTTTTCTTATTTTCCTGACCACTAATTACATGTACGTTAGTGTTAAGAGTGCTCAGCATCAGTACTCTTTTGTTTTTCTTGCATTGATATGTGGTAAGTGTGATATCATCCACGGTTTTGAGTAGTTTGTGGTATACAAATCTTTATTATGGAAACGTACGGAAGCTGGGACTTTTCTCCTCTTGCTTCGGATAGCACCAAGCAAATTTATTCCGTTAATTTTTAGTTCCCTTGCAAGATGTAGAGACGTAAAAATGTTGTCTCAAGTTACAAGCAATCCCGAGTTTCAAAATATGTAAAACTACATGTTCAGCAAGAGGGATATTCGTTGGCCTCTTTTCATCTATTCCTAGATATGGAAAACTATTTACTATATATTCCTTCTTCACTTCAACAGTATCTAAAATTTGTCGCCATATTTATCCGGCTTGCTACCCATGAACTGAATAAATGGACAACGAGATTTCATTGGAAAGAGCCTCTCACCAATAGTGCAATAACTATGAGGATTGTACTATCTTCGGGAATTTTTAATCAACTGATACCAAATATAAGAAAATAAGCAAAACCTGCTAGTTTTATGTCTTTCGCTCCTCTTAGATTTCAGATAAACCTTGTAAATCTCATTATTGCTTCAAACCTGTTTCTAGGCATGAAATTCCGGAAAAAGCTGCAACCCAAGATTTCAGACCAGAGACACTTTACACTTAACGCTCTTCATCCTCATTGCTCCACGGAAATACAAGACAATAATTGCTTCAAACTCACCGCGAGAAATTGACCAGTTAGGTTCATCTAAATCTCGACGGGCCTCAACTTCTGTAGGCTTCTTTATATTTCACAGTAGAGCATTGGTAACAATCAGAATGAATGCACTTGCACAAGCATCATCCATATTACGCGTAACGAGTGATGTGGGTTCAAGTTTGATACGAAATATATTATTTTTTCGTAATCTTCCGCATGTCTTGTTGTTTACATCCACTGTCGTCTACAAAGTCTGATCCGGAGTTCACTAGGCCTACCAATGATTTCAGTAGAATTCCCTTGCTCAGATTCTTCACTTGAATGATTATTCCTAGAATCAGAATTAGTATTTGACTTCTTTGTCATATCTACAGCAAAAATAATATTTTTATAGGTCTGTAACATTTCTTTTTCAAATTTGCTGTTACTTTCCTCATCACCAGAAACACTATCGTCAATATCCTGTAACTATGCTAGAAACTGCTGCTGCATGTTGTTTACTACCAGAAGACTCCCTCATTCGCAAACAAGGAAACACGTTCTCCTAAACCACCACCGCAAATCAATGGTTGTTCATAATTGTTTCGGGGGCATCAATAATATGCCTTGATAAGTGTATAAACAAGAATCAAAAAAGCCATTTTTATCCAGGGTAAAATAAATAGGAGGTGGACTTTGTAGTGGACAAACACCGACTGTGTGGGATTTCTCAAGGTTCACCCGTTTCCTCCCACTTTGTTCATTGAACCATTCAATTCATTTCTCATCATCACCGTATCATTCAGCCTCGTTGCCATAAACGAAGGACGTAAAACTCAAAGATTTCATTTCCATTTTCGAAGCAAAAACGCAGGTGTCAAAATGACCCCCGTGGTAGTTCTAGGTAAATCACGATTTTTAAAGAAAACCAAAGATAACTGAAATATGGTATTTAAGATATAATTACACTGGTTAGAGAGAAGAAAAGTGCTGCAATATATTTTGCATAATTTAATTAATGTTCAAATGAAAGGATGATGAATAACGGTGAGGGGTCAAAATGACCCCTTTGGTAGTTCGTGTGTTAAGCTATCCAAATTTTCTTAGGTTTAATCTTTAATAATAAAGCCTAGCCAAACCAACTACATTTGTATCTACTGTACGTATAGACACTTGTTGCTACTCTTGGTTTGGGTCCCTGGTTCGATCCCAGCTCGCGCCGTGTGGACATTGTGGTGGACAAACACCGTGCTTGTTGGATTTCTCGGGGTTCTTCCGTTTCCTTCCACTTTTTATTCCAACTTTTCATTAATTTTTCATAATCCACGCCTGCTTTAGCACTGGCATAACCATGGGATTCAAAACTGAAAGATTTAATTACATTTCATTTTACTATACTATTCTGTACAGCATCTAAAACACGAAGAAACAGACTTGTGTCTCCTTTTTCATGAGAGCAAGGATATAATTTACTTATATCAGGTCACTCGGCAGCACAAAGCTCTGTCTTTCCGTTTGTTCATACACTGTCTTGCTGCCATGCGTTGACATATTTAGAAGTAGTTGAGCTCGAAAAGTTCTGCTTTATAAATATCTAGGTTAGAAAATCTTTCGAGTTCCTTGGTAGTTGAGTATTTGCGCCTACTTTTCTTCTGATACCTGTACCTCTGCTATATCTCACTGTAGCTTTTAAACTGTTTGTTCTCTACACCTAAAAAATTATGTCTACACGATTCGCGTTGTTAATTGTGTATTTTCGTAAAGCAGGAACACGTTATCTGTATATTCATTGATAACTTTTCCAGTGGAAGGATTCAACATTTGTACAACTGATGCTTCGTCTAGGAACACAGCATCTATAAGTGACAAGTAAACTGAAACAGTATCCTTTGGTACAATACAGCTTACCAGATCTGACATCGTACCAATTCTTATATTTCCTCCTTATGGAAGGGAGGGTGGTTTGCATTTCCTAAGAACTCATACAAATCAACTTCACTTGTCTGACAAGGCATGAACAAACAAGAGAAGAAACTGCAATCATTGTAGTGTTTGAAGTTTTATCTTGTGTTTAGACTTGGTTTTCAGTGGGGGTTTGCTAATGCGTGGTAATTTGTTCATAAACATCGTGTCCTTAAGTGGTTGTGTACGTTTAATTAACCGTTCCTTCACGAAAGTCTCATATTGTTTCCTACTGACTAAGCCAACTTTTGTGACCGTTTTTGTAACAGACTTATCCATACGTATCTTCGTAACAAACACCAAATGATCTTCGCTTTGTTCTAAGAATGGATTATTCATATTATTAATGGCCTCAGGTAAGGACTAGTCATTTTTTAAGATAGTAATTTGTATACTAGGTAATTGTTTATGATATTGCTCATCATTGTTCGAAATGCAGTGACGTTTCTTGGAACAATGGTTCTCGAGTACTTCAACCATTCTAGCGATTTCAGGACCAGCTAAAATCCAACGACGAAATACCTTAGGGTTTTTAGTAAGACTAACTGCTCGCAGGATTGTTCTGTTCATGGCAATGATCGGGAGCCAGTCCTGAGAATTTTTCCCTTGTTATACGCACGAAAAATTTCTAGCTTTAAATTTTACATGAATGGTTGATTGCATAATACGAAGGATAATCATATCTCGCACATGAACCGGGAGCCATCTGAAATAATGAGTGGGTAAAAGTAAACATCCAGGGATGCAATTCATTAAGTATTTCTACCGGTAGATATACAACTGAAAGTTACCTTGAAGTAACGACCTTTCATAACTACTTCTGGTGATAGTGTTTCGAACCAGAAGTCGAAATGTACCTTTTTCTTACTTATTTTACTATAATATGCAGAGTTTAACTCTTGCATATTATAGTCATTGTAACCATCACAAAGAAACAGAATACAAAACACCAACTATGACCCGATGGGCTAGGAAACTTCTTGTGACATGACTAGCTTTAATTGAAGAATCAGATTTCTCCGAACTTACAATATCAGCTTCCACTACAGCTGTATTCCATCCGCTGCCCGTTACGCATTCTCAAAGTTCCTTTAAATTGACCATGTCAATGTGGAGACCGCCAAACACGACTGCGTTATGATCGCCTCGATAGTTATATGGCTATATCTACTGAAAATTCTTTGCACTGGCTTACAGTGGTTATTCAACTGTGAGGACTGGAATTTTTCATGGATTTAGGAAATGAATAGTTGCTTTCATAACGGAAATACAATGACGTATCATAGCCACTGAGTCCACACTTTAAACTAAAAGAGTTAATAGAGCATTCAGTGCTGGGGACGGGGAAACATTCTTGTATGCTAGCATAATAAGCAGATCATGAAATCCATAAGATTTGAGTATTTCCTGTTTCTGGACAGCGTCGATTACAACCAAGAGTCAATTAAACTCTTCATCTTTAGGTCTCTCCAAAGCCACGAGATTTTCTGCGTTAAGAAGTATGCAGACGGGAGGTGCTTTGAATTGGTTGGCCATTATTTATGCTGGAGAAACACACCTGTATGCCAGTGGCATTAGAAACTACTAGTAGCTCAGCTTGAAGATGTTGAATAGTTAATAATTGGTACAGCATGATTACTCCCTGTGAATTCATTTGGAATAAAAGAGATGGTTGTACTAGAATAAATTACACGACGTCGTAGGACTAGAGTTGTGGTCGATGTATACAGCAGTGCACTTTTGAGTGACACACAACTTCTTCCAAATTATATTTATCACATACTCTATCAGCAATGGCAGGTGACACCCTCAAACGGCGGTCGTAGAAAAGGCAAATTTCCAAGGAAAATAGCATATCAATGACTTCTATTAGGATAGACAGTATGATTTTTTTAAAGAGAAATATAAAAGGAGTGTTAAAAAAGAAATGGGCCGAAACCTGTAATGTGTATCCACGTGGTGGATTGGTAATATTGTTTCTGTATAACTAATAGGCGTACCGACGAGAGAGCGGAAGATCACAAACCTCACGTTGGCAAGTCAGGTAACTTATGAAGCCAGCAAATGCAAACACCAATCATTCAGTGATGTCAGTCGTCTTGTGAGAAGTACAACAATGAAATGAAGGCGTCAAAAGAAGAGACAGGAGGTGTTGTTAGTTTTCTGAGTAGGGGAAACGGAATGAATAGGGGAAACGGACATTCATCAAAGAATGTCACAAAGGTACGATTATCACTGCAAATCCCTTGCATGGGTCAAAGAGTGGCACAAGCGATTCTGGGAAGGACAGGTGTCATTGCCTTATCAATGATATCGTCTAGCTGATTGACGCACTCATTACCCAGGACGACAGAGTTACAGAGAAAGCCGTAGCTGCCGAGGTAAACTTGAGCTTCGAAGTGTGCACATCATTGTGATGGTAAAACTAAACTGGTGAAAAGTGTTCACGCAATGATTGCCAGAGTCTTCACCCACAAAAGAAGCATGTTCAATGAACCATTGTCATAATCGTTTGCAGCGTTGTGATAAGAAAGGGAATGAGTTTCCGGCACGAGCGGTTGCTAGAGATGATTATTGGTGTCATCATTCCCAATCAGAATCGAAACGACAAAGTTTCTACTTGAAGCATCAAGGATCTTCACCACCAAAAATCCAAGACCATCCACACCAATGCATTAACAGTTATATTGATGTTCGTCTTTCACCAAGACGGCCCCCTTCCGATAGGATCATGCAGAACGGGACAACAGCATGTGCCCAGCGTTACACGGAAACATTGACCAACCTTTGCCAAAAGATCAAATGGAAACGACCAGACAAGTGGCCCACGGAGTCAATTGCTGTATGACAATGCCCGACCTCATTGGGCAACACAGTCAAGGCAGTCTTGCAGACATTCAAGGGAGAGGTTCTCGGTCACCGTCCATAATGTCCAGACTTCTGTCCATGTGATAACGCCATTTTAGTCCCCTTGAAAAGGCTGTGAGAGCCAAACGATTCACCTCGGGTTGCGATGTCCAGCAGTACGCTTGGAACTGGCTTGCAACGCAGCTCAGAGAATTCTACGAAAGAGCGACTGACTGCCTGGTGTCACAGTGGGACAAGTGCCTCAGTAGCCAAGGCCAATATCTCTAACGTACAGGTGAGCGTTTCTGTTCCTCCGCCTCCGGCTCATTTCTTTTTGAACGCTTCTTATATAACAGAATGGAGTTTCGCGTCCAAAGTGTGGCGGAAAGATCTGATAATCTTCCCCGTTCTTTCATGTTTAACACAATTGAAAACCAAAAGCAGTCATATAGGTATAGTGACTGAGTTGACCACATTCATACGGTCTTCTTTGCTAGTTCCATTCAAGAACATGACAACCAAAGAGAGTAGTGACAGCGGAGCAGCATTCTTCTAACATTGTGGATAAAACGAATCGTCAAAGAGTAGGCTTCATATTCAATATTTCCTTTCGAAAGATTTGAGCTACTCTAGGTAAATGAATACTGTCGTTGTCATACTTACATACCTTTGCAAGGGTGATTCCAATATCTTCTTCAACTTTAAATAAAAAATCCCTTACTTGTGAATATAATTTCAGACCGGCGGAGATCAAGGTGTCTGCTTTTCATTCTAGTTGTATGGACACGGTTTTCCACCGATACACCCATTTGCTGCAAGGAGATATTCTATATTTCACCTAGATCAACCAGCTTGAATACAGGAGCTGCAGTCTCAGTACGTCTATATTCTATGAACGCAGAAAGCTCTTCCATGTAAACGAGCTTCATCAGCATTTTCAAAATTGGAACTAACATGTCTTTTTTGTTCTTTAGATACAAAACAGCTACGACTATTTTTTGGCTTCGATTGCTATAATATCTCCAGCAGAGAGTTTTGTCTTGAGTTCTGCATCTTGTAATTGTATTATACATTTACGAACATTTGATTGTTTTGCTGATGCTGAGAGTGAGTCTTCAGCAAAAGAACTTTCATTACAGAGGAAGCAGAGAGAATTCGTTAGGTTAGATCCCCGATCACGTGAACCTGTAAGTAAAAAAGATGCAAATGACTTTTTTGTTTTTAATTGGAAAGTATCTTTGTCTTACATCAGAGTATGGTCTTCCTGTACTTGTCCCTAGATGTCTTATACCATTTGGCACTGCTCACACTCGATGTGCTCTCAATGCGATCTCCATTATCTGGTGTATTAATAAAGTCTTCTATGTTTCCCAGGTCTCAAAATTACAACAGATCACTTACCAAAGAGATACATCATATCATGCACCTGCAGGTTTCCTGGTGGAATTCGTGGACATTGCTGTAGTTCACGCTTATTCGTCTGCCAAATAGCACATAAGTCCCAGTTGGTTATTGAGGGCGTTGGCTGTTTAGGAAAAGCAAGGGTTCACGTGTCAACAATAAAATGACAATTTGGCACTAGTAGGTTTTTGCAAAAGAATATTAACACAAAAATTAGTACTCATTTTTTTGCACTATCACAATACACGAAAACAGATTATCATGAAACCCTCTGACGGAACAGTTTGAGTAGATGTTGTTTGTTTGTAATGATAAGCTGTTCAGGGAGCACTCGCTGAGACTTGTAGACATCTGAATTATCGAAAATACCTCAATAAAACAATTACGCAGCTTAACATTAAAATTAAACTTTCAATCGAAACACAATGTTCAGGAACGGACATGTATTGGATCTTCAAAATCCACTTCTCAAAAAAAAAAAAAAAACGGTGACACCCGCAAAACAAAGATGTTTAAATATGATTAGCATACATTGTTTAATTTATAAAAATGAAACGCTGTAGAAAGTAAACAGCATATCAAAACTGACTCACAACTTCATACAAGTAACAGATAGGGCAAAAGTAAGCACAGTACTAAATTTTTGAGAACATTACTATTAACGCTACCGCTCTGTTTGGGTATATTGAACCAGAAATAGATTTTGATTTCTCATACAATTTATGAGTATTTTGGTAATGCAGATCAGGTTTCTGACTTTGTTTTATTCCATTTTAAATGATGATTCAAAATCATAGACTTTTAGTATTAACGGTTTTCGAAATTTTCCTATATATTACTGGTGTAATGGTCGGGTATATGATCCGAAGAAGTTTTTATGTGCTATAGAAGTGAATTTTCATCTGGTCCTTTATATCTCTCGTCAAACATGTGCGCCTACATTTTTCCTTCACTGTACGAATAACTATGTACCGTTTGACGGAAAACAGAGTATAAACATTGTTTTATTATCAATAGAGCGATTACATGAGGCTTCCTTTTTGATTTATTTTACTTCTGATTTCATTACAATTTATGACTCTGACAAAATACGGTGTAAAAATCTGGACTGCATGTGATAGTAAAATATGTTATGTACTCCAGAACCCGGTGCACAGCCTGAGAGAAGCCAAGGTATACGTGTTGTAAGTGATGTTGTTTACGAACTAACGGATCATAATGTTCCTTGTGATAATTTTTCCACCTCATTCACTTTAGGACAGCATCTTGTTGGAAAGAAAAAACCTATATTAAGGACTATAAAGAAAATCTAACCCGAATTTCCGAAGATTTGTCAAACAAAGAAGTGAATTTGTCGTCGTTTTATTTTGAAAACAATACAACCGTTGTAAACTATATATCCCTAAAAAATATAAAAATATTGCGCTCATGAGTACTATTTATACCTGAAAAGAAAACAGATGCTGAGTTAACAAGAAACACAACATAATATGGGATTATATAATTCAATCAAAGAAACAATAGACACTTATGTACACATACACTTGTAAACGCAAAACCAACAAGTGGCCCATGATACTGTTTTATAATATGATCCATGTATCAACTTACAATGCATTTATTTTGTGGACTTCGATCGATCCAAGCTGGCAACAACGTAAGCCCTTCAAAAAAATATTTCGAAGAACTTGCAAAATATATCATTTTTCCTGAGAGACACTCTAGATAATATGTGCCCAGAAGTGACGAGTCTCTAAATATTATAACCAGAACACAACAATTGGTGAATCAGAAGCTACTGTGGTAACACCCGAAACAGACGTTCTTGTAAAGATTAAAGCTGCAAATACTGTCCATCATCTAACGACAACAAGTAAAATTTGTTGTGCTTTATTTGCAAGAAACATATCTGTAAATTTCATGCTTCTTATTACTGTCCACGCTGTAAATAAAGAGTGGTGTGGTCGCGTCTAACGCTTACAGAGTTATTTTATGCAAGCTTGTTAAACTAAATCTACCAGCAACTTTTATGCTTGTCATATGTGTTATATTTTCTTTATCAAATACCAATCTTGTAAAGACTAAAAACTTTAAAGCAAGCAGTATCATGGGGATTTTATGAATATGGAAATAGGCATAGTAATAAACTTATTACAATAACTCATTTTATTTCAGATGAATATAACTGATGTTCCAAATTACAATACAGTAAACCATTATAAAATGTTCAATATGTGTGTCTAAATCAAAACCTTCTATATTTTGGTTCCATTAGGAGAGTATACATATGATGATGATGGTATGTTCTGCCCAAGGAAAGATCTTGACTCGGAGGTCCCTGTGCAACGTGAACCCATGACGATTCGCTATTGCGTTCCATGGAATGATGATGTCCTAGGAACGGGACCTACAATTTATAGTGGGATCCATTCAGTTGCTTTCATAGCTGGAATCGAACCCGAGATCCCGTGATTACAAAGCAACGAGTGTAACCACTCATCCACCGGGGATAGTATGTACATGTAATGCATTGTAAAAAATTTAAAAACAATTGAAATATTTTTCTACCACTATACTATTAAATAACCCAGTAATTGTTTGAAAACCTGGTCGTTTTCCAATACCATTTAATTGTGGGTTATGTTTACCCGAACAGTATACAGAGACTCACTTTAATATTCGGCCACCCCATATTGTTGACATTTATGTAGAAGGGCGCCTTGATGTAAATACACAGGAATTATTAAGCGATGACATGAAACAACCATCATCTCTCGTGTACCATTTCATAAGATGTAAAAGCTGTAAGTGCAAACTATGCCTAACTATCTGCTATGTTTCTATAAACTGCCTTCATATCATGCCACTTTAAAATTCGGCCACAAAAGTGACTTGAAGATCTTATTGCTCTATCTCCTGTTTACAGAACAATATGAATGAGGGAAGGAACGTCGTATGCACAGCCCATTTCTGTTCTTCGTGTTAGAGTGTAAATGGGTATCGGCTTTGAAGTATAACACTTCCAATGGGTCAAAAAAGTTGTAACACAACATTGAGCAGCGCCAACTGAAACTTTTCCTCATGAAAAGGGGTTACCAATAGGTATATTGTCTGTCTGTTGAATATACCACGAAGTACAGTTAGTGCAATTGTACGACGTTATAAGAACAAATAAAATCCGTGAAGCAGAAGGGTCAGCCTAGCAAGCTAAATAAACGAGGGAAACGTTTGATTGTGAGAAAAGTGAAGAAAAATCCAAAATTAAGTGCACCGAAGATTCGGCGGAATTGTTGCAAAAGTGTGGAAAGGATTACACCTGGAGGCTATTCGTAAAGTACTGAGAACCGTATGATGCGACGAAAGGGTAGCTAGAGAGAACCATTTGTCAACAAAGTGAACAGAAAGAAATTGCTTCAGTTCGCTAAAATCTATGTGCAAAAAAAACCAGAATGGCGGAAAGACGTTATTTTTGCTGACGAAAGGAAATTCAATATTTTTATGTCAGATGACGTAGTTCTAGTGTGGCGAAAGGCAAATGAAGAACTGAGGAAAGTGAATTTTCAAGAAACAGTGAAACATGGTGGTGGAACATAATGGTTTGAGGGTGCATATCTGCTGGCAGTGAGAGCGAACTTAGGTTTACAAATGATACAATGACAAAGGAGCAATACCTGAGCATTATAAAAGAGACTTTATACAAGAGTGCCCACAAACTTGGAATCCGAGAGACTTTTAAATTTTATCAAGACAGTGACCCAAAGCATAAGGTATATGTTGTACGTGAGTGACTTCTGTACAACTGTCCCAAAGTTATCGAAACCCCGCCACAAAGTCGGGACCTCAATCCCATTGAAAATGTGTAGGATGAACTCGACGCTAGAGTCTGGAAAGTGCCGGTAACATCAAAGGAGAAACTGAAGAGAAGGTTCACAGAAGAATGGGCCAATATTGCACCTGAATATACCGCAAAAAGTAACTGGAAATATGCAAAATCGCCTGAAGGAGATAATACGCAATAAAGGGTATCCAACTAGCTATTAAAATCTGTTTCTTCCATCGAAGAAGGCGACAAAAAAAAAGTTTCCAAATTATGTGATGGCCAAATATTACAGTGATTATAATTTGTGTGTTTCAGAAGAAATATTCTGATTTTTGTACGTTTGGGTTAAAATTTTATGGTTTAAATTTTGTAAAACAATGTATAAAATATACGGTTTTCACATAGCATAAACAATATTATCACTCTACTTTACTGTAGTTCTAAAAATAAGATAAAACGCCAGTACAACTGGTGGCCGAATATTAAAGTGAGTCTCTGTATGTGTATAGTAGATGGGAACAGAGCAGCATGGTTAAAATGACATATCACATGCTATGCTTTCCATTTAAGAAAGTTGAGGAAGATTCAACGTGGCGAATGTCATTGCCATGTATCCTCAAAAACTTTTTCCGACCCCAGTTAACCACATACATTGCTTATTTTGTTATATTTGGCAGCATTTTACATTTATTAATAGTTTTAATACCTTTTGGACGACTATGTAGTGTACAAAGGTCAACAGAATTCAAGCACAAGACCTTTGCACATCTTAAACCTTGTGGCACATAAAGTTCATAATTGTTCACCAAACTCGCCCTACTAATAGATACTTTCGTGATTTCGGTGACAGTATTCAACAGTATATTTAAAAGTATATGAAAAGGAAAATTTTACAATATACGGTTACATTAAGATATTTAATTGTCAGTATATATATATATATATATACTGTAGGCCATAAACTATCCATAAGAGAGGCTGTTAAATACATTTTGACACCAGTCTTTTGTGATTCAACAATTTGCCTTCGTCCAACGATATTCTCATCGAACCCGTTTGTCATGACCAACGAGTACTGCGCTGTAACGTGCTTGGTTGTGACGCGTGTGTTCTATGCTAATTGTTTATTATGGTGGACATGTATATTCCTTTCCATTACCATTCATAACGGGGTGTTAATAATGAAATAATACTTTTGCATATATGGTATGATGTATATATGAATGACTATGAAATTAGATTTATGTGTGCATTTGTTGGAGGGGCAATAGTTTGTGTTACTCCCTTGAGGATCCTCCAGTGTTTTAGTAAGATTGACTTTATTAGTGTTTAGTAAGGGAAAACATAGGAAATAAATTCTTTCCGATTATTTATTTCCTCTGACGCATGACGAATTTTGATTTTTAGGTCTCACATACGAAATAGTTCTAGGAGTATAGCAGTTCAAACCACATATTACTAACAGTGAAATATCTTAGTAATAAATATTTCTTTGCTAATTTGCAGTAATAAAAGTGATATATTTTAAAGAGTAGTATTTATATAATGGTTTAATTTAGGAACAAACTTATATGTTCGTCGTTAAAACCATACAAGTATATTTAAGTGATAGTTTTTCTACTTAATAATTTTAAACACATGTATTCTTTTAATTGTGCTAGGTTGTTCTTGAAATACTGAGCAAAAAATTAATTATGAATAAGATTTTTGTTTTAAATTTGGTGGAAAATATTATGTGACGAAACATGTTGTTTGTCCGTCACCATAAATCTTGGATGGCACTGCTATCTTTGTGCAACTGTTATTATACCTCTCATTAATAAACTAGTATTGTTAAATCGTGAAATGTATATTTTCTGTCCACATATATATCGTCATCTTTTATTCTGATATTTTAGTAAATGAATATAAGTTAGACCGCTCAAGATTTATGAAATTCTAAATATTTTTAATAATGTATAGTAAGCTAGTTAGTATGTAAGGAATTATTACTTGAAAGCAATTCGTGTTTTGATTTATTCTGTTACTACATTATTTGAGTCCAAGCATATACAGCGTATGTAGTTCAACATTAATATATTAATAAAACACAGCTGCTTACAACAACCACAGATTAGTCCTTTTTCATACAAAAGACATAGTGAATTTACATAAGAAAATTAGTTTCTCGAATAGAATAATCAGAAATCTGAATTCCCCTGTCATGGATTCATTCTAATATCGTAAAATAGTGAGATTATAAACAAATAAGAAAATGCAGTAGAATGTGCTATTTTTCTCTCTTAGATCTTGTGAAGAACTGCTTGTCTACTGCTCAATCAATGGTAATGCTCATGATTGTTGCCGTTATGCCAAACCTACTACAGTAGGCGAATACAACTGCTTCACTTTAAATTCTTATCAAGTAAGGTAATTTTTAACTATATTTCCTGGTAATTACACATTAGGAGTAAGATTTCGATTTCTCAAGGTAAATATCGAGGCTCTAATTTTACTTTTTAGAAG
Organism: Thermobia domestica; assembly: GCF_964235325.1. Lineage (NCBI taxonomy): Eukaryota > Metazoa > Arthropoda > Insecta > Zygentoma > Lepismatidae > Thermobia > Thermobia domestica. The sequence continues at coordinate 115,647,506 of NC_137471.1, read as the reverse complement.
TGTCATAATTAAAATTATAATAATTAAGATAAAAATTGTTTAGTGTTCCAATTACTGGTAGTTTATTATACATCACTTTGAGCTTTATCATATCAGATATCAGTGAAGTATAATGTAATTTAAAAAGTATTCTAGAGACGAGTGGCTTGGTTTACGTACGGGAAGACAAAATAGGACTTCCAAATAAAATTTTGTAAAAAATTAATGTGAGGTTATATTAAAATTAAAAGCGAAAACTGCGTATAAACTATGTAACACGGTACGTGAACAATAATCAGGAGAAGTAAATGCCTCCAGCAAATTCCAAAAGCACCTGGCCCGAATATGATCAGCGTATCGGCGACGTTGTCAACGAAAATAGATACATTCTATTGATACAACACACAAGCGAGAAACAGTAAGGACAGAAACCACATGCCTTTGGAGTATAAAAGGCATAAATGAAGGAAACCATTAATCATATTAACAATACTGAAACTCAATATATATATATATATATATATATATATATATATATATATATATACTGTATTAGGGTTTACCTCTTATAAGGTAATATCGTGTTATAATACGAATACACACAAAATAACTATTTTATAAGAACGTAAACACGCAATAATGCAATCGAGTTCTCTACGAGAACATTAACCCTGCCAAATTTAGAACAAAGTCATGAAGTGGTTTCCATATTATAATATAATTTAGAATGTCCAACTAAAGAATGTAGAAACCAAAAGGAACAGAGGAACGAAACTTCGCATGAACCAACTAGAGAAAGGAAGGCACCTGCATGTATATTGAAGAACATCACCACGTGAATTGTGTAACCAACCCAAGAGAAAGTATTTTTTTGTAAATCGAATGACGTAAATTGTATATTATTGTTGGAAGAAACGATGAAAATAAAGACAGAAGAGATGGTAAACGCAGATCAATGTTGCAAACTTTCCGAAAAATAACGTGAAACATGTGTTAAATGCAAATGCCATTGGCACACAGGGAGTGAAGTACTAACGATTTGTAAACCAAACATTTAATATTGACTAGAAATACTTGCGCTGATTCCAAGTCTAGAATGATAAGTTGAACACTTGATAAGAACAGAATGATAAGAAGGTCAATTGTGCAGGATCCTAGAATGTTATGTCGAGTTTTCACCCACTAACTTCAAGCATCGATATGTTCGCTATGACATACCTGAAGGATCTAAAATACTCCCCATCACCACCGACGATCTTCTGCAAACGTTCTAAAAGTCCATGGATTCCATCGCGATAAAACTTGCTGGGCCGTGAAGCGAAGAAGGTATCAAGTGCACTTTATGCCTCTACTAGGGATTTGAAATGGTTTCTTTTAAGGTGATTGTCCAAGGAATGATGCAAGTTATAATCAGACGGTGCTTTATCCGAGGAGTATGGCGAATACAATAGTGTTTCCCATTCAAGGCGTAAAATATTATCCTGAGTCATACTAGCTACGTAAGACTTAGCGTTGTCTTGTAACAGGAGGACGCCTTTGTGATTAAAAAGTGCTGGCTTTAGAGATATGAGATTTTCTTGTACACTTCAAAAACTGCTGACAGTACACAGTTAAATTGATGCAGTTAGCAGTTCTCGATGCATGAAGCTGCAGGAGCCAACTAAACACACACGAGCGCCTTCTTCTTGTAAAGTGCTGGTTTCAGAACCGGTTTATGGAGTTCTAACCAATGAGAACGGTGCCATGGAACTTCGTGCAGGACACACTTCTCATCACATGTCAACACCCTGTCCAGAAATGACTCCTTCATCAAACGAGATAGAAAGAAACAATGCCTTCTCGCGCTGCATAGACTGGAATCAAATCATATGTGACCCGTGCTTCGTCACCGTACTTAAGCTTGTTAAACTACCACTGCACTGTCCGTGTAGTCACGATAACATCACCAAGGGCCTTAGAAATATTTCGCCCCACTGCATTTTCGTTTGACCTCAGTGTGAACACGTAATGCATATATATCATTATAACATTCTGCGGAGCTCCCATGTTCACTCTGTACTTGAACTGCCACAACCAGGTGGTACTTTGGATAAACCCACAGCAACACCTGACTTTTGTCTTATCTCTATTCGCATTCAACTCAGGGTGTGATGGTCAGAACTTTGTTGGTTACGATTATACATACATACATATAGTGATTTAAATTTCTAATGTCTTTTGCTTAAAATATTAGAGTAATTTTGAACTCTCACAAGAATGTCAGTACGGTTGAAGATTACTTCTGCAGGACGAAAGTACCAAAACCAAGGTGCATGCCACGCTACTGAGGTGGAACGAGAAGACCTGGGTATAGTAATGTGTTTTAATGTCAAAATCATGAATATCGACTTTCATCACCCCTTCATTCCCTAATTCGAGAATCACCTGTATGAAGAGTGATTAAAAACTCTAATTTCACACATTCCTATATGGCGAGTGCTGTCAAGCGCCCATATTGTGAAGACTCTATTAACTCAATGAGTACTGTGCACTTTATAGAGATCATTTATATCCTTAACTATTTTTACACTATTAGTATTCAGCGTCATCATATGAATGTTATTTCAGTTTAATTCAGTTTAATTAATTGTTTGTTATTACTTTATTAGATCTTGTTATTTTGTAATTTTATGAGCGATTTTTTCTTATTTATTTGTTTCATTGAAGTGTCCTTCCTTTTTTCTGCTTTCTTGTGGCAATGTCTTTATCAACACTTTATTATTAGGGAGATTTTGCTAAGCTTTAGTAAGACTTTGTGTCGATCATTGAAATTTTCGTGACAGAGATGAATAGCTTTGTTACTGACTATTCGTACTTCCAACCACGTAGTCATATCTCTACGCAATGTTTGACTATTGAGTATTATATTTCTTCAGTGATCTTTAGCGTCCTCTTAAGACTCTTGTTCCTTAAAAACTGAAATTTAACTTTTATTTGCTGAAAAAAGTTGTACAATCTTTTACACGTTTAAGAACTAGTTTTACATCGAGAGAGAACGAGTAATCCTATCTTCTCTTAAACACATACTAGATCCCTACCTTGTTTCCCTTTCTTAGGGTGTGTGGTCTCGTTCTGTAATGTTTCATTTACATACTTACCTGCAGGACTGTATGTTGTAGTATACACTGTGCTTTTAAGAATGTGAAGTTTTGCTGCGGCATAACGTCTCAAAAGTAGTTTCTCATATTACTTGAAATATTTCATTAGCTGATGTGTCTTCTTTACTTGACCCAAATATTTTTCTTCTTTATTTGGTAATATAGTACCCTTAAGTTCCTAATATCAGAAGCTTGTCACCGATAGAACGTGTACTGTAGTATTACCCAACGGTGTGGTTAGACAGTTGAACATGCGAGTCGCATGTCAAAAAAGATTTTTAAAAGCAGACAAGAAAATAAAAGGAAAAGAGATTTCTTCCGATTGACGTATATATACCCAGCTACATGCATTGTCTGTTATCCTATGTAGTCATCATGAACATACAGCTATTTCTAGTAGCATGACACAAGAATCCTTATATTCGTTTTTGTGAGAGTCTGCTGCCTGTACGTGCACTTACACCTACACAGATATCTTACTGTGATTGAAACTCTTGAATGTAAGACAACTGCGGCAAGCAACATCTGGTTACGGTAAGAAAGATCATAGAAAAGTGCCTTCGAAATTTTGAATTGTCTCAACAATACGAGCAACGGTGTGTGGGCTAAAATTGTCGTGATTTATCATTTCGTAATGCAGAATTTCTCCACTGATTTTGGATTTCACAGCGCAAGATCATTCAGTATTTGCAAATACACATCTGTCGTAATTATTTCTTCTGGTTCCAAAATTTCCACCACAATATCTTTTCGTCCTATGATTTTGTAAACGGATCATGTTTGTTCGAATTTCGTCGCTTTTTGAGAACCAGTGTTGCAACTGCTTTCACTTCCAAATGGCGTTCGATATCCACATTTCAACCCCTGTCATTATGTGAGGTAAGAAGTCACCTTGTCCTACACAATAGGCCGAAAATCAAATACAGCTATGAGCCTTTGCTTTTTGTGAGCGTCCTTCAGAATTTTAGGCTAGCAGTTTGCACACGGTTTATGATGGCCTTGCTTGTCTGTCAAAATTCGTTGCACTGTTTTCTCAGGTGATTCTGAAAACTTTCCTATGTTTATTTATTGTGAACCGGCTACTTGATCGAAATTTCTAGTTAATTTATTCAACGTATACCGTTTGAACACTAGGTGTTCGAGTACTTTGATCGCATGAACGTTTGAGTGCATTCAAGAAAGTTATTACACCGGGCATGTTTCTCCACACGCTGAAATCCATTGCAGTTTCAAAACGTGCGTTAAAAATATCGGCCTTTTCTGTCATGCATTTGGCTTTTAGTAATATTTTTTTTTAAAACAAATACACGAGTTAACACTAACAGTGCCCAACTTTATTTTAACCTAATAAGCGGTTTGATTTAGAAAAGATGAGTTTAATTTAGCCCTAAAATTATATCTCCCTAATTCTTTCTCTCTTGCTTTCTTTCTTTCTTTCTCTCTCTCTCTCCCTCTCTCTCTCTCTCTCTCTCTCTCTCTCTCACTCTCTCTCTCGACAGTATTGCGCAAATGTAGTTTAAGAGTCAATGCTCTAAATACCTTTATGTAGTGCTTACATACACACGAGAGGACGATTATTTACCACTGCGAGAGTTACTAGCATAATGGTGTGATTCAGACCGTCTTTAAAGGTAAACTAAAGATATGTATTGATATTTAAATCTAACTTATAATTATTATAACTGTGTCCATCATAATATCTTAATTACCATTGGTTCTATTATTATTATTATTATTATTATTATTATTATTATTATTATTATTATTATTATTATTATTATTATTATTATTATTATTATTATCCTATTATTCAGAGAGACTCTCATACCAGGACTAACAATGAACGAAAATTCAGACTTCGAATTAATTACGTCGTCACTTATGTTGCCTACACGAATGCAGGTAAGTTTCAGTATGTTAAAGCTAACTTAATATGGATAAGAGTTAACCTTATTTTAAGGAATTCTTTAAAGCAAAGCTTCAAATATAACTTACTTTGTATAGAACTATTCGTAATTTTGTGTACTGCTTACGAAGAAACATTGTGTAAACATTACAAAACATTTTGGAAAACAAAATAAAATTTCATGCCACTTCGTCTCAATTACTCATTGTTTGACCGTCATTTGAAACATATTGTTTTGAAGTGTCTCCTGCGCATATCCCGATATAACACCATCTAATAAAGACTGAAATGAAAAGTTGATAGATTGCCCAACCTTTATCATTTTGAATCGTGGTGGACACAAATCCTTGAACAGGCAACTGCTTTGAAACAAATCCAGAGTATGAGAATTAAATTTGTCATATCTGTAGTTTCATGTGGAGATGAAACAAATTTGTAATCCAGAGTTTTATGAACAAATTGAATTATTAATATAACTTATGCCAAAGATCATTGTTTTATAACATCATAAAATATAAAAAAATAAGTTTTAAAACGACGAAAAACAGTCGAGAACTTTGTAAAAGGAGGCAAAGAAATCTACGAAAAACACAATGAAAACGAATTATTTACGTAGTGATCGTTGTTCAGTAGCCAAGGCGCTCTACAAGTAATCTGGAAGTTCTCAGATCTAATCCATGACGGGCAATGTTTTTTGCACTTTACAACTTTAGTGGAGATTGATCGGCAAAGACAAACGTTTTGTTATCTTCAGATATTTGAATAATCAAATGTTTTAATAATTGAACTATCAAATTTTAATGATCAATAATAGTAATTTAATAAACACAAAATAAAAATAATTATCTTGGAGAAGGTTAAGTGTTAGGAACTTGTTATCACGTCATACTTTTAGAAGCAGAAACATGACATTTGGCCAGAATATTTCGGTTCTGGTTAATATTGCGCAAGAGATAAGTAATGTCTCATATCCTTTAAAAAATCGGGACAGGACCTAAAATTTCACAGTCGAGATGGGACAAGGCTAACTCGAATTAGCGTCTCGCTTTGGAGATTAGAATCGAGATGAGACGAAAAGTATCGTAAACAATTCTCGTCTTATGTCGATTCTCGAACCAGTGTATGTAATTCTTTAAGTAACAATAGTTCTTTAGACTGAATCTTGTACGCTAATTTGTAACTTTCTGTTTCCGAACTCATTGAATTATGGTATGCGTAGATATTTTGGAAGCAAAGCTTTTATAATTACCTATGCATATCCTAAAAAAGTTTGTTTGTTTATTACACAACTTACTGTACATTGATAATCAGTGACTTCTATTACAGTTATTTTAATTGAAACGTACACTAGAATACTTTCTACATGAAACATTACTGATACGCTTTCGATTAAAATTTGGGTAGTTTCGGAAGTGTGTCATCGAGGTATGGACACCGCCGTTCCCGAGATCAGGACTTTTCTGTAAGTTTTCCCTAATTCTAGGTCAACTTTCAGAACTTTAATACCATATTATTATTATTATTATTATTATTATTATTATTATTATTATTATTACATTATATTATTATTATTTGGCTAATACAATCTGTCCTAATACTTAAATTGACCTCTATATTATTATTATTATTATTATTATTATTATTATTATTATTATTATTAATGAAGATATGAGACATCAATATTACGTTCTATTCCAGTGCAACTAAGCATACTGAAGTTGATAAAGAAAAGAAAAAGAACTTGATTAGGACCCTGCCTAAAGATAAATTGCCCAATAAGAAGTACTTTGGAAGGATTAGTGTCCAGAAAGAAAAGAGGGAGAAAGACAATGTGTCAGCTCCTGAACAACATGAAAATTAAAATTTCGAACGCCTCAAGAGGAACGAAATAGGATTTGTCTTTATCACGACACATAAAACGCCATTTGTTTGGTAAAAGGCTCGATATACATACAAATAAAAATAGAATAGCTCCTACTTGCAAGTGTTGGGTGAACGGACATATGGATCGTGTTGGAGATTGCGAACGATAATATTATTATTATTTCTAGTAACAATGGAAGAAATTAGAAATAATTCCACAATGAAACAATACACAAATATTACTCTTATGTATTCGTGATTTGTTTGCTAAACACGTTACGTATTGAGGGAGTACCAATCAAGGTTTGGCATGTGTCGTCATGTGAAGAAAATCGTTTCAACCCTAACTTGTATGACCGTGAGAAATTGAATAATTTTCATATTATACATAAGAACTGTCAACATTGTAAATGACAAAAAAAAATCCTTAATTTCCTTAGCTGGAATCAAACCCAGGACACTAAATTACGAAACAAATGCTCAAGTCACTAGCCTAAGTCTGCTCTACTAAGTAAGGGTAAAGACCTCACGTATGTATCAAATTGCACACATTTACGATTCCAATGTTTTATTAACGATGAAACTCTGTGATTTCGGTCATGATAAAATACTATAGTCCGGAATATTCAAATGTAAATAAAAAACATAGAAATTACCAACACAATGAAGGATAAAGTGGTCTTAAGAGTAATTCGAACCCTTAAGTGGAACCAGGTAAAAGGTGACTGAAAGATCACTTTTTCCTGATTCACAGAAAGTATCCAAGTTACTTTTCTATATTGAAAAAAAATGAATTGAATTGAAAACTTGATGTTTTACGTGACACTCTTATGCCAGCTAGGCTAATCATGAGAAAGCAGTAAAATGATGGAACGAATGAGGTCGGAGGAAATAGGAGGACCCGGAGGAAATCCACACATGACGTTTTTTGTCCATAACAAAGCTCACTGGAAGCGATATGAGTACGAACCAAGTGCCCCATTCAATAGAGTTTAACGCTCTACAACAGATTCACCGCGAATTTGTTTCTCCTATACTCGGTTATACTTTTTTTTTACAGTTATTTCCAGTAACTTTGAATGACAGAGACAATAAACACTGATACATTGAAGACATTTAAAATTTCAAAGACTCCTCCACCGGATATCCAATGTGGGACCAATACCATTCGACTATTTGATGTGCGGAATATCTGGTTCGTTCCCAAAACAAGTAAGGTTTAGACGGAAAACACCGTAGTCATGGGTTACCTCCGGACACCCCACGAGCTCACGTTCTCTCAATATATATATATATATATATATATATATATATATATATATATATATATATATATATATATATACAGGGTGACCGCGTGACTATGTTACAAAATTTAAGGGATGTTTCCTGACACGGAAACAAGAAAAAAGTTCAAATAAACTTTTGTCCAGCGTACATAATTTCGGAACTACAAGGTGCCGAAAGCATGGGAAAATAACATTCAAACTCTATAGCTCGACTATGGTGAATGATAGAGCTAATGCGGCATGTTCACGTCAAAGACACCGAAGCTGCTGTATTCAAAAATGCTTAGGTCGAGATCGTGCAATTCGTGCACAAGGGATTCCCCAAAGCAACGTAGGGATTCCCGGATAATCTCTTAAGAAAGATGGGTCGAAAAGGATACGAATGAATAGCTGTTCCAACTGCTAGCAATAATGCATCTGTACTAAGTCGATATCTCGCACAAGCACAAAATGGCGAACAGTTTTATACGTGCCATGTGTGGTTGCATAACGCGCACTAAATAAGAGTGGTAAAACATGAAAGGAAAATGTGAATAATTTGGTACAAATGGTAAATACATGATATGACGCTTTCGTATCATTGAACAGACGCTGTTAATAAAAGGTAATAGTCATGAAACATACTAAAAGCTTGTAAAAGGATCACACGATTAAAGTCTTTCTACTATGTATTGTTGTCATTGAAAACAAATAAACAAACCTAAGCGAAACAACCATAATGCAAAAGAGGTTGTTTCCTAAAAGCAAAAGTCACAAGAATGGGAATAATGTCATCAATCAACATTTTATAGCAGGATTGAATGCAGCCAAGAACATCATCAATTACCTGTAAACGAGACAAATCTCCCAATTATCCTACAATAGGTGATGGACATGGCGTCCCTCTACTTCAACATAAGTGTTACAGCGTCGCAGTATGTTCTGACGCATCCGCTGTAACAACCCAGGATGTATTCTTATAGTATCACAGGCAAGGAGTATTCGTGCTAATAGTTCTTCTGCGTTGTCTATAGGCGTTTCATAGACAAGTGTTTTGACATGACCCCACTAGAAAGAAATCAAGTGGAACAAATCTGGGGAACGTGCATGCAAATTACCAGTACCGCCTCTTCCAATCCATCTGTCACGAAACGTTTGATTCAAATACTCTCGAGCACTAGCTGAAAAGTGGGCTGGGACAGCATCATGTTGAAACCACATCCGTTGACGAACATCGAGAGGGACATACTCTAATAACTATGGAAGTGTGTCTAGCAGGAATTTCATATAAACTGGTGCAGTTAATCGTGGTGGTAGTAAATATGGACCTATTATCTGATCACTGATAATACCCGCCCACATATTTATGGCGAATCGGTATTGGTGGCCCCTTTCCACAATTACATAAGGATTTTCATCTGCCCGTACATGACTATTGTGACTATTAAATATCCCGTCTTTCGTGAAACAAGCTTCGTCGGTGAAAAGCACGCAGGAAGCAAACTGCGGATCAATTACAGATCGTTGGAGAAATCACTCACAAAAACGAACGCGAGGTTGAAAGTCAGTTGGACGTAAGGCCTAAACCCTCTGCGGGTGATAATGGTGTAACTGTTGCTCGTGTACTACTTTCTAAACAGTATCTTGTGCTACTCCGCTTTCACGTGCTACTTTCCGGGTACTTACTGTTGGGTCTTGGGCGAAACGATCAAGCACTTGTTCTTCAAAGTCTGGAATCCTTGTGGTTCTTCGTCTTCCTTGGTCGTAGTACTGAGGTTGTAAATTCCTCGTGTTTCATAAGCGTTGAAAAAGTCTGGCAAACATAGTATGGGCTGGATGTCTTCTTTGTTTATACTTCAGTCGATATAACCTATTAGCTTCTCGACTGTTGCCATTTGCTTGACCTATACAAATGTCATGTCGCAAGTTCTGCTATCGAATACTCCATTTGATCTCACATTCGAACAAGCAAAGCACAAACTGCACTAAGTAAACGCTAGGAAATATCTTCTAAATTATCTTCTAAACGATAACACTATGACGACATGTAAAGTATTTTAGACAAAATCTCGGAATCAGTCCTGCAAAAATCGGAAGCAGCGACTAAAACAAACGTCGTGATAAATTGTTTTTCCTTTTTTTTCAATGTTCTGGTAACGCACATTACGACTAATGATAAGAAACGGATATTTTACTGTTGTTCTCTGGCAGTGGTCAAATTAACATGGGATGGCGTAAAAGGTATCCTCGGCTCGTATCATCAAATAATATAAGATTTCAGCCTGGAAGAAAACACCCATATCCGCAAGTTTTTCCCCTTAGTTTTACTTGCTTTTAATGACGAAACTACATGGAAGAAAACAATCTTAGTGTGATGTTTGTACAACATTTTAGTACATTTCATGATTATTCCCTTTATTAAACGCGTCTATACGTACAATAAACAGGACAGTGTACTATCATATATTTACCATTTGCACAAATTTATTCACATTTTCCTTTCATATTTCCAACTCTTATTTAGTGCGCGTTATGCAACCACACATGGTACTTATAAAACTGTTCGCCATTTTGTGCTTGTGCGAAATATCGACTTAGTACAGACGCATTATTGCTAGCAGTACGGACAGCTATTCATTCGTATCCTTTTCGACCCATCTTTCTTGAGAGATTATCCGGGAATCCCTACGCTCCTTTGAGGAATCCCTTGTGTACGAATTGCACGATCTCGACCTAAGCATTTTTGAATACAGCAGCTTCGGTGTCTTTGACGTGACCATGCCGCATTAGCTCTATCATTCACCATAGTCGAGCTATAGAGCTTTGAATATCATTTTCCCACGCTTTCGGCACCTTGTAGCTCCGAAATTATGTACGTTGGAGAAAAGTTTATTTGAACTTTTTTCTTGTTTCCGTGTCAGGAATCATCCCTTAAATTTTGTAACATAGTCACGCGGTCACCCTGTATATATATATTCATCCCCACGGCATTGTCAAGGCTCTATATTTGTATTTTACATTTAAAGTTGCAACCGGGTGTTTCTGAGCGCCGTATTCTGTAGCCCGATCATCACTCTTCTTCTTCGCGCGCACAGTCATTCGAAGAACTGAAAACGTACTCTATACACAAACAGTTTATGCTTGTGAACTCGGAAAGCCTGGTACTTCTGCTTGTCAAGGTCAAAAAGTGGGAGAAAAAAGTATTTGTAGAATGTAAAGAGGGTGCAACAGTGACTGATGCTTGTAAGGAAACATATTCATTTGTAGTTCGTGCACATTCCGCCTGTAGCGCTACTGTGGCACAACGTATATTGTAACTGTATAACTCTTGTACACCGCTAGTAGGTCTATTGGCGTTAGTGACGACCGTAACTATGTTGTCAGCTCTGACTGCGATAAGGCACTGCCGTTCTGCTTTTGCTTTTTCCCCCCCCCCTTTTTCATATGTGAGACGCCAAACATGTTTTTGCTTGTTGCACGCGCTGAACGGGTTCCTGCGAGCGAAGTATTTAAGAAGTTGACTACATATTCTTGTTTGCGATAGTTTTAAATTGGTTAACTTTTGAAAAATATACGAAAATAAAGCTGTACTTTATATAAAGCTATACTGTTAAGGTATATTAGTCAACGACATAGCTACTGACAGTGTTGATTACAGATTTTCTCGAGAAAGAATTTAATTACAGTAGAGGTGAAAAGGACACGTCCATTTAGACAGCCCCCCCCCCCCTTATCAGACAAAATCGGAAATGGCCTCAATTGTTTGTACACAAATGTGCAGGCGAAATTTTCGATTGTACACAATTAGGGGCGCCACCAGGACGAAAATAAAGGGGGTGGGCTGTCTAAATGGTAGCCCCCTATCAACATGTCCAATTCAATCACAAATTGTTGCAATCGTTTCCACATCGTTTGTACAGAAACGTCAATTCAAAATTTTCCTTTGTACACAATTACTGGCGCCGCCAGAACAAAAACAAAGTGGGGTCTGTCTAAATGGTAGCCCCCCACCATGTCCAGTTCAATCACAAATTATCGCAATCGATTCTAGATCGCTTAAACAGAAATGTGCAAGCCAATTTTCGTTTGTACACAATTAGGGGCGCCGCCAGAACGAAAACAAGTGGGGGCTGTCTAAGTGGTAGTCCCCCAATATGTACAATTGAATCAGAAATTGTGGCAATCGTTTGTACATCGTTTGTACAGAAATCTGCAAGCAAAATTTTCGTTTTTAGAAAATTAGGGGCGTCGCCAGAACGAAATCAAAGTGGGGCAGTGCCTAAATGTTAGCCCCCCACCATGTCCCATTCAACCACAAATTATCGCAATCGTTTCTACACCTTTTATACAGAAATGTGCAGGCAAAATTTTTGTTTGTACACAATTAAGGGCGCCGCCAGAACGAAAACAAAGTGCGGGCTGTCTAAATGGTAGCCCCTCCACCATGTCCAATTCAGTCACAAATTGTCGCAATCGTTCGTACATCGTTTGTACAGAAATGGGCAGGCGAGATTCTCGTTTGTACACAATTAATGGCGCCGCCAGAACGAAAACAAAGTGGGGGCTGTCTAAATGGTAGCCCCTCCAGCATGTCCAATTCAACTACAAATTGTCGCAATCGTTCCTACATCGTTTGTACGGAAATGTGCACGCGAATTTTTTTTTGTACACAATTAAGGGCGCCGTCAGAACGAAATCAAAGTGGTGTCTGTCTAAATGGTAGCCCCCCACCATGTCCAGTTCAATCACAAATCATCGCAATCGATTCTAGATCGCTTAAACAGAAATGTGCAAGCCAAATTTTCGTTTGTACACAATTAGGGGCGCCGCGAGAACGAAAACAAGTGGGGGCTGTCTAAGTGGTAGTCCCCCACTATGTACAATTGAATCAGAAATTGTCGCAATCGTTTGTACATCGTTCGTACAGAAATCTGCAAGCAAAATTTTCGTTTTTAGACAATTAGGGGCGTCGCCAGAACGAAATCAAAGTGGGGCAGTGCCTAAATGTTAGCCCCCCACCATGTCCCATTCAACCACAAATTATCGCAATCGTTTCTACACCTTTTATACAGAAATGTGCAGGCAAAATTTTTGTTTGTACACAATAAAGGGCGCCGCCAGAACGAAAACAAAGTGCGGGCTGTCTAAATTGTAGCCCCTCCACCATGTCCAATTCAGTCACAAATTGTCGCAATCGTTCGTACATCGTTTGTACAGAAATGGGCAGGCGAGATTCTCGTTTGTACACAATTAATGGCGCCGTCAGAACGAAATCAAAGTGGGGTCTGTCTAAATGGTATCCCCTCCACTATGTCCAATTTAATCACAATTTTTCGCAATCGTTTCTACATCGTTTGTACAGAAATGTGCAGGCGAGATTTTTGTTTGTACACAATTAATGTCGCCGCCAGAACGAAAGCAAAGTGGGGTCTGTCTAAATGGCAGTCCCCCATTTCCAATTTAATCACAAATTGTAACAATTGTTTTACATCATTTCTACAGAAATGCGCAAACCAAATTTTCGTTTCTACACTATTAGCGGCGCCGTCAGGACAAACACAAAGTGGGGGCTGTCTAAATGGTAGCCCTCCACCATGTCCAATTCAAGCACAAATTGTCGCAATCGTTTGTACATCGTTTGTACAGAAATGTGCAGACGAAATTTTCGTATGTACAATTAGGGGCGCCGCCAGAACGAAAACAATGTGAGGGCTGTCTAAATGGTAGCCCCCCCATTTGCAATTCAATCACAAATTGTCACAATTGTTTCTATATCGTTTGTACAGAAATGTGCAGGCTAAATTTTAGTTTGTACATAATTAAGGGCGCCGCCAGAACGAAAACGAAGTGGGGGGATGTTTAAGTGATAGCCCCCCACCATGTCCAATTCAATCTAAAATTGTCGCAATCGTTTCTATATTGTTTGTACAGAAATGTGCATGCGAAATTTTTGTTTGTACACAATTAGGGGCACCGCTGAACGAAAACAAAGTGGGGTGTTGTCCAAATGGTAGCCCTCCCACCATGTTCTATTCAACGACAAACTGTCGCATTTGTTTGTAGGCCTTTGTACATAAATGTCCAGCTGAAATTTTCGTTTGCACATAAATGTAGCCCGGCCAAAACGATAACAAACTGTGGGCTCTCTAATTGATAGCCCTCCCACCATGTCGAATTCAACCACAAACTGTAGCACTTGTTTGTTACGGTTTTGTACAGAAATTTGCAGGCGAAATTTTCGTTTGTACGCAATTGTGGGCGCGCCAAAACGATAACAAAGTATAGGCTTCCTAATTGGTAGCATCTCCCTACGTTCGATTCAAAAGAAAATTATCTAAATTGTTTGTACATCGTTTGAGCAGTAATGCGCAGGCGAATTTTTTTTCTGCGTGAACAGAACGAAAAAAAGGGGAGTTGTCTAAGTGCTCGCCCCACCATGTTCGATTGAACCACAAATTGTCGCGATCGTTTATACATCGTTTGTGCAGAAATGTGGAGGTAAAATTTTCGTTTGTATTAAATAATATACGGATATGAGTATTTTTAATATCTGCGATCAACGTTAACCTGTTTGAATAACGGTTGCTGAGTTTGAAAATGGTACCTATTACACTCGTCGAAAAAAAATTCTTTTTTCTGGCACACGGAAGAAAATACCTGATTCTAATAGAACTTTTCACGTAGAATTCTAATCTGCAATCAGTTTTTCTCCATCACCCTCAGTTTTCCCGTGACAGAGGTGTTTTCGGAAAATTTTCCCTCAAATTTCTTTTCTTTTTCTTTTTTCTTAAACCATTTTCATACTTGTAGCTTGGATACCTTAGGTATATAAACACACAAATTATATTGTATGTTAGCTTGATTTATACTTAGTAAGCCCTCTAAGTTTCATAAGAATAGCATTATTCTATCTAGAGAAATAAACATATTTATATAAAAATATGCTATGTGTACTGTTCATTTTACAATATTCATTAGTGCAGATAAAATTACATATAACTTCCACGAAAATTACAATATAAGCACGGTTTATATATTATTGGATTTGAAATAAAACATATTTTCAATGATGTATAAACCGTGTCACCATTTTATATCTACTTAATAAATAATACAAAAGAAGTGAGTGGTATCTTCTTAATAAATGGACACTTACTTACCTCAACTAATATGTTTTAGTTGTCGACTTTCTTCTGTGTTTGGTTTCTGGAACATCTCTTTTAAGTATCCAACAGTAATAAGCTAGCATTTTTGAACTTCACTGTCACTGGTATTTCTTCTCCATGGAGGAATTATCCTGATGAAAATGTTCCCCATACTCATTACTAACAGCACCAAGGTTTTCAGGAAAGAAATGCAGGTGGGAATCTAGAAAGTGAACTTTAAGGGACATGTTGCAACCCATTTCATTGAATGATTGCCGGAAATCACTCACAATTTCACGGTAATTTGGGGCTTTCTTGTTTCCTAAAAAAATTCTCTGTTAAACATTTAAATGGGCACCAAGCTGCTTTCTCAACCAGAGTTAAGAGATCCTCAAATTTTTGGTCACGAATCAAACATCTTATTTGGGGGTCTACAAAAATCCCTAGCGTCACTAACCCGAGGATTTTTTTTCCTTGAGGTAACAAGATCCTACATTACTTTTGTCCATTGCCCTAACAAAGTTTTTGAAGAGCCCCAACTTTATGTGAAGAGGAGGTAGAATTATCTAATCAGGACTCACCAGTGAGGAATAAATAGCATTCTTCTGTCCAGGAGTTAATACATGCGTTGGCCATTACTTCTTGATGTAATTTTCCGTTTTGTTCCTGGTGTCCCATTCGCAGAGGAAACAACAATATTTCGTATAACCAAGCTGCAAACCCATTAACAAAGAAATGACTTGTAAATCACAGCAAACGGTCCACTTGTATTTCTCATACCGAATTTTTTCTAACACTATTTCGATGTTTTCATAGGTTTCCTTCATATTAGTTGCATAAGCCAAAGGCACTGAAGGAAATTTGTTGCTATTGTACAAAAGGACAGCCTTAAAACTAGTTTTGGAAGAGTCAATAAACAATCTCCACTCTGTACTTATATGTGCATGTCCAAGTGTATCCATCACAGCACAGACATTATTACAATACACTAAATCATTTTCTTGAGAATAATAGTTTTGAAACTCTGTATGAAGGTTTCGAAAAATACACACTTTAGGGTCACGATGGAGCAGATTCCAGCCTTAAGTTTAGAATCAAGAAGTTCTGTCTGTGTCTTGGAGAGTTTTAAATCCCGTACGAGGTCATTTAGTTCACCCGGAATTATCAGATGGGGATCCAATGTAGATGTGCTTCTTACATAAGTAGGATCATCATCTTCATTTGGAACTTCAATAGTTGCCTCAAGTAAGTAATCCTCATTTACCGTAAGATGAGGAGGAGGTACTGGTACAGGTAATTCTGCACTGTGTGGAACTGGCCTAATTGCTGATGGCAAATTAGGGTACTGTACTGTGAGGTTCGATTTACTGCTTATTTCTTTTATCTGTGTCATACAAAAGTAGCAGTTTGAAGAATGATCTTTTCGTTCCCTCCAGATCATCGGTACTGCGAAGTTCATGTTTCGTCCACCATTTACCCACCCAGTCAGACGTTTCAGGTAAGAAGCTTCCATTTTTGCGATTTCCCGCTAATATCTGCCTCGCAACCCAACATAAAGTACCGTACTCCTTATTACAATCTATCAATTGCAACCTTCTTACACACTCTCGCTCTCCTGATATCACCCCCTTTTTTTTACTATATCTCTCAGAATGCAATTCCTTAGAAAGATCGAAACCTGTGATCGGTCCATTTTTTCGCTTCCTTATATCGTCTAATATTGCTCTCGTCTCTTGCATTTTTTCAGCATTTCCTAATTCGTTTTCCTCTCTACCCTGCTAACCTTCTTTATTTTACTCCACATCCAAATTTCCAAGGTTAAAATTTAGGCAATCAACTTCGAAAGTCAAAATAAAATTTGACTGAGTTCTGAAGACAAGTTCTGAAGACTAAAAGAATAAAAGTTCTGAAGACAACATTATTTTCTAGTAAGGAATGTATATAGAACTTCCTTTAATATTTTTTACTGTGTAACAAACAAATATATCATCACGTCAACATTCCGATTTTTCTATTTAAAAACAGCGTTGCTGTCTGATAGAATCATAAGGAACTAATTGCACTGAAATTATCTTCTGTAGGGAATTACCCTTTTATTTTATCTTGATTAATTTTTCTAGAAGATATTTGCAACGTTATATAAAATTAGCAAGTATTTTATTGCGGAGAAAGTCAAATCACTAGCGCAGCAATAATAATAATAATAATAATAATAATAATAATAATAATAATAATAATAATAATAATAATAATAATAATAATAATAATAATAATAATAATAATAATAATAATCTGAAGATGATAAAGAAAGTTCTGTCTCTTTGTGGAGGTCTGTGTTCAATTGGACCTCACACCGTGAGTTGAATGCGAATGGATATAAGGTGAAGGTCAGTTGTTGGACGAGACGAGACGAGAGAGAATTTTCATGAAGGGGTACGAGATGAGACAGAGCTCTTTCAATAGAAACATATGCACTTTTCGAGAAAAGACTACCTTCACAAAACATCTTCGAGACGAGAATGCCCCAAACCTGGTCTCGTGAGCAACACTAGTAAGTATATCCAACATACTACTTGGTTGTGGCTGTTCATATACCCCGTGAACGTGCGTAAGGACTGAGTGAACATGGGCCCTTCACAGAGCGTCATAAGGGCTTGTTTGCTGTACGAGTTCAAATTGCTGCTCTGCGGGGCGGAAGATATGACAGGCCTTTGGTGAGGGTGTCGTGACTACGCGGAGAATGCAGTGGTATGACGGTTTAAGGACAGTGACGAAACACTCGAAGACGCACCACGTGCCCGAAGACAAAAAGATGTTCAAAATAAAGATCTTCAGGCAGCAATTGAGACAAAGACAGACATGTGAGGAACTGGTACTACATTTCAGTGTGAGTGGAGAAACCATTCGGCAGCACCACCATCAACTTGGGAAGCACTGCAAGTTGGGTTGATGGGTCCTACATGATTTGATTTGGAGCCAGAGAGCAACGCGAGCAGACACCTGTGTTTCTTTTGTGTCTCGTCTGAGGAAGGAGCAATTTCTGGACAGGGTGTTGACATGTGATGGGAAGTGGGTGATGTACGAAGCTCCACGGCGCCGTCATTGTTGGTTAGCATCCCATGAACCGGTTCAAAAACAGCCCAAGCCACCACTACACCAGAATAAGGTTCTCCTGTGCATTTTGTGGACTGCTCGAGGCATCGTCCATCGGGAACTGCTACAACCTGATCAGATCATCAATGCAACTGTGTACTGTCTCTCTCTGGATCCAGCACTTCTGAATCGCAAAGGGGTCCTACTGTTACAAGGCATCGCTAAGCCCCACGTGGCTAAAACGACCCATGTACATCATTCTACGCCTCGGATGGAAAACACTATTGGATACGCCATACTTCATGGACATTGTACCGTCCGATTATCACTGTTCCATTCCTTGGACAATCACCTTAGAGAACGCCAATTCAAATCGCTAGTAGAGGTTCAATATGTACTTGATACCTTCTTCACTTCACGTCCCACCAAGTTCGACTGAGATGGAATCCATAGCCTTCCAGAACGTCGGCAGAAGGTCGTCGAGGCTGATGGAGACGATTTTTGATATTCCAGGTACGTCTTAGGTTACATACCAATGTTCGAAGGTGTTGGTGAAAAGGCGACGGAACTTTCTTTTGCACTCATAAATTTATAATAATAATAATAATAATAATAATAATAATAATAATAATAATAATAATAATAATAATAATAATAATGGGTCCTGCCCAAAGGCAGATGTTTGACCCGAAGGTCCATGGGTATTGATTCCAGCTCGTACCAAGTAAGTTTTGTGGTGGACAAACACCATGTGCATGGGTTTTCTCGGTGTTCTCCCATTTCCTCCCACTTTCTTCATTCAAACACTTCAATTATTTCTCAACATCACTGTCTCTTTTAGCGTTGGTGCATAACGTGGGACGTTAACTAGATATTTCCTTTCAATTTCACTTAATGTGACATTTAACTTGACAGAAACGCAGAAAGGAAAAAAGTCAGTAGTAATATTACAATGCCAATTAGTTAACATAGGGTTAAATTAAAATTTTATTACTATTTCATCTTCAATTAGTCACAATTATCATTCATTCACCAACTTCGAATTGAATTCTACAACAAAGCTTCTTATAGTATTCCGTATAGAAAATAAGTGACGAATGTGACGACCCGATCCGAGTGACCCGACAGAGCTGACCCGACTGACCCGATCCGACCCGACCCGTAACCCAACCCGTTTGAGAGCACTATCAGAGGGGTACAATTTACAGTACAATTTATTTTGTATGGTTTAGAATACTTTAAGGCTACCATACTTTTCGAAAACAGAAAAAAACGGGACATCTTGCAAATTAGTAGTAAATATTGCATTTTGTATTAATTTTATCATTCGAATTTTACTACAGTATCGCACTAGTTATACAACTTAAAAGAATGTATTAATATAGTCCATACTTAATCAACAGTGCTAAAAATTATTATAGAAGCTAGAAGCTGTTATACAATATAAACGCAATCAGTGAACATACAATATTTAGGCAAAAATTATATTTTCAATATTATTACATATACCACCTTTACATGCTCTACATGTCTATAAAGAAAAAAATCCAGATTTATGAAGTTGTTTCCAAATTTCAATAGACTGATTTATTTTTGTTAACCAAAAATGCGAACTAAAAGAAAGCAATTTGCATAATTGTTTTTCTGAAGCAGAAAAAAAATGTGTTTTCGGGGCTGGTCTGAAATGTCACAAGAATTTGTTGCCACCTCGGAGTATACATTCTTACTTTTAGTGATAAGAGTGCTACTTAGGAGGATTTAAACATTGCATGTTATATCCGGGGAAGCAGCGATTGGAATAATAATAAAGATTAGAATAAAATTTTTCCTATAGTATTGTCGGAATTGAAAGCAAAAGGAATAAGTCGATTTTATTATCTTTTCAGAAATTTTGATATTTAATTAATAATAATAATAATAATAATAATAAAGAAAAAAAAACAGGACAAGAAGGAAAATTTCTGCACACCGGAACAATTTTTAAGAAACCGGGGCGTATGGTAGCCTTACATACTTATTTGCATGCGGAGTGTCAGTACGGAGCCACTACGTAGCAGAGTTGAAACAAAACCTCGTAAATAGTTTGCCAACTCAGGAAAACAAAATTACCGGCACACCCTCAAAATTCTCTGTACAAATGAGAAACTGAATACTGTATTGATCGTTATTGTATTTACCAGCAATTGCACTTGTTTAAAATTATCGAAACAGATGAATAATACTGGATAATAATTGATTCATAAAATGAAATTTACTCTATAAACTTACACTTCAAACAAAGGAAATTGCTTTAAAAAGCCATTTTCTACTCTCAATAAATGTATAAAATTCTTTTACAATAAAATATAAGTGTTATCAAATTTGTTATGTTAAATCAATAAAAAAACTGCCATACATTAAAAAAATATCGATAATGTATAATACAACGGAAATTTGTGTTTGTAAAGGCACTGTTGAAAAATTTCGATGTTCAATGTTATATTCTGGATTGCAGATTCCAAAATACCGGTCAGAAGGGGTCTAATAAGAAGTTTGTACCGGTCACCGGCCTTAATCAAAATCACAGCAAATACCGGCCAGTTAGCAACTCTACTCGTAAATCAGAATGCTGAATGCACCAAAATACTTCACCATGCATTCTATAGCTTCTGCAACATGAGATTAATGAAGATGATCACATAAAAAAAAATACTGTGTTATAGCTAATTTTCCCTTTAACAGTCTACTTTTTGAGTTTGTTATATCTTCCACTTATCAATTTCCTGTACGAGATGAGAATAACGGTTTCTGCGCAAGATAGAAAGAAAAAAATAAATTTTTCTCATAAGGATTCAGCTCACGTAAGAAATAATGAATAAGTTTAATAATAAGAGCCGAGGAGTGATAAACTAACTCAGCAATAATGTTTGTAAGTATAAATATAAACATAAAAAAACAAAAAAAAACATTTAATTCCATCATCGTTAGAATAAGATCAATATAGTGAATCACAAGATAGTGTGAACATACCAAACCACACAATAGTGTGAACAAAGTCCTGTTAGAAAAATACTCCATAAATGTGACGCATTTTTTTAATGTTTCTACCATTTATATAGTCCCACACATTGTTTTCGTTCTGGCGACGCCCCTAATAGAGTACAAACGAAAATTTCGCCTGCATATTTCTGTGCAAATGATGTACAAACGATTGATATAATTTGTGATTGAATTGGATATGGTGGGGGCTACCATTTGGAGAGCCCCACTTTGTTTTCGTTCTGGCGGCGCCATTAATTGTGTACAAACGAAAATTACGCCTGCATATTTCTGTACAAACGATGTACAAACGATTACGACAATTTGCGATTGAATTGGACATGATGGACGGAGTAACATTTAGACAGACCCCACATTAACTTCTTTCTGGCGTCGCCTCTAATTGTGTACAAAAGAAAATTTCGCATGCGCATTTGTGTACAAACGACGTGCAAACGATTGCGACAATTTGTGATTGAATTGGACATGGTCGGGGGCTACAACTTAGACAGCCCCCACTTTGTTTTCGTTCTGGCGGAGCATTTAATTGTGTACAAACAAACATTTTCCCTGCACATTTCTGTACAAACGAAGCAAAAACGATTGCGACAAATTGTGATTCAACTGGACATGGTGGGGGCTACCACTTAAGACAGCCCCACTTAGTTTTCGTTTTGTCGGCGCCCCTAATAGTGTACAAACGAAAATTTTGCCTGCACATTTCTGTACAAACGACGTACAAAGGATTGCGACGATTTGTGATTGAATTGGACATGGTCGGGGGCTACCACTTCGACAGCCCCTCTTTGTTTTCGTTCTGGTGACGCTCCTAATTGTGTACAAACACTTCGCCAGCTCATTTCTGTACAAACGAAGTAAAAACGATTGCGACAATTTGTGATTCAATTGGACATGGTGGGGGGGGTATTACTTAGAAAGCATTCTACTTCGTTTTCGTTCTGGCGGCGTCCATAATTGTCTACAAACCAAAATTTAGCCTGCACATTTCAGTACAAACGATGTACAAACGATTGCGACAATTTGTGATTCAATTGGATATAGTGGGGGGCTACCAATCAGACAGCCTCTACATTGTTTTCGTTCTGGCGGCGCCCCTAATTGTGTACAAACAAAAATTTCGCCTGCACATTTCTGTACAAACGATGCACAAACGAATGCGACAATTTGTGTTTGAATTGGACATGGGGGGGCTATTACTTAGACAGCCCCCATCTTTTTCTGTTGTGGCAGCGCCCCTAATTGTGTACAAACAAAAATTTCGCCTGCACATTTTTGTAGAAACGAAGTACAAACGATTGCGACAATTTGTGACTGAATAGGACATGTGGCTGGGAGGCTACCACTTACACAGCCCCCATTTTGTTTTCGTTCCGGCGGCGTCCCTAATTGTTTGCGAACATACATTTCGCCTGCACATTTCTGTACAAACGATGTAGAAACGATTAAGACAATTTGAGATTCAATTGGACATGGTGGGGGCTACCACTTAGACAGCCCCCAATTTGTTTTCGTTCTGGCTGCGCCCCTAATAGTGTACAAACGAAAATTTGTCCAGCAAATTTCTGTAGAAACGGTGTACAAACGATTGAAATAATTTGTGATTGATTTGGACATGGTGGAAGCTACCATTAAGACAGCCCCCAATTCGTTTTCGTTGTGGCAGCGCCCCTAATTGTCGGCAAACGATAATTTTGCCTGCACATTTCTGTACAAACGATGTAGAAACGATTGCGAAAATTTGTGCTTAAAATGGACATGGTGGCGGGCTACCACTTAGACAGCTCCCACCACTTTTTCGTTCTGGCGGCGCCCCTAATTGTCTACAAACGAAAATTTTACCTGCACATTTCTGTACGAACGACGTACATAGGATTGCGACAATTTGTGATTGAATTAGATATGGTAGGGGGCTTCCATATAGACAGTCTTCCCACTTTGTTTTCGTTCTGGCGGCGCCCCTAATTGTGTACAAATAAACATTTCGCCTGCACATTTCTGTACAAACGAAGTACAAACGATTGCGAAAATTTGTGCTTGAACTGGATATGGTGGGGGGCTACCACTTAGACAGCCTCCATTTTTTCTGATCTGGCGGCGCCCCTAATTGTGTACAAACGATAATTTCGCCTGCACATTTCTGTACAAATGATTGCGATAATTTGTGATTGAATAGGACATGTTGGTGGGGGGTTACCAGTTAGACAGTCCCCCACATTATTTCGTTCTGGCGGCGCCCCTAATTGTGTACAAACATACATTTCGCCTGCACATTTCTGTACAAACGAAGTACAAACGATTGCGACAATTTGTGATTCAATTGCACATGATGGCGGGGGACTACCACTTAGATAACCTCCCACTTTGTTTTCGTTCTGGCGGCGCTCCTAAGTTTGTTCAAACAAATATTTCGCATGCACATTTCTGTACAAACGATGCACAAACGAATGCGACAACTTGAGATTCAATTGGACATGGTAGGGGAGCTACCACTTAGACAGCCCCCATTTTTTTCTCTTCTGGCGGCGCCTTTAATTGTGTACAAACGAAAATTTCACTTGCACATTTTTGTACAAACGAAGTATAAACGATTGCGATAATTTGTGATTGAATAGGACATGTTGGTGGGGGCTACCACTTAGACAGCCCCCCACTTTGTTTTCGTTCTGGCGGCGCCCCTAATTGCGTGCGAACATACATTTCGCCTGCACATTTCTGTACAAACGAAGTACAAACGATTGCGATAATTTGTGATTGAATAGGACATGTTGGTGGGAACTACCAGTTAGACAGCCCCCAATTTGTTTTCGTTCTGGCGGCTCCCCTAATAGTGTACAAACGAAAATTTGGCCTGCACATTTCTGTACAAACAATGTACAGACGATTGCGATAATTTGTGATTCAATTGGACATGCGGGGGCTACCACTTAGACAGCCCCACACTTTGTTTTCGTTCTGGCGGCGCCCCTAAGTTCGTTCAAACAAACATTTCGCCAGCACATTTCTGTACAAACGATGCACAAGCAAATGCGACAACCTGTGATTGAATTGGACATGGTGGGGGGAGCTATTACTTAGTCAGCCCCATTTTTTCTCTTCTGGCGGCGCCTTTAATTGTGTACAAACGTAAATTTCGCTTGCACATTTTTGTACAAACAAAGTATAAACGATTGCGACAATTTGTGATTGAATAGGACATGGTGGGGGCTACCACTTAGAGAGCCCCCACTTTGTTTTCGTTCTGGCGGCGCCCCTAATTGCGTGCGAACATACATTTCGCTTGCACATTTCTGTACAAACTTAGTACAAACAATTGCGACAATTTGTGATTCAATTGGACATGGTGGGGGGGTTACCACTTAGACAACCCCCATTTTTTCTGTTCTCGCGACGCCCCTAATTGTGTACAAACGAAAATTTCGCCTGCACATTTCTGTACAAACGAAGTACAAACGACTGCGATAATTTGTGAATGAATAGGACACGTTCGTGGGGGGTTACAGTAGTATAGGCGTCTGTACGGACCACTTTTTTTGGACCACTTTTTCAATGATCAAGTTCAAATTTTACGCGTCTGTACGGACCACTGTCTTTGGAGAACATAAACCACACAGAACATAAGAAGACAGAACATAATGACCTTTATGATATATAACCATAAAAGAATTTTACACCTAAACTTACATCTAAAAACTTACAATGGAATCCTACACAAAATATATTTATCGCATCTTAATCTCCAGTTTATAAGCTTTCATTTGACACTTGAATCATGAAAATCCGTTAATAATTAGCTTTAAAAACTCAATGAGAAGGAATACATACAACTTCGGAACAGGTGATCTGTCACTGATTCATTTAAACGATTCCAGTTACAGCACAGGACTGTCTAATCCGATTCTCTTTCCTTGTTCTCATATCAACATACATATATACACATTAGCCGCTCTTCCTTCAACAGTACTTCTTGCTAGCACTGGACAGAGGGCGCTCTTGTGACGTCATTCAATCCGTGACGTAGTCTCCTTCGGAGAGAATACGCCATACATGACGTCATTGAATCCGTGACGTAGTCTCCTTTGGGGAGAAAACGTAATACATGATGAAATATCTCTCTCTCTCTTTCCTTCCCATCAGCTCTGAACGACAGAGAGGTTTATGCAAGAGAATGATATACATATAGCACAACATGATTTCCTCTCAACATCATTTCCTCAAATAAAAGAAAGAAATTCACAACTCACTAGACCTCTTTTTAGAATCAGCGTTGCCAACTCAATATATTTTTTCGGAACGTTCCAGGATTTTAATTTTTCAAGATATTGCTTTAAAACATATCGGGATGAATTCACCCCATTACTAATAAATATGATAATTGTTAAAAGTGAGTTGGCAACACTGACAGTCTTACCCCCCAATACCCCCAAATAACGTTAAAATTCAATAACTCGGCCCGTAATTAACCGATTTTCAAAATTCAAACGACATTTGACAGAGAAAAAAATTGCCATCTTCTGAATGAATTGTGGGTTGCATACCTCTAAGGATACTATTCCAAATTTGTTATATCTCCGTTGTTTATTAACCGATTTTCAAAATTCAAATGACATTCAACAGAGAAATAAATTTTCCATCTTCTGAATGTATTGTGGGTTGCATACATCTAAGGATACTATTCCGAATTTGTTATATCTCCGTTGTTTATTAACCGATTTTCAAAATTCAAACGGCAATCAATAGACAAATAAATTTCCTATCTATTGAATGTTTTAGGTTGCATAACTTTAAGGATATAATTACAAAAACTCAAATAACTTTCTTATTTATACATGTATCTTTAAAATTCAAATGACATTGTATTCTGTATGCCCAAAGGCCTTCATACTATAAAAACACTTATACACTTAGAACATTCTTAAAATTACAAGTTCGGATACTGATAATGGAATCTTCTGTTAACCTCGTTCTCTATAGGAAACAATGACTTCTTAAACTCTGTCCACTGATCGTAATTCAAGCTGAATAGACAACCGTTAATATCAAAAACTACTTGAACTTCGGTTTGCACATTTTTCACAAATACATTGAAGTTATTAGTAAGAATGAACTTCTTTTGGGGATCCATTTCTAAACACTCCATTTTTTACTCCTGACAACATATTTTTGTTCATTTTCGTTCATTTTTGGATTTACATACAGAACTCAGCAGTTGGATGGTTACCTTTTAGACCAGTGTATTTGATTTTTATTCCATCTTTAGCGATCTCATCAATCATTTTATCTGTTAAGTGTTTTGTAAATCTAGGTGAAAGAAAAACCTTGAACTTCTCACACTCAGCTAATATGCTCTTACGAAACTTAGTTTTAATCTTTTCCATTTTCACAATCTTATATTCTGTATTTAATTCTAATTCTCTTAATCCAATAACCTCTTTTTGTTCAAGATTTCCAAGCTTGTTTAAAAAATCAACGTGTTTTGCCATCGTGTTTATTATATAGAAAATCAATCTTCAATTTTTATCTTCACCAAAAAATATTTAATCATTTTCGTCAATTTCGTTTGATGGAAAAAATTCCATAAAACAATCGTTAATGAAAACAGTTTGAGGATGCAAGGGTATCTTTTCGATACCCTTATGTCCGTTGATATTTTGCTAACTATCTAAAACTCTTCTACTACTTTTTCATTCTTGGGATCATATGTAAAGTTCTTTCGCCCAATTAAAATCGCATAACATATAGTATCACCAGCCACACCTTCTGAAAAGTCTACAACAATTTTTATGTTTGTTCTTTCATTTACTGGTACCTTCTTCCTCTTACTACAATTAATCACATACATTGGTCTGTTATCTATAAGCTCTTTAGGGTCATAGTACATTTCGGTGTTGCCACATGTTATTCTCTTAAACGCAGTATAATCTTCATACATCTTGAAATAATCCTTGTTAGCAATATCTAAGTTTCTTGATTCTTTTGGAAATACCTCATTCCGCCCATTCTTAAGATAAATATTCTTTACCTTACAATGATCGAACTTACTTGCATCTGCCGTTTGTTTACCACTTCTATCAGTTTGGAATATTACAACTACGAAATCAGGCATATCAAATTGTCTAGAATTAAATTGAGTAGTAACATCAAATTCCAAGAAAGAACCTACAACAGTCTTTTGAACACATTGATAAGTATGGAATGAAAACATGATTTTTGGTTCTATAAGAATGCTCAAATTTAACTTGTTTTCATAATTAGATTCGTATTCAACAATAGGCATTCTTATCTCCATACTTTTTATTGTTATTTTTCCATCATGAGGAGCTGCTCCTGATCCAGCCCATTTGTACAAGACATCGTTATTTTCGTTAGTTTTGTAAATGTTATTCTCAATCCTCCTTTCCACATAACCTCTTTATAATCACTTAAAAAGCCTGGAATTAATCTTAATGGGTACAAAACACTAAAGTCCTTTCTTAGACCAAGTTTATCATCTGTTTCAAATCCTGCTTGCTTTAGATATTCAACTTCTGGCTTGGAAATCTTTAATGTTCCGACAGCTGTAGATGTTAATCCAGGTAGCTCAATTTTATCTATAACAACTCCATGCTTTCTAACCTCAATTTGAGAAAAGAAGAATGGGAAGAAGTTATCTACAAGTTTTATAGTATCATATGCACCAAATGTTCCTCCAGCTGATGCACCAACAACTTCAAAAGTCATATGACGATGTGCTTTGTGTGGATGTATAAAGCCATCACCCACGTTGAAATCAAACTCAATATCTTTGTTAGCTTTCTTTCAAATTATTAAATGTTCTTGTGTTAGCTTTAAAACTCTGTAACTCGTAGCTCTCAACACTATCCATTTATTATAAAGAAAATCTTGAAACAACGCTTTGATGGGATATACCCATAAAAGAATCATTGGTCCTTCACATGTGAAGGGCCTATTAACAGTCAAAAACTTATAATCCCCATCCCAACTTAACCTTAGCATTCATAGCAGTACCAACCCCAAAAGCAGCTAATCGTTCACCAATTGGCGCATCACTACTAAATGCTCTTTTCCATGCTTTAGTTTCCAATTCCTCATCTGCAATATGTCTCGACTCTGTATCTTTATTCTCTCTGTAGTATATATCGTGTTCTTTACAAGCCTCATCTAATGGGTTAATACCTTCGTCACCTCTTTCTAATCTTTCTTGTAGCTTCGTAAAAGGTCCACAAAATCTGAAGCCTGGTATATGTAACTCTGGTATCCCCTTCATGTTTAAAATCTTATTCATTAGTCCTTTTCCAAGCTTCTCATCATTCCAAAATCGTGGTGGTAATGTATTTAAGATCTTAATCAAATAACCTATACCTTTTGGATCATTAGGAATAAACTGTGAAAGCTTATTATTAATCATACTCACTATACCTACTTTCTCATTGTAAAAGTTATCATTTCCAGCCTTTTCTTCTCCATCTATGACAATTAGCCTATCTATAAGCTTTCTCACGTCATCCATCCATACATATTCTTTAGGTATCTCTGTATATTGTTTAATTAGTTCACCAGTCCTTTTAGGTGTCGTGTTCTTTTTAGGAGTTGGGGGTAAAGTTGGTTTAATATAATTATCCCAAATAGGCTTGATAATATTAATGTACTTTGAACCTCTACTAGAAGCTACCTTTTTATCTCGATTATATTTTTGGAAGGCAGCATCTCAGTTTATTATTATTTCTTTATACTGCTCAAAATCATCATCATCATAATCTTCAATGGTTTTATTAGTATTTGTCGTTAACAGTTCCCATAGACCTTCTGTTCCTTTATAAGTTTTACCATTAATTATCAAATCATCGCCATTCACTTTAACTTCCAAATTTCCTATCTTGTTTATTATTTTTCCATCTTCTTCTACAGTTCTTATTCCAAACACAGTATCATTTCTTTTACTATAATATTTCGTTGCAATCTTACCAAATGACTGTGCTGTTGTTAAAGGTTCTACTCCTTCCACTTTGTCTTTAATTTGTTTTCTCATCTGCTTTATTTCTCCGGTTATAGGCGTATCGGTACTACTTGGAGAACTATCATAAGTTATCTTTTTAGGTGTTTCTAGTAGACTAGGATCTATTGAAGCCGTCTTATGTGCAACTGGAACAAGTTCAGTTATTAGATTTTTATTTTGTTCTGCTACTTCTTTGATCTCACTCCCCAAGTTTTGAATAGCATCAATTACAGGTTGCTCTTGTGTTTTAAATTTATCGTATATACCTGCTCTTTCTTTCTTCCAAGATTTGAAGCCCTTTATCAAGAACTCCTTCAACTTAATATTCTTATCAATTTCTTTCTCATCCATTTATTGTATAGCAAACGAACAAACGTCAATGAACGTCAGTGAATGTCAATGAACGTTAAAGAACGTCAATAAACGTCAAAGAACGTCAAACGTTAAAACGTAAAACGTGAAAAAACATCAAACGTTTAAGAAGTGTTTTATCTTGTTCCTATACTTACCATTGTTTACCTTCCTTGTCATATCAATTACTATAAAACCATAATCTTCTTGCCAACATTTTGAACACATCTCTTTAAATTTATCATAAGACATATCTCCTCTAACAAACTCATTATACACATGTTTAAGATTAGTGTCATCTTGTCTGAATATGCATAGGAAGTTGACGTTATCTCTTATAAGCTGCTTAGGTACTTTTGAATATGTTTGTGCAAGATAGAAACAGTCTAAATGTCTATGCCTACCTCTTGTAAAGTAATTTCTAACAGTATCTTGATTCTCCAAAATGTAATCGTCAAACACAACAACAGAGTATTCTTCACATTCATCAATAGGCACAATAGAATCATTACCGCTTAAGAACGTTGCTATTTGCTTCTTAAACTTTAGTTCTGCCTTTTCAAATCAATCTTTTAACTGCTCATACTTTGGCTGATTCATGCTTTTAGAATATATGTAGAAGTAATTATTGTTTAACCAACCTGGCTGTAATAAGAAGTTAAATAGCAAAAACGTTTTACCAGACCCCGACGAACCTACGATAAGACAACGAATATCATCAGGTATAAGTTCTCCATTTCTTTTCTTAGCTGTTGTATCTTTTATCATCTCTTTTACATCCCAATTAATAGTTTTCTTACTCATTTATTATAGAGAAAATCATCACCTTTTATGATCTTATTTGTCTTAGAGTATTCACAACCTAGAAACACCATCCAAGATCATGTAGACGAAGAAGATAAGAAAAATTTTTCAGAAGTTAAGAGGCCAGACTCGTTGATGAAGATTGCTTTACCATCACAACGGCCGTCGATTTTCCCGACGTCTGTAAAAGACTTAAACTCGCCCCTGTCGTTGGGGTCCACCAGCACTGCACCCCTTTCAAACAATTTGAGGATGAACTGTAGGGTGAGCGTTTTGCTCACCCTTAAAATCTCTATATACCCGTTGATATTTTGTTTTTACGTGATCTCTGATTGCTTCTTGTTACTTCTAATTTGGCCTCATATGATGCTTGTTTAAAAACCCTCGGAATTCCGATGATTAATTTTCTGCTCATAGTACTAGTACAGATCCGGTTCGTTGATGAAAGTTGTGTGAGGTTGTTCATTTGGAAGGGTGTACGTATTCTGGACACCCCCTTGGTTTGTTTCCAGGTCTTCAACATGTATATTTTTGGTAGCACCGATCGAAGCTCCCAAGCTTGTTTGTACCTTTTGATTTGTTAAAGAACTCTAATCCTTGACCATTCACATGTGAAGGGCCTGAAAATCTTGTAAACGTTTCAACTGTTTCCTTCGCATCTTGTAATCTTTCCGCCATCTTTACAAAGGTGGACCTCAGAATACAGCGGGAGTACTTTTTATGATCTTATATCTTTAAGTTGTTCTCTGATCTTAAGCAACGTATCTTTTATATATTCGCTATCCATTTCACCATTTAGTGTTATCATCATCTCTAACTGTTCTTTAAATGAGTTAATACAAGTGACAATGGTTTTATATTCGTCTTTTCTTCTGCTTATGTTTAGCTTAGAAGACAAACCTGTTATAATAGCACTTCCAGTTGCAAGAGACGTTGTTAATATCGAGTAAATTGTTACAGGTATAAAAATATTAATAAACCCAGTTGTTGCAGAAAGTATAACCGACAACGCGATTAAAGTGTAGTATGCATATTTAACAATTCGTAGTTTTCTCTTTTTCTTCTTTAAACTGTATTCTAACTTCTGAATGACATCTTCTATTAACTTGATTACTTTCTCTTTTGGAATATCTCTAGGTAAATCAAACTCGTTCATTTATTATATAATAAATGGCTAAGGTATTTAAGTTAACGAGTGATACTTCTGTTTTAAAGAAGAAACTCCATTACGAATTAGACAACAGTAACAACTACTTAAGCATAGGATTAGTTGGGTTTTACAGTACATATCTAACTCCAAACATAACACCAGAAAAAAACAGTTTCTCATATGGTGATAGACAAGTTTTTATACCAGAAGGGCAATACAGCTCAAACAGTCTTAATGAATATTTAAAATCTCAATCCATCAACATAACATTATCAGAAGATCATTTAAGAAATAGAGTTAAAATTAAAAACTGATAGTAATGATGTTACAATTGGGAGTATAGGCACTGTCCTCGGGTTTAATGTTTTTGAAGTTTTAGAAAAGAACAAAACACATATTGGAAGTAAGTTGCCAAAGTTTCATCCGTTCGATACAAATAACGTTCATTGCAATATAGCAGATGGTATGTTTGTTAAAGATACAGAATACACACATAGAGAAACAGGAACTGTTGCATCATTCAAAACAGATGCTGAGTTCAAACATAGTATTATTTACGAGCCTACTTATCCATTATTTTTCCCTATATCCAAAGACAAGGTTGACAATTTTGAGATAAGGATAACAGATGAGAATGATTCCTTAATTGATTTTGGTGGAGCAACAACAACTGTACTTTTACAAACTAAGATTTTCTCTTAAATAAATAGGAAGATGTGTTCTATTAAAGGTTGTATGTTTAGTGTTCCTTATAACGAACTAAAGGATCTAAATATTGATCATGTATTAACAAAGAAACAACTTAGTGATAAATCTAAGAAAATTAAAGAAGGTAAAAGAATGAATTTAACTTTAACTACTGCACAAATGAAAAAGATTAAGAAAGAGCATATGGGCGGTTTTATCTTTACAATTCCAGCCATTTTAGCAGCTTTAGGAGCAGTTGGTTCATTAGCAGGTGGTGCAGCAGCGATTACTAAAACTGTACTTGATGCTAAGAAGAATAAACAAGAACTTGAAGAACAAAAAAGACACAATATGGCTATGGAAGAAAAGCAGGGAGCAGGTAAACCAAAGAAGTCAAAAAACTAAAACCATTGACCAACTTCGATATAGAGAGGTTGGCTAAAGAATTAAAGATAAAACGATTTAGAGGTGTATTTATAAGTAATGAACTTCCACAAAAACCCCATGTACATGAGTGTGGTGTAGTTAACCTCGATAAATCAGAAAACATTGGTACTCATTGGATATGCTATTGGAAAGATAACAACATAAAGTACGTGTTCGATTCTTATGGCGGTGTTCCTCCTAAACAGCTGGTACAATATCTTGGTACCGAAAACTTCTTTTACAATGACGAACGAATACAAGACTTTAATTCAGTTATATGTGGTCATCTTTGTGTTAAGGTCTTAAATCTTCTAAATCAAGGGTATTCTTTTAGTGATGTTATGTATATGATTAAAAATGATTAAGCGCTTTTATGGTTTGTAATGATAAAAGTTTTGTTTAAGATAAATATGGAAGCTATACACAATAGATTTTTAGATTATTTTCAGAAGCATCAGGATGAACTCGATGATCTAGATAGTTATAATTTTTATCAGTATTTTGAGTATGTTAGTGAGATAGACTTAAAAGATAGAAACAACGTATATACAGTTATTGATTTATGGAAAATGCTAATACCTAAATTTTTGTACACGGAAGAAGAGTTGGAAAAGTTACGTCCAATAATTACCTTAAAGGACTTGTTGTCAAATTATAGCTCTAGACCATTACAATGCAGTTATTGTGGTAGTAAGTCATTAACAAAAGGTATGAGTAGTTACATTTGTGACGATTGTTCTGTAGAGAGTGGTTGGGTTTACAGTACTTGTGAAGAAACGAAAGCTGCTTGCGTAAGAAAACCATGGTATGATACTGTAAAAAGATTTAAGTTACAGCTATCTCGTTTGCAAGCTTTACAGGATAGAATTATTCCCGAAGAGGTGCTCAAGGTGTTAAATGATGAACTTAGAGATATACCAAGAGATTTAATATCAACAAAAGATGTTCTAGAAGTACTAAAGAAAAACAAATACACAAAATATTATGATGATGTCTATTTAATACACTATCACCTTACCGATCAAAAACCATTAAAATTACAACATATGGAGGAAACACTTATAAACGACTTCGAAAACTTACACGAGGTCTTTAGGGAGCTGTATCCGGAAAGAGCATTGTTTATTAACTTGAAATGTGTATTGCACCATCTGTTGAAAAAGCACGATGTTCATGTCGATATTGATTTTAAACGCTCACCTAGACAAATAGAGATGTTAAAGAAATGTTTTGAAAAACTAGGATGGGCATTTTCTGTATAATAAATGAGTATGGATATATTTGGCAATGTTAAAGATAGAAAAGGTGATGTTGATATTAGTGAAGAAAAAATAAAATTGTTGGAGAATTTAAATGATATTGCTAGCGTAAGTCAACTTAGATCAATAGAAGTCCAATTAGAGAACATAAAGAAAGAAGATTTTCAAAAGATTAGGATATATACTACTAAACTGGTTATGCAGAAAGAAACCATGCCTCTACTATACCGATTAAGAGCTAAAAACGTTAAGGAGCCAATCTTTAGAATATTTAATCTCTCTAATGGTTACAAATTTCTCTATAATGGAAAAATAATGGACATGGACTTAAGTTTGGATAAATACTTTCTAGATATATATTTGGGTGATACTTTGATTAAAGAGATACCTTTTGACTTTAAGAAGAACGATATAATTACGATTAAACCAAATAAAAATTCTGCTATGGAAGAAGGACAATTATTGTTTGTTGTAATGTACATAGAGAGAGAGCTTTCCTAAAGACGTTTGCTATATAATAAATATGGATATCTTTGGTAATGTTAAAATGACATCAGAGTTAGATAATACAGTTGTGAGAAAAGATATTGCTATGTTGAAAGAAGAGCTTAACTTCATCAAACGGAGTTATGTTATAGAGCTTCACAGTCGATTGATATCAGAAAATGTTGAAACTCCGTTCTTTTTAATACATAATCTCTCTATCACATACAAATTTCTTTATAAAGGTAGGATAATGCATATAGAGTCATCTTACAATACGTATTATATAGATCTATATTTAAATGGTTCTCTAGTTGAAAGTTTTCCATTGCACTTTAATACAAATGATAATCTAGCAGTTAGGCCATCTAAGGGTTCTGATCTGAAACATGGCAAATTATTATTGCTTCTTATGCATGTAGAAAGAGAAGACGAAGATAGTGATGATGATGGTGAGAATGTTGATAGCATAATATTAAACAGCGATAGTTATTGATTTTCTATATAATAAACAGGATGTATTGTGTTAAGTGTAAGAAATCGACAGATACGAAGAAAGATACTATTAGAATTGAGCAAACAAAGAATGGAAGATATCTAAAGAAAGGTATTTGTTCTGTATGTGGTGTTACTAAAACTCAATTCGTTAAAAAGCCTGATTGACTAGAAGAAGGTAAAGGTGTTAGAGAAGACATTGTAGAAGAAATTCACAAACCATCTAGAAAAAACTTTGACAGATTAAGTGTGGTTGTAAAAGGTATCGATGATCTTTGGCAGGCTGATCTTGTAGAAATGGATAGTGGAGTGTTAAAAGGTGTTTCCAAA
The DNA here is from genome assembly GCF_964235325.1 of Thermobia domestica. Classification (NCBI taxonomy): domain Eukaryota; kingdom Metazoa; phylum Arthropoda; class Insecta; order Zygentoma; family Lepismatidae; genus Thermobia; species Thermobia domestica. The sequence goes on along the minus strand of NC_137471.1, from coordinate 115,612,098 downwards.
ATCAATAAAGGTTATAAGTATTTGCTAACGATTATAGATGTGTTCTCGAAATATGCGTTTGCTGTTCCTGTTAAAGATAAGAGTGGGAAGAATGTTACAGAAGCATTCGAATCCATATTAAGAACGAGAAAACCTAGTAACTTACAAACAGATCAAGGTAAAGAGTTTTACAATAAAGAGTTTAAGAAGTTAATGGATGAAAACAAGATTAATCAGTACTCAACCTATAATGGTAAGAAAGCTTCTGTGGTTGAAAGATTCAATAGAACGCTTAAGCAGAACATGTGGAAAAGGTTCACAGCACAAGGGAATTATAAATGGATAGAGATTTTACCAACGCTAGTTAAAGGGTATAATCAACAAATTCATAGAACAATTGGTTTAAAACCTATAGAAGAATGAGAGAACAATATTGGAGAAAGTGTATCAAAAAGAATATAAGCGTGTTAAGCCCAAATACAAGTTAGGTGATCATGTTCGTATAAGTAAGTCGAAAGGGTTATTTGAGAAAGGATATACACCTAATTGGTCAACAGAAGTATTTGTTATTAGTGAAGTTATTCCATCCAATCCGCCTACCTATAGAATTAAAGATTTAGAAGAAGAGAATGTGCAAGGTAGATTTTACGAACCAGAACTATTAAAGACGAAACACAAAGATGAATACTTGGTAGAAAAGGTGTTGAGAAAGAAAGGTGACAAAGTATATGTCAAATGGCTAGGGTTTGATGATTCGCATAATAGTTGGATAGATAAAAGTAATGTTGTAGTGTAAATATAAATGTTTGTCTTTTATGGTTATTATGCCATAAAAGGATAGTTCGAATGAGATAAGGGGGTAACGAAACGATACCCCCATAACATATTTCCGGGGTCGGTATTTCGACTGTGGAGATTATCAGAAAAAAAAGCGATGGGGACGATTCTACCAACCGCTCCATGTACACAGTCAAAGGTGGAGAAAGGCTTGACAACTGGTTAAGAAATAAAGAATCAAAAGAACTCACAGCATATATTTCCAGCACTCGTATTATAGGAGATGAAATTATCAAAAATTAACAACACAAAAAATAAGCAACTCCTCATATATGAGTGATTGCTTTACGTATCTAATTCTAGCTGTGGAAATTATCAAAAAATAAGCGACTCCTCATATACGAGGGGTCGCTCCAAGACAAAGTTACATACAAACAAATCAAGGTCCCGTTTTCAGGACATTGTCAAGTGTACATCCTCAAACAGTCTTCATCAACGAGTCTGGTCTGTATTCCTTAGTGTAGTGTAAATATAAATGTTTAAATGAGATAAGGGAATCGAAACGCTACCCCTCATAGCATATATTTCCAGCGCTTGTATTCGAGCTGTGGAAATTATCAAAAAAATAACCGACTGCCGGAATTCTGGCGGTCGCTCTTCAACGCTACTAAGTTGTGTCAGAGTGCTCGTAAAAGGTTTAGAGATTGGAAATGCAGCAAACATAGCATAGGGTTGGTTTCTTACATAAATCAAAGCCGGTGCGGGATATCTGGAGCCGGCTACGAAGTAACTGGGGATAATAAAGATTCTAAAGAGTTATTAGATTACTACAACAAACTTCGAAGTTCCTCCGAATGTAGGAAATTCAGAGCTACAACTGAGGTCCACCAGCACTGGACCCCTTTCAAACATACAACTTTTATGGTATAATAGCCATAAAAGATAATTAGTTATTTTTGGTAGCACCGATCGGAGCTCCCTATCTGTTAAGTATTTTTCTCACATCTAAAGGTGCAAACCCCCGAACGGAAGATTTTCCGATTGCCAAATATACCATCATAACAAAAAACAAAACATCAGAAGACAAGTTTGTTTCAGAAAAATAAGCGGTCTAGATATAGACCACTTCAAAATTCCTCCGAAGCTAGATATAGACCACTTAAATTTCCTCCGAAGCTAGGGACTTCAGAAACTCATCTTACACAGTAAAACTAGCTGGTAACGAAAATGAAGTTAAAAATAAAGATTTTCTATATAATATATATGGGTACTATGGATAGTCCTCTTAGTTTAAACGATATTTGCTACGAACAGATTAAAGATGACTACTGGTATGGTTTGTTCGGTGACTTTAGACTGATTATAGATAAGAAGACTGGTTACTTCAATGCTACTAAGCTGTGTCAGAGTGGAGGTAGAAGATTTAAAAAATGGCTAGAAAATAAAGATTCAAACGAACTATTAGAATATTACAATAACAAACTAAGTGGACCGAATTCGGGCCATTTCAAAAACTCATCTTACACAGTAAAACTAGCTGGTAACGATATAAACAATCTAATCTCAGGAACATATGTGTACAAAAGAATTTTCCTAGCTATTGCTTTTTGGATATCACATGACTTTTACGAAAAATGTTCTGCGATCATCGAAGACTATTTCGTTTCTAATTTTAAACAAATTCAAGAAGACCAAGAAGAGTTACAATCAAGAGTAGAAGAGATAGAACAACAAATGGAGCAATTACGTTTGCACAATCAAAAACTAGAAAGCAAAGTTGATTATCTCAAAACAGTTGCAGCACCATATACAGAAGATCCAGGAAAGATACATAGGCTATTCATTATCAAGAAAAACCTTACTAAAGAACAACTTGAAATATACTCTTTTACTATGACGAAGAAGAACGAGATCAAAAAGAAAGAATAGAACGATTAAGTATTGGATTGGCAGAGTACAAACATGCAATTACGAAACTAGGATTAAACAACTCAAACTTAAGTATCCAAGTATGAGTATTCTGCTTAACGTCGACGATCCAAACTCTGTCAACTTATATAACAGAGCTAAAGAAAGATATGATGATAGAATAACTTGGCACGGTTCGCATATGAACACAGATTTGAGCGATATAGATCTTGTTGACAGGTTTATTCAGTTAAGAGACATTTAAGTACGAGAAACTAAATATACCATTGCTTTTATGGGTTAGCCCATCAAAGTACAATTTCAAGCGTTAAACAAACCATCTGCTGCAACATCGAACGCTAAATTCAGCATACTACCTAAATCGGGATGATTATGATATTTTCTTATTATGGCTCTCCAATCTACGTAATGTCTGAATATATATAAAATCTACAGAGAGGTGTTGATAAATTGAAATGTTATGCCAATGAACTCTGCTTTCGAACTCCGCAATAAATCCTTCTGTTAAATTTTGAAACATTGAAATCATTTCCCAATCTACTTTGTCAGCGTAATCTCTTATAAGGTTTTCTGATAATTGTTGAGTTTCAGATAAGCACCTCTAAGAAACTTTATCTGCATGTTCTCGTATAAAGGTCTCAGAGAGTTACTTTCCATAAGATATAGCATCAAAATTAACTTTATCTATAAACTCGCTAATAAATTCTTCAGATAGGTTTTGATTATACGATACTTCTTTTCAATCAACTCTATCTGCAAATTCTCTTTAAAGTCTTCTGATAAGTCTTGGCTTCCTGAAATAATCTCCCAATCAACTTTATCAGCTAATTCTCTTATAAACTCTTCCGATAAATTTTTCCATAAACATATTTCACTCAAATTAACTTTCTGCAGATATTTGCGTATGAAGTCTTCTGTAATGTGATCATAGTTATATTCCTCCTCATAATCATCATAGCCTATAGATAGCCATTGTTCATCAGTCAGTGAATCTAATATTTCACCAGACAAGTTCATAACGTTCGCATAGAGAATGTTTTGCGTAAGAAATGAGTTGTTTTCTTTAGTGGCCTTCTTGAACAGGTGATCTAACATACCTATGGACACGCTAAAATTTATTTTGTCCTCATCATTATAACCACCAATATCTAAATATTTACATACACAATCAAATACAGGTTTGTAAGACAATATTTCCTTAGCACTAGACATGTTTGTTTTTTATTCTTAGATTTTTAAATTTATTTCACTTTTGTTGGTTTTCTATATAACAAATATGGAGAAAGAATTTGAGTTATTACATTATAGACTTAAACTAATTCATCATGATCTTAAACTCTTAGCAACACTACTAGAGAAGCAAATACTGTTGAAGGAAAAAGAATTATTAGTAATGCAACAAAAAACATCTGATTTGAGTAGTGATGATGAATATAAATATGGTAGTGATGATTATGATGATGTTGATGAGTAAGCTTACAAAAATGAATTAGTTTTAAATGTGTATATGTGACTTTGATGGGTTAATCCCATAAAAGCCGTGTTCTAATACAACGCGTAATATGTAGACAATAGCAGGGGGTGTACAATGTTAAGCGTTGTACTAGGACGAATGAAAATGAACTGAAATAACCCGGTGAAGAGTACTAACGAAGATTTTCTATAGTATAAATAAGATGAGTAATTATAATAGATTTACTGTAGTAGAGTTAAGACGCCAATGTAAAGAGAGGGGAATCAGAAGATATTCCCGATTAAGAAAAGCAGAACTGATAGACCTTCCTAAACAACATGACGATGAACAAGGCAGAAGGCAGATTAGAAATATATTCCCCTTTAAGCAAGAAGTGTTCTCTGAAAGCGAAATAGCACAAAATACACCAAAGTTAAAGCGAAAGCATTTGAAAAAGTTATTTCCATTTGATGATGATTTATTTACAAATAAAAAATATTACGAGATCTTAAATGTTAATGAGCCGACATACAATGAAAAATTTAAATCCTATACAACAGATTACAAAATAAAACTGACAAAATTAACAGGTGAAACACTTACTGAAACAATACAAAGATTACACACAGCAGTAGACGATATGATTGACCAAGCTAAACAAGCTTCCAATTTTAAAAAGAATGACAGAATAAGAGTTGTTGTGCACAACGATGGATTTTGGACTAAAGCAATATCAACACCAATAACAACTGAAGTATATGCTAGAAATGTATTAACACACGTGCAAAGAATTGTAACATCTGACGAAACAATCAATATTGAAGAAACAACATTTAATATTCAAATCATTGACATGCCTAGAGGAAGTAAAACAAACAGACGATTATTAAACCTTGCAGAAGACAAAAAAGCTAAAAGATGTATTACCAAAATCAATAACAATGACAATTTGTGTTGTCCACGTGCAATCATTTCAGCCTTAACGTATAAAACAAATGTAATACTTGATCAAGAGCTAACACCACAAAACATTAAAGATATAAGTCGTGGAAGAAAAATACACACAAAATTAACTGAGAGACTTTGTAATCGTTTACCGAGCTACTGTGAAGACGGTTTTACATTAGACGATATTAAACAATGTGAAGAACTATTAAACATTCAAATTAAAGTTGTATGTGCTGAAAACATGAACGCTATTATTTACTCAGGGCAAGACAAAGAGGTGAAGATTTATTTATATAAAAGTGGAAATCATTTTGACGCAATTAACAGCATGCAAGCTTTTATTGGAAGTGTTTATTATTGTGAAAAGTGTGATACAGCATACGATCATAAAGAAAAACACAAATCATGTATACGAATTATGCCAATTTGTAATATGTGTAAGCAACCTGAACCTCAAGAAGAAGAGATTGATAACATTTATTGTGAAGCTTGTAATCTATTTTGTTATAACCAAACATGTAAAGATAACCATTCAGTTGTTTGTAAAGAAGTTTATAAGTGTAAAGGTTGTAATAAAATTTTATTAAGATATAAGAAACACAAGTGTGGATATTACTAATGTATCAACTGTAATTGTGTAGCTAAAGAAAACGTTCACAAATGTTACATGCAATACAAACGCCAGAAAGGTTATTGTGATGATGAATGTGTGTGTAATGCTAAAAAAGAATTAACTGTTACAGATTTGTTTATTATGCTATACAAGACTTATGGTATCGAAGATCGTGGTAAGAAAATTGTTAAAGAAAAAAAAACATGTACGAAACCATGTCTAAGTGGAGGAAACTTCAAAAGATATATGATGCATGGTACAACAACAAGTTAACAGTAGATGACTTTAAGTATATAATTAAGAACTTTCTAAAGTCGAGTATTAAACAAATGAACAGTTGTAATTACACAGAAAAGTATATATGGTTTGATTACGAAGCACAACAAGACACAGGAATTCATAAAGCTAATTATGTAGTGGCTCATGACTTTAAAGGTAGCAAATATTACTTTGAAACTAATGACGATTTTTGTAAGTGGTTAGTTTCAAAAGAACATAGTGGTTACATTTGTATAGCACATAATGCCAAAGCTTATGATTCGTACTTTGTTCTTCAGTACTGCATTAAGAATGCTTTAAAACCTTACACTATATATAACGGTTCTAAGCTAATGTTACTTGAAATTCCAAAAGCAAACATAAAAATTATTGATAGTATTAACTTTGTAGCACAACCATTATCGAGTTTTCCTAAGACATTTGGTCTAAAAGAATTAAAGAAAGGTTATTTTCCACATTTGTTTAATAAGCCTGAAAATCAAAACTATGTTGGGTCAATACCTAACGCAAAATACTATGGGATTAGTACCATGAAAAAAGATCAAAGAGAAGCGTTTCTTAAGTGGCATCAAGAAAGAAGAGAAGAAAATTATGTGTTTGACTTTAAAAAAGAGTTAAGAGAGTATTGTGATTCGGATGTAGATATTTTAAGAAGAGGTTGTTTAGAACTAAGAAATCAGTTTTTAGAAATATCAAACATTGATCCATTTCAATACTTAACAATTGCAAGTGTTTGTATGGGCATTTATAGATCAAAATACATACAAGAAAACACAATTGGTATTAAAGAAGAAAAGAAAGAAAAATACTCTAAACAGTCTATTGCATGGTTAAATTCTTTTAAGAACAATAATAATAAACACGCGTTAAACAATGGAGAAGTAACGATATGTGGATCTAAAGTTGATGGTTACGATTATAAAACAAAGACAGTGTATCAATATTACGGTTGTTTCTGGCATGGTTGCAACAAATGTTTTGAGAAGTATACTATCAACAATGTCAATCACGAAACAATGGAAGATCTATATGAGAAAACAAGAAGATCTCAACAAATAAAAGAAGCTGGTTATAATCTTATAGAGATGTGGGAGTGTGATTGGTTAAAAGATAAAAGAGCCAAACAGTTAATTCAAAAAACTAGTCTTATTGAGAAACTAAAGTTCAGAGATGCATTCTTTGGTGGTAGAACCAATGTTTCAAAATTAAAAGTTACTAATAAGAAGATGAAATATATCGATGTGTGCAGCTTGTATCCAACTGTTTTGTTTTAGGATCAATTTCCTATTGGCCACTCAACAACATTAAAGTCAATCTCTCCTGAAAAATACAAGTGTAAAAAGTACTTTGGTTATATACTTTGTAAAGTTCTTCCGCCAAAACAATTGTATCACCCTGTATTACCAGTTAAAGATAACAATATTAATAAGTTGGTGTTTCCCTTATGTAATCAATGTATGATAAATCAAACTAAGACGTGTACACACAGTGACGAACAAAGAATGATAACAGGTACTTGGACAACTATAGTTAGATAAAGCTTTAGAGAAAGGTTATGAGTTAATTGAAATTTACGAGATTCAACATTTTCCCAAAACAAGTAACAAACTCTTTAGAGGTTACATTAAAGACTTCATGAAAATCAAATTAGAAACATCACCATGGGAAGATGACTTTCAAACAAAAGATGATTATATTAAAACTATTAAAGACACACTGAATATTGATTTAAATCCTGATCAAATAATGGCAAATCCTGGTAAGAGAGCAGTTGCAAAAATTTGTTTAAATTCGTTATGGGGAAAGTTTGGCCAAAGACAAAACTTAACTCAAACTGAATACATTACAGATGTTAGAAGATGGTACGAGTTACTTTTAGATGACAAATTAGAAATATCTGAATGTTTGTTTATCAGCGAGGAAATGGTTCAAGTTTCATATAAATACAAAGACGTATATGTTAACAATTCTTATTCCACTAATATTCACATTGCAACTTTTACAACAGCACATGCGAAGTTAAGACTTTATGACATGTTGGATAAGTTAGGTGAAGATGTAGCGTATTACGATACTGATTCTATTGTTTATATTGTTAATGGTATAGAAGTAAAGACTGGTAGTAACCTTGGTGAGTGGACAGATGAGTTAGGAAAAGATGTTTATATTACTGAGTGGTATTCAACTGGTCCAAAGAGTTATTACTACAAAACAGATAAAAACAAAACTGTGATGAAAATTAAAGGATTTACTCTTAATTATGAGAACTCTTTGAATCTGAATGGTGAAAACATAAAGAAGGTTGTTAACAAAGAACTAGCGAACATAACTCTTAATTATAATCAAATAACAAGAGACAAGAGAACAAAAAATTTAGTTAACAAACCTGTGACTAAAGAGTTTCAAATGGATTACGACAAAAGAGTTGTTTTAAAGGAAAAAGATAATATCATCAATACTTTACCTTATGGTTATTAGGTTTAAGTTTTAGATTTAGGTTTAGTTTTAGTTAGATTTAAGTCCTTTATGGTTATATATCATAAAGGTCATTATGTTCTGTCTTCTTATGTTCTGTGTGGTTTATGTTCTCCAAAGACAGTGGTCCGTACAGACGCGTAAAATTTGAACTTGATCATTGAAAAAGTGGTCCAAAAAAGTGGTCCGTACAGACGCCTACACTACTGCTTACCAGTTAGACAGACACCAATTTGTTTTCGTTCTGGCGGCCACCTAATTGAGTGCGAACATACATTTCGCCTGCACATTTCTGTACAAACGAAGTGCAAACGATTGCGATAATTTGTGATTGAATAGGACATGTTGGTGGGAACTACCAGTTAGACAGCCCTCAATTTGTTTTCGTTCTAGCGGCATTCCTAATAGTGTACAAACGAAAATTTGGCCTGCACATTTCTGTACAAACAATGTACAAACGATTGCGGCAATTTGTAATTCAATTGGACATGGTAGGGGCTACCATTTAGGGGAACTCCCTCGAGAGGAATCACTCTACTTTTTTATTGCAAAAAGCAGAATTTAAAAATTCGCATTCGTCCAAAGTTAACATGGGAAGTAACAGCCGTTTGTATGTACGTACTAATATCGATAAGTTCCACTACGCGATCCCAATTAATACTTCATATATCCGCGCCACACACACACACACACTAGCATATGTACACACGAAGGTATACCTGGTAGTATCCACATGCTTACGCCGGAAACTAGAAACAAAACACACACACACACACAGATAGACAGACAGAGGGAGAGAGAGAGAGAGATAGACAATATATTGTTGTACCTTTATACTGAATGCACCATTACTCACAAAATCAGTTAAAAAAGAAAAAGGAAAAAAGTTGTAAATGAAACTTTCAAAGATTGGTACCACTGCTGCGTATCACACATGAGATTGTTCCATAATGATTGATTCGTAACATGACGTATATGGATTTCTTAATGGTAGTATAACAAAATGCCTTCAAATTGACCACTAAATAAAAAGTGAAATTTATTTCTCAAAGTTTGTAAAATCGAAGTCGGTGGGCATCATGGGAACAGTCTACAATAAAAATATATGCAAATAAGCATTAATATATTTCACGTTTTCCAGTGGGTGCAAGAAAGCTTCGAATAGTGTTTGTTATCATAAGCATTAGCTGCTGTATATATATATATATATATATATATATATATATATATATATATATATATATATATATATATATATAATAAACACTTCTGACCAGAGTATATACACTTGTTTTTAAAAACTAAATTCCAGTGTAACAGTTTCAACAACGTAACGTTGTCTTCATCAGACACCAACTGAAAGAGATATCTTAGAGCGCAGTTATATATACTAAAAGTGAAAGTCCTTGTGTGCATGGGAAGGACCTTCCCATGCACACAAGGACTTTCACTTTTAGTATATATAACTGCGCTCTAAGATATCTCTTTCAGTTGGTGTCTGATGAAGACAACGTTACGTTGTTGAAACTGTTACACTGGAATTTAGTTTTTAATAAACAAGTGTATATACTCTGGTCAGAAGTGTTTATTATTTCTTTAGTGAGCTCCAGAGTCGTGATGGATAGAGTTATATATATATATATATATATATATATATATATATATATATATATATATATATATATATATATATATATACGCTAATGATTATGAAACCAAACACTATTCGAAGCTCTCTTGCACCCACTGGAAAACGTAAAGTATATTAATATTTATTTGCATATGTTGTTAGAGTAGACTGTTCCCATAATGCCCACCGACTTCGATTTTACAAAATTTGAGAAATCAATTTCACTTTTTATTTTGTAGTCAAATTGAAGCCATTTAGTTATACTACCATTAAGAAACCCATATACATCATATTACGAATCAATCATTATGGAACAATTTCATGTGTTACACGCAGCAGTTGTACCGATCTTTGAAAGTTTCATTTACCACTTTTTTCTTTTTTTCTTTTTTAATTGATTTTGTGAGTAATGGTGCATTCAGTATAAAGGTACAAAAAGATTCTCTCTGTCTGTCTGTCTGTCTGTCTGTCTCTCTCTCTCTCTCTCTCTCTCTCTCTCTCTGTGTGTGTGTGTGTGTGTGTCTAGTTTCCTGCGTAAGCGTGTGGATACTACCAGGTATACTTCCGTGTGTACATATGCTAGTGTGTGTGTGTGCGTGGCGAGGGTATACGAAGTATTAATTGGGATCACGTAGTGGAACTTATCGATATTAGTACGTACATACGTGCGGCCGTTACTTCACACGATAACTTTGGACAAATGCGATTTTTTTAATTCTGCTTTTTGCAATAAGTAAGTAGAGTGATTCCTCCCGAGGGAGTGCCTTAATGGAGGTGATTCGCCAACTGTAAGTAGTAGAAATGAATCATTTGCGATTTTAACGTTGATCACTATAAAGCGGAAATGGTAATAAATCGTATGAAGCAGTTTTCGGCCATCGATAAAGGGTATCAAGGAAAACTGTCAGTTTCATCCTTAACATCCTGGTAAAACCGGAAGAGATAGAAATTAACCTAACTATGAGTTCTGTCTTCAAATTAATCTACATAGTGAGAAAGGTAGAAGCTGTTTTAGGAATTAATATAGCGTTGTGGGAATAAATATCGTCTTCTCTCTTAAACTTCTAATGAAGTCGGAAGTTGCAAAACCCAGCTACTTTCGATTTTCATGTTGATTACAACAGATTAAAACGATACTAAATAGCGAGAAGAGGTTCTCTGAAAACAATTAAGTGTCCCAAGAATATGTTCTATCTCGACATTAATCTTTCTACTAAAACTTGAAGTGGTAGAAATCAATGCTTCTGGTTATAACATTGAGCGTTATAGAATGGATAGAGAGAAGGTTTTTTTAGGGAATTCATTAAGTGCCCCAAGAGTATATTCCATTTCGACAGTAATCCCTCTACTCAAATCGGAAGTGAAATAAATATACTAGAGCTTCTGGTTCCCAAACCACTACAGAAAATATAACATGATCCTCCTTAAGATTTTATTATTATTGGGATCCCGTAGTGGAACTTGTAATATCGTAATGTTAGTACGTACGTACATACATACGTCCGGTACTTGGAACAATAACATTTGAAAGCATGCGAATTTTCTATTTCTCTCTCTCTCTCTCTTTTTTTTTTTTTTGGCAATAAGTAGATAGTGTGATTTTCTCGAGAGACTTCATTAATAGAGGTGATTCGAGAAACAAAATGGTAGAAATGAGTTATTTGAGGTTTTAACGTTAATCAATATCAAACAAAAAAGATAATGGATAGCGAAACGTGGTTCTGGGCAATCGATTATATGTTTCAAGGGAATCTCTCATCTTATTCTTAACATTCTAGTAGAACTGGAAATGGTAGAAATGAGCCATTTCCGGTTTTAGCATTCATTACTATAGAGCAAAAACGATAATAGATAGTGAGATGTTTTCGGCAATCAATTAATCTTTTCAAGGATAACCTACTTCACATTTAACAAGCTAGTAAATTCTGAAAGTACCAGAATTGAGACATTTCAGGAGCCATTTCCGGTTTCAACGTTGATCACTATAGAGCGAAAACGATAATAGATAGTAAGAAGCAGTTTTTGACAATCGATAAAGCGTTCCAGGAATAACTTTAATCTTCGCGCTTATCACCCTACCAAAAAGGAACTGTAGAAATCACTTATAACTTCCGGTTTCAATTTAATTTACATAGAGCATAAACTGTAAGATATAGGAAGAAGCAGTTTTATGGAATCAATTTAAAGTTGTGGAAACCAGTAAGTTATTATCTCTTTAAACACCAAACCGGAAGTAGCAAAAACCAACTACTTCCGGTTTAAGTGTTGATCGCAATAGATTAGAAAAGATAACAGATAAGGAGAAGCTGCTTTCTATAATCATTTAGTGTCCCAAGAATATGTTCTATCTCGACTCTAACCTTTATACTAAAAGCAGAAGTGGCAGATATGAATCACTTCTGGTTATAAATTGAGTGTTATAGATTGGAGAGCTAGAAGGGATTTTATGTAATTCATTAAGTACTCGAAGAAAGCATTCCATCTCGACAGTAATCTCTCTATTAATACCAGAAGTGAAATAAATATGATACAAATCCATTATCCGTGTTAATTAAGAACATATTACGTCATCCTCTTTGCGGTTTTTTTTACTAGAGTTTATTTTAAATTAAATAATGGCCGAATCTTTTCTAAATTTTGTGAGCTACTAGCCCACTCCCTAAGGAATAAGTAGTGGTATATTCTGTGGTCAAACTCGGCCAAAAACAGGGTGGACACGGGTTGCATTTCATTCCTTATTTCTCGATAACTACTTAATTAGCCAACAGCATTTTCTTTACAACTATTTGCCGAATCGGAACAAAATTCGGTGGTGAGCAGCTCTCAACCTAATTAAGATCTCTACATTTGCTGGCCGAGCTTGGCCAAGTTTTGGGCTTGATTTGAGTGTGGTAATTTATATCTCGGTAATTTCTTGCCAGATCCAATCTAAAGGATTTGCCATTAGAGAAATCCATTCGTCCTTATTTATCGATTTTCCTTTATAGTGTTCAACGTAAAACCGGAAGTGGTTTATTTCTACCACTTTCGGTTGCTAACAAAAGGAGATGAAAGGTATTCTTTGAATAGTTAATCGATTGAAGGAAACCGCTCTTGTTTTATAGTGATCAACGTTAAAACTTGGAAATTGTTGATTTCTACCACTTCCGTTTTATGGATTACTTCAACTAACTACCTTCTCCAAAATAATAACTCTACCCATAGTTTGCAAAAAATAAATAAATAAATAAAAAATTGCTTTCTTTCAAGTGCTATCGTGCGCAGCAACTTAGTCGCAGCAGCGATCGTTTCTATTATTATTATTATTATTATTATTATTATTATTATTATTATTAATAATAATAATAATAATAATAATAATAATATTCTACCCTTTGGCAAGTACTGGGACCAATGGGAGATGTGTGTGTGTGATTGTGTGTTTTCCTTGGTTCTAGTTTGAAAATTCTTCTTTCACCTTTCCTGATTTTCAGCTTCCTCATTTAATTCCCAATATTTGATTCCATTTTTCTAATCATCGACCAACTGCATTCTTCTTCTTACTATTCTTTTCTTACCTTTCATCTCTTACTTTCAACTTTTCTCTTCCTCAGTGGGTTGAGAAGTGGCTAACACGTTTTAATATAGTTCCTTATAATTATTACCAGACTGCAGGTTCCACTATCAATTTTGAATAATATTTTCAAGAAATTGGATATTATTATTATTATTATTATTATTATTATTATTATTATTATTATTATTATTGCGTTCAGGTTCTGTTATTCTTATAACTTTTAGAGGAAAGATTCATTTTTCTACAGTCTCACTTTATCTATAATGGTACTTCAGTATTATACTTAATGTTTAGTTAACTCAAGAAGAAGCGGATCTAGTTGTGTGAAGACTCTATTTCATGTTAGCCTTCGGTGATCATTTAGTACTGTTCAGCGAGGTAATTTAACAGAAGTACAATGTTCTTATAGATTATTCGTTGTTGTGTTATAAAGTAGGAAATGATACAAGACGCTTTGTTTTCTAAATTAAAGTTTTGGGATCTTCTAGGGCAATTACTCCAACATTTGTAACAAGCGCCCACATTCTTAAACCCTACATACTTCACGCCCACATCATTCGCGCATATCTTTGACCATTTCTGCAATTTTAGTTGCAGCATTGTATTCTCAAATCATCAGTAATACCAACAAAAATAATAACAATAAACTTAATAGTCTATACTGTATATAAAACAATATAAGTGAGTTACTCATTATCGACCAAACCATAATACTCTATTTAACAAGAATACACTTTTTGAAAAAGCAAGGGATAAAGAGGGAATTTTCGGAAATATGTATCCTTAGGGGAGTAAATAGGATAGTGTATCTTGCTAATCCCTGAAGTAAGGAAGACGAAACTAGGCATATAAACTAACATTAAAAATAACTGAACATAATTCTCACAGTTTCTGAAAATTCCGCACCTAAACAAGAATGGAGTATTTCGTATAACATTAATTTTTCAACTGTATTAGATTTCATTTATTTTTAGAAAATGATAAATGCTAGAATTCTTTATATTGGAGGCGTGAAAGTTCAAAATTAAACTCAATTAAAAACAAACCAATACATGTTTAGCTTTTCCGAAAATTCTGTCCTAAGAGGAGGATGGAGGATAGTGTTTACCTATTAAGATTCCTGCATTTGCTTACGTTTGAGGTGTGAAATTTTGCTTTGATTTCTTAACTAAAAATAATTGAACGTATGTTTCCGGAAATTCCCCTCTTAAAGATGGAGAAAAGAAATGATTTCTATAATATTATGATTTACCAGTATTTATTCAGAAAATGTCATTAAATGTGAAATTCGCTTAAATTCGAAATATGAAATTTGGTATACCAACTCTGAACTAAAAAGAATGGAATACGTATTTCAGAGTTTTCGAAATTCTCCTTTGAAGCAGAAGGAGGAAGGAATTAAATTACTTATTTCTCGACATTCAAATCGGCGTTCCCTGTTTCATCATCATAGAATGTTCGAGGACAACTACTGAACACATTTAGAACTACTGTAGAGCATGGTTTCATCATATCACTTTCACTGAAATGCGTATCCTACGGGGAGGGGTCAAGGTCTCAAATATTTGCTAAAAATACAGTATCTTACTAATCTCTCATGTATGAAGATGAAATTTAATATACAAACCAAGTAGACACGCAACCCAGCGTTCTAGGAAATTCCACTTCCGTCTCATCTCATGAAAAATTATTGAGAATTTTAGAACATAATTAGCACTTGGCTGAAGCCATTTTTTAACCAAGTCAGTTTCATTAAAATTCGTATCCAAAGAGGGTGGAGGAGTTAATATATACGGCGAAAATTAAATATCTTCCAAGCCAAGGAGATGAAACTAGGTATATGAACATTTTACTTAACGAACTCACCATGTGCACATGCCCCAGCGTTTTCGAACATTCTGCTTCCAAAAGAGGTTACAGGGTGGTAAAGTGTTTGAAACGTCTGAAATAAATTTTTAAATATATTTAGCATGTGGGACATTTCAATTTTATCAACTCACTTTGAAAAAAAAAACAATCGTAAAAGCAGAAGAAAATTCAGATTTCTTGCAAAGAATAAATACTGCATCGTACGAAACACATTTTTGAACATGGTCGAGTTAAGGGTTTTATTTCACTTTTGTTCAAATAAGTTATGGAACGGGGAAAGAGTGATCAAATTTATCTTTCAAATATTTCCCATAAACCTGTTCAACCAGTACTAAGAAAGGGCTTGCACATAATAATAGTAAATAATAATATTCATATTCTCACAAATTGATATTTATTACCAGCAATACTCCTGCATAACATTGTAGTGCAGTGGAATATTATATTTTAACAGTTTTGTCCTTAATGAAACCACAGTTCTTACTCAGTAGTTATTTCGTGTTTAAATGATATTTAATTTATTGTTTATTACAGCATTCGTAATATTTGTAAGTTTAAATTTAGTTCTGTCAGAGACTCGCACCCGTAGATTACGAGCCACTGCCCTAGGGACTACCTAAAACCTTTGAATTTACACCTACATAGGATTTGTGAAGTGGGGTACCACTAAGAATCATTTTTGAACATTCACGAAAAGTGGAGGAATTGGGGTGAGAGCTATATTAATAAGATACCGTTATCTCCGAAACGTATAGGACTGGGAACTTAAAATTTGGTATTTGGATTTCCAATTTACCATAATTTAACGTGTGTTTCAGCATTTCTTTTATAAATAAGTAATAAAGGGGAAGGAAAAGGTGAGAATAGGAATTATTACTCATATAATAGCATATCGTTATCTCAGAATCTCTGGAAGTTACAAACAGGAATTTTGGCTTTAGGACTTCTCATTTAAAACAAAATCTCTTAAAGACAGTAAACAGGACCACCCAATATTTTTCAATTAAAATTGAAACCAAAAGTTGTAGTAGATATCTACCACTTAGTGTTGTAGACTAGTGCTTAGAGTGGATATGCAATATATTCTAGGGACGCTTAATCGAATACAAAAACCGTGCCAATCTATTGCCGTTTGTCATATACAGTCTTGTTCAAGAAAATTTTGCCACTCACCACTCTTTGAAAAGGCTTGTAGTCTTCGCTACAGTTAGAATTAAATCAAATAAATGTGAATTTTGTTTATTCCATTAAGAAGTTTGTTTAGAGCCAAAGCATTATCATTTCCTTTAGCGGTTGCAAGAAAATCATCTTTCATAGCAAGGTGAGTGGTCAAGATTTCTTGAACAAGACTGTACAACGATGAACGTTAAAACCGGAAGTGGTTGATTTCTAACAATTACGTTTGATTACAGGGTAAAACAAGAGATGGTACCTATTTCAAGAACGCTAAGTCGTTATTTTAAAAAAAAAAACTCTTCTCGCTGTCTCTTATAGGTCATGTTCTATGTATATTACATAGAAACTGGAAGTCATACTGGATTGCCAGGGTGTCTATTGGTCACGAAAGGGATTTAAAAAGTCACGAAATCAGAAAACGGTCATGAAAGTCAAGAAAAAGTCACGAAATTTAGCTTTTTGGTCACGATTAATTTTATCTGTACAAATATAAGTACATACTGGAAAATGTTGTTCTATAAAATGTCAAAATTCACCACCAAAGACGTCTATGGTTTTAGACGCTACCAAATCACAAGTAAAACACGCTTCTATCACGCGCATGAAAATTGGCTCAAGTCGCACTCTAATTGGCTTTTGAGGATGTTACTAAATTCAATGGTTTGTTAAAGAAAAGGTAATGAAATTTCACTTTAGAATTTTAGTAGACACCCTGCCATTTCTGATTTTATTAGAGTGTTATGGATAGACAAAATGTATTCTTGAGATGCTCAGTTGACTGTCGAAAACAGCTTCTCGCTATCTATTACAGCTTTTGCTCCACAGTAATGAAAAGTAAACCGAAAATTGTTGATTTCCACTGCTTCTAATTTTATCTAAGTGTTAAGGATAGAAATGAAAGGTGTTTATGGAATCTTTTAGTCAATTTCACAAAACTGCTTCTCACTATATATTACCGTTTTTCCTCGTTCAATGTTAAAGCGGAAAGAAGTTGAAAGGTATTCTTGGGATGCTAAATCGACTGCCGGAAACCGTTCTTGCTATCTATGATCCTTTTTGGTTTCCAGGATCAACGTTAAAAGCAAAAATGGTTGATTTCTACCACTCCTGGTTTCTGATGCACAACCTCCTAGTTTATGATTCTTTACTAACGAACTCTTTCGAGATAATTACTCTAGCTATCAATTGCAAAAGACCGAAGTCAAATTCAATTTCGTTCAAGAGTTTCGTGCGGAGTAATGGACGGGATGGACCAAAGTACTAACTGTACAATATTATTATAAATCTTACTGTGTAACCCCAATAATTAGATACATATTTCAGCGTTTTTGATTGTGATCTAGAAGAGAAGAAAATGGCTTGGAAGAGAATAGAGGTGGATATTGCAATTATTATTATACTATGATGTTTTTATCTCGGGATCCCGTAAAGTTGAAGACAAGAAACATGGTATTTGAACTGAAATTGGTATGCTTCCAGATATATAAAGTGCAAGGCCATAGGCCGAGCAAACGCGGTGGCCTGCGAGCAAAGCCCCCAGGTATTTTAACTGAAATTCAGTATACTTGCAGGTATCTGAGGTGCGAGGTCGTAAGCTGAGCAAACACTGATGATTGCAGGTTTGAGATGCAAAGGGTTAGACTTAAGAAATTTGTGGGTCTGAGGGCAAAGCCTTCAGCGAGACGAAGTCTTGTATTTAATAAACTCTAATGAAGACACTAAAGGGGCTCACACAATATTTTCTAAATTAATAATGGAATAGAAGGTGATAGTAGATTTATACCACTTCCGGTGTTAGTCGAGTGATATTATTGCTGACACATTTATATTCTTGGGATGCTTAATTGATTGCAGGAAACTGCGTCCTACTGTCTACTTCCGTACAGAGGTTGATATCTACCAGTTCCAGTTTTCGTACAGGGTAAAAGATGAAGATAAAGTATACTCTTAGTCGATTGTAAAAAAACCGGGTTAGGGTTTCTGCTCTGCAGTGATCAACATTAAAACCGGAAAGGTTTGATGTCTACCACTTTCGGTGTTAGTATACGGTTAAGGATGCAGATGAGAACGGACGGTTAATCGATTATGGAACAGTGCTTTGTTATCTATTACAGTTTTTCTTCCATAGCAATCAACGTTAAAAACAGAATATAGTTAATCGCTACCACTTCCTGTTTTAGTTGTAGGTTAAGAACAGAGATAATATGCATTCCTAGGAAGTTTAATCAATTTTCAGAAACAGCTTCCAGCTTTCTACTAACATATTTTGCTCTACAGTGATCAATCGTAAACCGAAATTCGTTGATTTCTAGCACTTCCAGTTCAGGAGTCACCTCCATTAACTTTAAAACATTTTTTCCTACATAATTATATAACACTTGGTTTAATTCCAACTAAACTTGATATATATATGTCTTACAATCTAGAAAGAAATACTCAGGAGGGTAAGAAACCCCTAGCATCCCAAGGAGTGGGGATAGGAGAGCTTACATTTTAAAAATAATTGTAATGATCGATATTCGTGTTGAATCCATATTTTTCGTGTCAGTCGCTGATATGGATAATGACTGTTTCCATGCCGTTCAAAGTCATCCCTGAAGAATCGGGAAGAGTTATATTTTAAAATTAATCGAAAATTACGGATATTAAAGGCGAATCCATAGTTCTTATTAGTGCTGAGACGAATAGTGGTACTTTTGATACAATTTAAAAAGAAGTTAAAATGCAACTTTGGAATTTAATTAATTTCAACTTATGCAATAAGAAAAACTAGACTATTTGCCATCCAAAGTTGTAGGTGCGACTGTAGAGTTTATTATTATTATTATTTTTAAACTATACTTTTTAAATAGCACCACGACATGGGAGGCACAGAAAGTGAGAGATTTCTGGCCTTTTCAACATATTCTTAAACGTTTATAATGATTTTGTTAAGATTTTCTTATAATTTTAATTTATGATTGTTTCTTACATTGCAAGTACACACAAATTGTAAGATGTAAATACAACTTAATTTTTAAGAGACTCGAAAATGGTTACGCCCTTTCCTTGTTCTAGTACCTAGCACGTGCGCCTTTCGTGCACGTAGTCACACGTTCAATTTCCAGTGGGAGTTGCTTACAAAATTTGCACGATTACTGTGTTTGAATTTCATCTTAATCCTTGAGTCTACGTCTCATATAACCTTGGTGCAGAAAGGGAATACTAAACTTAAATAATTAACTAACTCGAAACCGATGAGAGTACAAAACTCAATGTTTCGGCAGAAAATTAGCACAAGAAATTGGAATAGAAAAAGTAACAAGTATCCAGTTGGAGGGGGAGGGAAAGGATGGGAACACGGATATAAGACCATAAAACACATTATTGAAATGGTAGTCAGTGATGATTACAGAGGTGGCTCTTGGGCCTAGAGCTTCGAAATTCCCTCTAGGGCATTTCCCGAGCGTGCTCAATCTGAGTTACCAGAATTTTCACAGTACTATATTCACCCATAGTTTATTTAATCGCCCGCACTGGAAAATCTGAAATGAACATTAGTAGATAGGGGACACTTGGGCCTGTTTTTTTCCTACTGCGCATGCGCAAACAAACTGCTCCGGTTCCTGTTCCAGTTCCGGTTCCTGTTCCAGTTCCGATTCCTGTTCCGGTTCCGAGTCCTGTTCCGATTCAAGTTCCATTACCGACCTGTTCCGGTTCCTCCGGAGCAGATATTACATAAGATTCGTTCCCTTTTATGAGCACTTTACGAACACGTAGCAGATCGATAACACACAAGACTATATAACATAGCAGGGGTGTACTCATTCATTTTTATGAGCACTTTGAACATAGCAGATTGATAACACAGCAGAGCTAATAAAAGAGCATGGAGACTACGAACACATAACAGAGCAGATAATCTTTAAGGGGTGTACTCGTTACAACCCTTATTTTAACATAGCAGAAATTACACTGAGACTACGAACACATAGCAGAGCACATATTACATAAGACTACGAAACATAGCAGGGGTGTACTCGTTCCCTTTTATGAGCATAGTTTCCACCCCTTATTTAAACTACATAAGACTATGTAACATAGCAGAGCTAATAAAAGAACATAGCAAAGAATAATGGGGTGTAGTCGTTCCCTTTATCACGTGATCGTCCTCCATTTTGTATTCAAGATGGAGACCAATTTTTGACCTACTGCGCATATGCGCAAAACTGTTCCGATTTCGCCGTTAAAAATAACAACACATACACACACACACACACACACACAGCAGACCGCAGATTGTTCCAGTTCAGGAGCAGATTACGGCTATGCGCAGAAACATAAAATAAGCCATAACACCCCCGTTCTCTTTTACGAGAATAAAAAAATAACAACACACACACACACACACACACACACACACACTTGATTGCTTATGCGCAGTAAAATTAAATTTCCAATTAATTACACATTGCAGGCATGCGCAGAAAAATTACAGTCACATAACAAACTGTTCCAGTTACAGTGCCAGTTCCGGTTCAGGCGCAGATTACGCAAACTGTTCCGATTCATGTTCCGATTCCCCGGAACAGATTACACGCATGCGCAGAACTGCCGTTCACTTTATCAATGGTACCAGAACAGACACACACACACACACAGCAGACCGCAGACTGTTCCGGTTCAGGGGCAGATTACTGCTATGCGCAGAAACATAAAATAAGACATAACACTCCCGTTCTCTTTTACGAGAATAAAAAAAATAACAACCACACACACTCACACGCACTTGATTGCTTATGCGCACTAAAATTAAATTTCCAATTAATTACACATTGCACGCATGCGCAGAAAAATTACAGTCACATAACAAACTGTTCCGATTCATGTTCCGATTCCCCCGAAGCAGACTATGACCTATTATTCATTCCCTAAATAACATAGTATACACACACACACTTGGTTGCGTATGCCAAATCCGATTTAGTACAAATAACACGCATGCGCAGAAACATTTATATTTCCGATCCGACCATGCTGGTAAAGAATACCACACTTATTTCTACCAGGGTCTTATAGTTTATGTGGGATACGCCCTTTCTATGACAATTTTAACCGATTTGGATGAAACTCGGTATATGAGGGTTTCCGAACATGCTGATTACGAATATCATACTTATTTTTTACCTGGGTCTTATGGTTCATGTGGGATACGCCCTTTCTATGAAAATTTTATCCGATTTGGATGAAACTCGGTATATGAGGGTTTTCGAGCATGCTGAGTACGAATATCATACTTATTTTTACCAGGGTCTTATGGTTCATGTGGGATACGCCCTTTCTATGATAATTTTATCCAATTTGGATGAAACTCGGTATATGGGGGTTTTCGACCATGCTGAGTACGAATATCATACTTATTTTTAACTGGGTCCTATAGTTTATGAGGGATACGTCGTTTGTATGACACTTAAAACCTAATAACTCAAAAACGGGTCCACATATTGAGGTACTGTTTCCACATTTAGTAATCAGCTACCAACTACTACAAGTTCCAAAATACCGATCATCGAGGTCAAAGGTCAACATACTTAAAACCTAATAACACGAAAACTGAGCCGCATATTGAGGTGCTGTTTCCACATTTAGTAATCCGCCACCAACTACTACAAGTTCCAAAATACCGATCATCCAGGTCAAAGGTCAACATACTTAAAACCTAATAACACGAAAACTGAGCCACATATTGAGGTGCTGTTTCCACATTTAGTAATCCGCCACCAACTACTACAAGTTCCAAAATACCGATCATCGAGGTCAAAGGTCAACATACTTAAAACCTAATAACACGAAAACAGGGCCACATATTGAGATGGTGTTTCCAAATCTAGTAATAGGTCATCAACTAGTACAAGATCCAAAACATTGACCATTGAGGTCAAAGGTCAACCTACTTAAAACCTAATAAGTCGAAAACGGGGCCATATATTGAGATGGAGTTTCCAAGTCTGGTAATTGGTCATCAGGTACTACAAGATCCAAAACAATGACCATCGAGGTCAAAGGTCAACATACTTAAAACCTAATAACACGAAAACAGGGCCACATATTGAGATGGTGTTTCCAAATCTAGTAATAAGTCATCAGGTACTACAAGTTCCAAAATAATGACCATCGAGGTCAAAGGTCAACCTACTTAAAACCTAATAACTCGTAAACAGATCCACATATTGAGATGGAGTTTCCACGTGTGGTAATTGGTCATCAGGTACTACAAGTGCCAAAATACCGATCATCGAGGTCAAAGGTCAACATACTTAAAACCTAATAACACGAAAACTGTGCCACATATTGAGGTGCTGTTTCCACATTTAGTAATCCGCCACCAACTACTACAAGTTCCAAAATACCGATCATCGAGGTCAAAGGTCAACCTACTTAAAACCTAATAAGTCGAAAACGGGGCCATATATTGAGATGGAGTTTCCATGTCTGGTAATTGGTCATCAGGTACTACAAGATCCAAAACAATGACCATCGAGGTCAAAGGTCAACATATTTAAAACCTAATAACACGAAAACTGTGCCACATATTGAGGTGCTGTTTCCACATTTAGTAATCCGCCACCAACTACTACAAGTTCCAAAATACCGATCATCGAGGTCAAAGGTCAACATACTTAAAACCTAATAACACGAAAACAGGGCCACATATTGAGATGGTGTTTCCAAATCTAGTAATAGGTCATCAACTAGTACAAGATCCAAAACATTGACCATCGAGGTCAAAGGTCAAAATACTTAAAACATAATAAGTCGAAAACGGGGCCAAATATCGATGTGCTGTTGCCACATTCAGTAATTGGTCATCAACTACTACAAGTTCCAAAATAATGACCATCGTGGTCAAAAGGTTAAGGTACCTAAAACCTAATCACTCGAAAACGGAGGAACATATTGAGGTGCGGTTTCCAAATCTAGTAATAGGTCATCAACTAGTACATGTTAAAAAACGTACTGACTTTCGAGGTCAAAAGTCAAATATTTAAACCTTAATAACTCGTAAACGTAGCCAGCAAGAGGTTTCTGTGACCTATTCATTTTTTCTGTTCCAAGCAGAAAAAGTGACTTATTTGCTATTGTACTAACGAGAAATCTAATTTGTAACTAGCTCAGAATTTCTGTACATTTTGGGTTATTTTCTTATGTACCAACAAAAAAATGGAGCACCAGCGACAAAAAAGAAACCGAAGGAGGAATAAATTTGGGTGACCTAATCAGTTTTGTACTAAGCAGAAAAAACACGAAGAAGAAAACGGGGAAGGGCCATTTTATTTAATTTTGTAGTACTCAAAATATACAAAGATATAAATCTGTGTGACCCATCCAGTTTTGTACTAAGCAGAAAATTTGTTGGCTTTTTAGAAAGACCATTTTATCTTTTTGTGCTCTACAAATAAACGGAGGAAAAGCAAAAAGAGACCATTTTATGTGCCTTTTGTAACGAAGAAACAAATTTGAAGGAGGTTCATTTTAACTAATCCTGCGGCGAGTAGATCAATTAGTACATAATAAAAAAAAGTAAAACAATGTGGTATTATTGTGACTTTCATTCTCGAATACATACGAATTAGGCCACTATGGCAAAAAATTCTACTCTCTCCTTATGCTTTAGAAACCCGCTAGTAGGGCGTCGATTCAGTAATCCATATTGGAGTATACCGTTTATACAACAAACAAGTCTACTGTCTTCGGCACGCATTTTAGACCAAGGGCAGCAAGACACTATATTAAATAACACTTCTGCTGGATAGAAATTCGATTCTCTCGATCTTCTGCTTTACTTGGAAATTATCCACATCTTAGAATTTATCAGGTTACATCTAGTAAAAGAAAAAACGAACAGATAATTTTGAGACAGTTCCATATGGGTAAATACAGTATTAGTAGAAACGAAAGTTTTTAATTAAGTAGAGATAAGGAGAGAGTGAAAAAAATGGAAAATTAAATTTTAAATCATTATTATTATTATTATTTTAGAGGTCAAAAGGAAGAATAAATGAATTTGAGTGGCATATGTACGGAATTTAGTTTTGTACCGGGCAAAAAAATTGAATGGAATATTTTATTTTGTATCAGCTGGGAATTTAGTGTTGTACCATTGTATCAATTTAAGTATTTTGTACTATTTAGTACCACCGAGAAGGTGTAGAATATTTAGTTTTGTTGGCTTCTTTATTTTGTATTAACGACTAAAACCTTTAACACATACTTGGTTGTGTGCATTACAATGGCCGAAGTTTTTCATTTCCCTGTGGTACAACGTAATGGTCGCCCCGCTTATTCTAGGTCTACAGTTAGATATTTTCGATTGGATAATGGTATAAAGCCACGTTTTGTTGAGCACAATGCCCACTATAACGATGTGGTAGACAATTATTTGATGGATAGATATTTGTTTAATAGTCGCTATAACAAATGGTATATGATAGAATTTGTTAAGCATTTATCGCAGGTAGATATTAAGATAGACTTTTTGTCGTTGGTTACTCGTTTAACCGCACACAGTTCTCTTTTCCAATCAGCTACCTTTTTTGCCATGAAAACTAAGGGTAATAGTTATACCGTGATAGCTTTCTTTTGCTATGGGGGAACGCAGGACACTTTGGATGAGTTATTAAAGTTTTGGAATCATATGTGCGAGTTCAGGCCAAGTATCCAGATTGCAGATTTACTTGGTTGCTTTACACGATGTGGTAAAACTGGCCTTTTTGCGGTATCTTCTGATACCTATCTGTTGGACCTCGCGGTATTTGGAAACTTGGTGAAAAAGAATAACAAATGGTTTTTCTCACAATAAAGCTATACATACAGAATTATCCATTATGGCAAAAAAATACTACTTTCTCCTTATGCTTAGTCGGAGTAGACTTCGATACATTGTGTAAGAATTTCCAATTAATGGCGGTATTGCACTGTACTTATAATAGTCTGTAATAGTGCGGTTTATTGTAGTCTACCAGCAATAATGATCTCTAAGAGAGTTATTAGGTAAAGATAACAATTACACCGCCATTCTGCGAACACATTTATAAGACCATATTCTGCTACTCAAACAAACGAAGGAATAAGCTCAGAATTTCTATACCTTTTCGTGCTATTCAAATAAACGAAGGAATAAACCTATTCATTTTTATACCACCTTTTAGTTTTGTACCAACCATGAAAAAGGGAAGAAGGGCCATTATAACAAGCTCACTATTTTTATACCATTTTGTATTACGGGTGGTCTATTTCATTTTGTAACGAGCAGAAGAAAAGTGAAGATGATACATTTTATACCTTTGTGATGCTACATTTTGTATTATTTTTCTGTCATCCAGAGAACGATTTAAATTGCCTCTCCCGTCACAGTATGGGTATTGACGTGTGTTTAGCGAATTAGGTTTACAAAATACTAACGGCGACGCTAAAGTCCAAAGTTTCCCGGTCACTAACTAAATTGCGTCATAGTTCAATTATAACTTAATCCATAGCAATTAGCGTACTAAAGAAAACTGATGAAGGACGACGAATCATAACAGCATGCATGACCATTTTTTGATCACAACAGAAGAAATCATATCAAAGTAGGAATCAACTCATCAAGGAAAACAAAAGTTTCATGTTCCACACCATCTATAAAGAGTGCTGCAGATAATTAAGCAGCGTTACGAATGCGTTACCTAACACTTGTATTGCTAAGGTACTGCCTATTGCTCAACGATTCACTTATCTTTTAAACTTTCTTTCCTCGTCTAAGTCCAAAACGACAAATATATATTTCTGCAGTTATGTATTTTATTATAATGGAATATAAGATTATGGAGTATATTTGGAAATAATAGAACATACATCATGATGTTATATTAACGAATTATTTTGCATTGCCCTGAAACATATTATTAAACACCGCGAATGCATAGAATGCTTTTATTGTAGGTATATAAGTAGATGTGTCACACTTGATTTGTTTTTGCGGAAGAGTAGAAAAATGACTAGCATGGAAATTGCTTATGTTTCACCTAGAGAAAAAGAAATTCAGCGTGAAAACGAGAAACCAATACTGTTAATCCACCCGTCTGACCCTGATTTGCCAGATGAATTACGTGATAAAGTGAGAATCATATATCCAACACAAGAAATAGAAGAATTGTATTATTTTAGACGCTATAATAGATATAATGATGAAATACTCCCGGAAAGTGATGATGACAGTGTTTTGGAGTGGAAGCTAATGAGTGCGAGTGTACTAGTGAAAGTATTAGTCATGCATGTGGTATACAATTATTTAATGAGTATACACCAAATTCGGTATTATTATGTGAGGCATGTTCTAAACATAATGAGAACGAAAAAGATCGCAACTGTTTGCTGCAGTATGATTACGAATTATTGCAAAAGGTGCGGACAATCTTAATTAAACGTGAAATGAGAGAGAAAATCTATAAACTCTATTTAAAGATGCATTTTAGGATGCAAGGTTGCAATATTAAGAACACTTATACTTTGGAGAAAAAATTTAATCTGGTATATGAATACATTACAGAGTGTGATTATTATATCAACAAAATAGTAGAAATATTTTTAGAAAAAGATAAACAATTATTTAATTCTGTAAATGAACACTGAGCCCACTGTAGCATATACATTTGATTGTGAATGAATAGAAGAACTTGAACTGATAAATGGATCAATTTGTAGTATTGTAATATTAAAACATTGGACTCTGGCAACTGATTTGTCAGGGAGAGGCAATTTAAATCGTTCTCTGGATGACAGAAAAATAATACAAAATGTAGCATCACAAAGGTTTAAAATGTATCATCTTCACTTTTCTTCTGCTCGTTACAAAATGAAATAGACCACCCGTAATACAAAATGGTATAAAAATAGTGAGCTTGTTATAATGGCCCTTCTTCCCTTTTTCATGGTTGGTACAAAACTAAAAGGTGGTATAAAAATGAATAGGTTTATTCCTTCGTTTATTTGAATAGCACGAAAAGGTATAGAAATTCTGAGCTTATTCCTTCGTTTGTTTGAGTAGCAGAATATGGTCTTATAAATGTGTTCGCAGAATGGCGGTGTAATTGTTATCTTTACCTAATAACTCTCTTAGAGATCATTATTGCTGGTAGACTACAATAAACCGCACTATTACAGACTATTATAAGTACAGTGCAATACCGCCATTAATTGGAAATTCTTACACAATGTATCGAAGTCTACTCCGACTAAGCATAAGGAGAAAGTAGTATTTTTTTGCCATAATGGATAATTCTGTATGTATAGCTTTATTGTGAGAAAAACCATTTGTTATTCTTTTTCACCAAGTTTCCAAATACCGCGAGGTCCAACAGATAGGTATCAGGAGATACCGCAAAAAGGCCAGTTTTACCACATCGTGTAAAGCAACCAAGTAAATCTACAATCTGGATACTTGGCCTGAACTCGCACACATGATTCCAAAACTTTAATAACTCATCCAAAGTGTCCTGCGTTCCCCCATAGCAAAAGAAAGCTATCACGGTATAACTATTACCCTTAGTTTTCATGGCAAAAAAGGTAGCTGATTGGAAAAGAGAACTGTGTGCGGTTAAACGAGTAACCAACGACAAAAAGTCTATCTTAATATCTACCTGCGATAAATGCTTAACAAATTCTATCGTATACCATTTGTTATAGCGACTATTAAACAAATATCTATCCATCAAATAATTGTCTACCACATCGTTATAGTGGGCATTGTGCTCAACAAAACGTGGCTTTATACCATTATCCAATCGAAAATATCTAACTGTAGACCTAGAATAAGCGGGGCGACCATTACGTTGTACCACAGGGAAATGAAAAACTTCGGCCATTGTAATGCACACAACCAAGTATGTGTTAAAGGTTTTAGTCGTTAATACAAAATAAAGAAGCCAACAAAACTAAATATTCTACACCTTCTCGGTGGTACTAAATAGTACAAAATACTTAAATTGATACAATGGTACAACACTAAATTCCCAGCTGATACAAAATAAAATATTCCATTCAATTTTTTTGCCCGGTACAAAACTAAATTCCGTACATATGCCACTCAAATTCATTTATTCTTCCTTTTGACCTCTAAAATAATAATAATAATAATGATTTAAAATTTAATTTTCCATTTTTTTCACTCTCTCCTTATCTCTACTTAATTAAAAACTTTCGTTTCTACTAATACTGTATTTACCCATATGGAACTGTCTCAAAATTATCTGTTCGTTTTTTCTTTTACTAGATGTAACCTGATAAATTCTAAGATGTGGATAATTTCCAAGTAAAGCAGAAGATCGAGAGAATCGAATTTCTATCCAGCAGAAGTGTTATTTAATATAGTGTCTTGCTGCCCTTGGTCTAAAATGCGTGCCGAAGACAGTAGACTTGTTTGTTGTATAAACGGTATACTCCAATATGGATTACTGAATCGACGCCCTACTAGCGGGTTTCTAAAGCATAAGGAGAGAGTAGAATTTTTTGCCATAGTGGCCTAATTCGTATGTATTCGAGAATGAAAGTCACAATAATACCACATTGTTTTATTTTTTTTATTATGTACTAATTGATCTACTCGCCGCAGGATTAGTTAAAATGAACCTCCTTCAAATTTGTTTCTTCGTTACAAAAGGCACATAAAATGGTCTCTTTTTGCTTTTCCTCCGTTTATTTGTAGAGCACAAAAAGATAAAATGGTCTTTCTAAAAAGCCAACAAATTTTCTGCTTAGTACAAAACTGGATGGGTCACACAGATTTATATCTTTGTATATTTTGAGTACTACAAAATTAAATAAAATGGCCCTTCCCCGTTTTCTTCTTCGCGTTTTTTCTGCTTAGTACAAAACTGATTAGGTCACCCAAATTTATTCCTCCTTCGGTTTCTTTTTTGTCGCTGGTGCTCCATTTTTTTGTTGGTACATAAGAAAATAACCCAAAATGTACAGAAATTCTGAGCTAGTTACAAATTAGATTTCTCGTTAGTACAATAGCAAATAAGTCACTTTTTCTGCTTGGAACAGAAAAAATGAATAGGTCACAGAAACCTCTTGCTGGCTACGTTTACGAGTTATTAAGGCTTGAATATTTGACTTTTGACCTCGAAAGTCAGTACGTTTTTTAACATGTACTAGTTGATGACCTATTACTAGATTTGGAAACCGCACCTCAATATGTTCCTCCGTTTTCGAGTGATTAGGTTTTAGGTACCTTAACCTTTTGACCACGATGGTCATTATTTTGGAACTTGTAGTAGTTGATGACCAATTACTGAATGTGGCAACAGCACATCGATATTTGGCCCCGTTTTCGACTTATTATGTTTTAAGTATTTTGACCTTTGACCTCGATGGTCAATGTTTTGGATCTTGTACTAGTTGATGACCTAATACTAGATTTGGAAACACCATCTCAATATGTGGCCCTGTTTTCGTGTTATTAGGTTTTAAGTATGTTGACCTTTGACCTCGATGATCGGTATTTTGGAACTTGTAGTAGTTGGTGGCGGATTACTAAATGTGGAAACAGCACCTCAATATGTGGCTCAGTTTTCGTGTTATTAGGTTTTAAGTATGTTGACCTTTGACCTCGATGATCGGTATTTTGGCACTTGTAGTACCTGATGACCAATTACCACACGTGGAAACTCCATCTCAATATGTGGATCTGTTTACGAGTTATTAGGTTTTAAGTAGGTTGACCTTTGACCTCGATGGTCATTATTTTGGAACTTGTAGTACCTGATGACTTATTACTAGATTTGGAAACACCATCTCAATATGTGGCCCTGTTTTCGTGTTATTAGGTTTTAAGTATGTTGACCTTTGACCTCGATGGTCATTGTTTTGGATCTTGTAGTACCTGATGACCAATTACCAGACTTGGAAACTCCATCTCAATATATGGCCCCGTTTTCGACTTATTAGGTTTTAAGTAGGTTGACCTTTGACCTCAATGGTCAATGTTTTGGATCTTGTACTAGTTGATGACCTATTACTAGATTTGGAAACACCATCTCAATATGTGGCCCTGTTTTCGTGTTATTAGGTTTTAAGTATGTTGACCTTTGACCTCGATGATCGGTATTTTGGAACTTGTAGTAGTTGGTGGCGGATTACTAAATGTGGAAACAGCACCTCAATATGTGGCTCAGTTTTCGTGTTATTAGGTTTTAAGTATGTTGACCTTTGACCTCGATGATCGGTATTTTGGAACTTGTAGTAGTTGGTAGCTGATTACTAAATGTGGAAACAGTACCTCAATATGTGGACCCGTTTTTGAGTTATTAGGTTTTAAGTGTCATACAAACGACGAATCCCTCATAAACTATAGGACCCAGTTAAAAATAAGTATGATATTCGTACTCAGCATGGTCGAAAACCCCCATATACCGAGTTTCATCCAAATCGGATAAAATTATCATAGAAAGGGCGTATCCCACATGAACCATAAGACCCTGGTAAAAATAAGTATGATATTCGTACTCAGCATGCTCGAAAACCCTCATATACCGAGTTTCATCCAAATCGGATAAAATTTTCATAGAAAGGGCGTATCCCACATGAACCATAAGACCCAGGTAAAAAATAAGTATGATATTCGTAATCAGCATGTTCGGAAACCCTCATATACCGAGTTTCATCCAAATCGGTTAAAATTGTCATAGAAAGGGCGTATCCCACATAAACTATAAGACCCTGGTAGAAATAAGTGTGGTATTCTTTACCAGCATGGTCGGATCGGAAATATAAATGTTTCTGCGCATGCGTGTTATTTGTACTAAATCGGATTTGGCATACGCAACCAAGTGTGTGTGTGTATACTATGTTATTTAGGGAATGAATAATAGGTCATAGTCTGCTTCGGGGGAATCGGAACATGAATCGGAACAGTTTGTTATGTGACTGTAATTTTTCTGCGCATGCGTGCAATGTGTAATTAATTGGAAATTTAATTTTACTGCGCATAAGCAATCAAGTGCGTGTGAGTGTGTGTGGTTGTTATTTTTTTTATTCTCGTAAAAGAGAACGGGAGTGTTATGTCTTATTTTATGTTTCTGCGCATAGCAGTAATCTGCCCCTGAACCGGAACAGTCTGCGGTCTGCTGTGTGTGTGTGTGTGTGTGTGTGTGTGTGTTCTGGTACCATTGATAAAGTGAACGGCAGTTCTGCGCATGCGTGTAATCTGTTCCGGGGAATCGGAACATGAATCGGAACAGTTTGCGTAATCTGCGCCTGAACCGGAACTGGCACTGTAACTGGAACAGTTTGTTATGTGACTGTAATTTTTCTGCGCATGCCTGCAATGTGTAATTAATTGGAAATTTAATTTTACTGCGCATAAGCAATCAAGTGTGGGTGTGTGTGTGTGTGTGTGTGTGTGTGTTGTTATTTTTTTATTCTCGTAAAAGAGAACGGGGGTGTTATGGCTTATTTTATGTTTCTGCGCATAGCCGTAATCTGCTCCTGAACTGGAACAATCTGCGGTCTGCTGTGTGTGTGTGTGTGTGTGTGTGTGTGTGTGTATGTGTTGTTATTTTTTAACGGCGAAATCGGAACAGTTTTGCGCATATGCGCAGTAGGTCAAAAATTGGTCTCCATCTTGAATACAAAATGGAGGACGATCACGTGATAAAGGGAACGACTACACCCCATTATTCTTTGCTATGTTCTTTTATTAGCTCTGCTATGTTACATAGTCTTATGTAGTTTAAATAAGGGGTGGAAACTATGCTCATAAAAGGGAACGAGTACACCCCTGCTATGTTTCGTAGTCTTATGTAATATGTGCTCTGCTATGTGTTCGTAGTCTCAGTGTAATTTCTGCTATGTTAAAATAAGGGTTGTAACGAGTACACCCCTTAAAGATTATCTGCTCTGTTATGTGTTCGTAGTCTCCATGCTCTTTTATTAGCTCTGCTGTGTTATCAATCTGCTATGTTCAAAGTGCTCATAAAAGGGAATGAGTACACCCCTGCTATGTTATATAGTCTTGTGTGTTATCGATCTGCTACGTGTTCGTAAAGTGCTCATAAAAGGGAACGAATCTTATGTAATATCTGCTCCGGAGGAACCGGAACAGGTCGGTAATGCAACTTGAATCGGAACAGGACTCGGAACCGGAACAGGAATCGGAACTGGAACAGGAACCGGAACTGGAACAGGAACCGGAGCAGTTTGTTTGCGCATGCGCAGTAGGAAAAAAAACAGGCCCAAGTGTCCCCTATCTACTACATTGTCTCCTATCATGCTCAATATGAATTACATGTATTTTTGCAGTACTGCTTTTCACCTATAGTGTAATTAAATTTTTCCACGAGAAAATCTGTAATCAACACTCAGGCACGTAGCCAGGGGGGTCTGGGGGGTCCGGACTTCCCTTCGAGACCAGAAATAAAAAAATAAGGAAGGAAAAAATAAAATGAAATGACAAAAAGAAGGATCAGCGTTAAAAATTAAAAAGGAAACTACAGGAAGCTCTTGCTTACTCTTTCTTATGAGAAGATTTGTATTATTTGCAATATGGTGGCGAGGTAAGCGAGGTATTCTGGAAGAGTCAGAGTATTTGAAAAATCAAGAAACGTTATGGAATTCTCAGAATTATGCTACTAGTCAGGGAAATTTCAAGCTTTCGAAAACGTAAGTGCCGTTGTGTAACAGCGTGGACATTTTTAATCATAAATTTTTGACATCGCATCCTTGCAAAATCAAACATGTTATCTCAAGGACAATTTTCTGTTGCTCCTTTAACCTTTCATATGGAACCGACAGTAGTTGACGGAATAATAAAAACAAAAAGATATGTTGAAAGAAAGTTCTGTTAGCATTTGATTGAACAGAGAAAGGAACGCATATATTTAAAACTAGTTGAATATACACATGCTTCGCACAGTGGCTGTATTTGGAAGTCAACGCCTGTGGGAGTATCACCATTAATCTCAGCGACCGAGAAAACTATGGATTTGATACTAATATCGGTCATTTTGGGGTATATTTTACATGTCTCGTTATCCAACCCCGCTGAATCCCGGCCGGAATACTTGAAAGTCATCGCTAATGGAAGTGTCACCATTGATTTCAGCGACCGCGAAAACTATGGATTTGACACTAATATCGGTCATTTTGGATAAATTTTACATGTCTTGGTATCTCACCCCCCTCCGGTGTCCCCCGGCCCGGAGCCGAATAGCTTGAATTTGGAAGTTAATGCGGCTGGAGTTTGACCATTGATTTCAACGACCGCGAAAATTTGAATTCCACACTAATAGCTCAAGTGGTAGAGCGTTGGCTTCGCATTCGGGAGGTCGTGGCTTCGAATTCCGCTGCCTATCATCCTGACTGAGGTTTTCCAGGGTTTCCCACAGTCCTACCAGGCAAATGCCGGGATGGTACCTACTAAACAGGCCTTGGCCAATACCTTCCCAAATCACTTCCATTGTTAATGTTGTTGGATATTCAATGTAAAATGGCCTCTGAGCTGTATCTGGTGATTGCTAAATAAGTAAATAAATAAATATCGGTCGTTTTCTACTACTTTTACATGTTCCGATAAATTCTCCCCTGAGACCCCCTGGTACGAATTTTGACAAAAACGCTTAACTCTGGTCTGGAGCCTGGACCAAGGTATTGGTGACTAAAATTTGGTAACTTTCGGTCAATTTGTCTGGTTCCCAACCAGGTTCCGGTACACGCCTCCCTGAGACCCCACAGTTTTGAAATTAAAAAAAACACTTCATCTTGATCTGGTGCCTGGACCAAGGTACCCCTGACCAAATTGTGGTAACTCGATCCACTCGTCTGGTCCCTAGGCCCCACACAGACAGACAGACAGACAAACTCACAAACAAACTCTTTATTTTATTTATATTAGAAGATAGTTTACAAGACAGTATTCAGTATGTACTTTTTATAATAATTGAGGTCATAATGAAAGGAAAATTGTTATATTTGAATAAACAGGAGAAGGACGTAATCCTGGCTAAGTATCTGCAACACTGTCAGTAGCTACGTCCTCGTCTAAGATACCTTTACAAGTACAGCTTTATTTTCGAATTTTTTTCACAGTTAAGCAATTTAAAACCGTATTATAATTCAAAATACTTATCATATTTCTATCGTAAACAAGAATATGTAGTTAACTTCTTAAATACTTCCCTCCGCAGGAACCCGTTCAGCGTGTGCAACAAGCAAAAACAACATGTTTGGCGTCTCACAAGTGACAAAGGACAAAAAAGAAAAGCAAAAGCAACACAGTAGTACATTATCGCAGTCAGAGCTGACAACATAGTTTTGGTCGTCACTTACGTCAATAGACCTACAAGCAGTGTACAAGAGTTATACAGTTACAATATACGTTGTGCCACAGTAGCGCTACAGGCGGATTGTGCACCAACTACAAATGAATATGTTTCTTACAAGAATCAGTCACTGTTGCACCCTCTTTACACTCTACACATCTTTGTTCTCCCACTTTTTGACCTTGACAAGGAGAAGTACCAGCCTTTCCAAGTTCACAACCATAAACTCTTTGTGTATAGAGAACGTTTTCAGTTCGTCGAATGACTGTGCCCGCGAAGAACAAGGGTGATGATCGCACAACCGTATTCGGCAGCCAGAAACACCCGGTTGCAATTTTAAATGTAAAATACAAATATAGAGCTTTGTCAATGACGTGAGGATATATATATATATATATATATATATATATATATATATATATATATATATATATATATATATATATATATATATCAAGAGAGAGAGAAGGAGAGAGACATATATTTATATATATTGTCAATACATCCGTATTGAACGGAATGATTGTAATTAAAATTTGATAAATAATTGGATGAAGGTTTTTACAAAATGAAATATAGGTTAAGTTTATGAGAAAATGATGAATATTTCAAAATCATGTCATACGCATTGCTTTCTTTAATGGATGTAGTAAGAATAAAACAGACATTAGTAGAATGTAGCAATATTATGCTAACGAAGACAATCAGCAATAAAACGGAATGTAAAAGGTTTTGTAAAATGCTTGTCAACAGAAACACACGATTTTGGATATGTCAAAATAGTCAGATTGCAAATGTAGGTACCTGGAGATTTCGATCACTTGATGACATTACAGAAACACAAGTTTCGGCAATGAGATGGGAAAACAAAGGAAGATGTCGATGGATGATGTAGCGGTTTCATCAGCCGAGAAAAGAGAATAAAAAGGCCATGTTTTAAGGAATCGAGAGAGAACTGGAGAACGAAAGAAGGAGAAAGGAGTCGAGTATCATTCAGTCGAGAGTTAACATTTATTACTATCACGGTTGATGGCAGTACCAAGTTTAAGGTCTGACCGTCATTAATTCGGTAATTCCATCTAGGCCATTATACAACAGAAGACGAGTTCTACGTTATCCAGAGTAGAGAACCAAGAACTCCCAAGGTATGTGTTCCTATCTAGACCTGGTGTGAAGTGAAGGAATCACCAGAATTTATTCGATTGTGATCTGACGCATTTTTTTACCTATCCGCTACATTCACACATATTTTACACTCACCAATGATTGGAGAATCTGAATACATGAATTGACACAGTTAAACACCTGAGTTGTTATTAGAATTTTTCCCGTTCTAGTTTGCATGCTAAGTTTGAGGTTTCCTGGGCATTTCAGATAATATCCAGAGGATTATCTTCCTGCGTCACTGAGCTATGCGATTCCAAAATTAAAGGCATAAGCAGGAGGGTTGACAATATAATAATAATATTTCTCTTAATAATATAACCTGTTCCATAATTTGGTTAATATTCTACAGCAAAGTAAAAGGATGAAAGTTTCACATTATCAATCTAAAATTTGGATTTCCTTATATTAAAATGTCTGAAGTTTTCAAATTTCAACACTAAATGAGAGGAAGTTATTCTCCCATGCCTCTTTTGGGGTGTAAGCACAAAAGTTCATTTTCCGCATCGGAGATTCAATATTAAATTTTGGGAGCAGTCTTCAGCGATGATTACTGGAGGATTTCGAGTATATGGTATTATTGCTACGAAATACAGCAGAACTCAGCAAGCAATATTGGTATACTCGTCTGGAACATTACTTTTTGTAACGCTCCTCTTTTGGGGAGCTAGGAGTGTAAAGTAGTGCTGGATAGATCCCATTTTTTTTATTTTGGAACTCCAGTAATAGTCAGTTTAATAACAAATGCTACAAAATTAATGTTTCGATTACCCTTACATGCGCCAGTGTCATGTGAGCTACATTCTCGCTTCTAAAAACCATATAAAAGTCAACGTGCATATCTTTAAGCCGAAGTACCAGAAGAAGGTATATTTTGAATAAATTAATGTGAAATTCGGTGTTAATGTAGTAGAAAGGTACGTATATTTTAATATAGGATGTTATTTTGGCAACGCACCACCTTAGGGGAGCACAAGGGCGAAACATATGATGTGAATCTTTATAGGAATTCCAAATATTATTCTGGAAATGCAAGTGAGAATCAGACTAATCATAAATTTAAAAGAATTAATATTTTGATGTTTCTTGCATGTGTCAGTGACTGGAATGTGACTGTAAGTCCCATCCAAAATTCACATTAAAATACGGGATAAATATCCTTAGCAGGGACATATGGGAATAAACATTTTTCGGTGAATTAATGTGAAAAGGGTCTTTCTTGTAGTAAAGAAGGTAAGGCAGAGCCTTCAGGGGGCACATGGGGAGAAGCACATTGTGATGGATGATTATAAAGTCTCTGGAGTTTTTTTTGGAAATGAGAGTGAGCGTCATATTAATGACAAATGTCAAACAATTTATTCTTCGATGCTCCTTGCATGTGTCAGTTACTAATACAGGCAGTAGTCTACCAGATGACGAAAGGGATGTTGCAGATGTTCATAATTGTTCCACTAAATCGAACTGCTTCATGTCTAGCTCTTTCAGGAGAACATTCTGAGTAAAAGTAAGTTGGCGTTTTCTGTGTTATACTTAGTGCAATTACATTTTTAAAATATTAATTAAGATAGAACCTTAAAGCTCTCGCAAGGGATTTATTTCTACTACAACCGTGTGTCCAATGTGTACGTTTTCTTGATGTAGTCATGTGTGCTTTATATATGACATTATATTAGGGAAGTATGAAATTTGAAGTATGAAATGCGGACGCTCTTTTTAAGGAATAAAGAACACAATTTTTAAAATGATACTTTTCATTACGTTTTTTGTGAGTGTTTGTGGTCCCTGTGGTAATTTCCATTGTCATTTTATATTCTCTTACTAGCTAGTTTTGCTTATGTGTACACAAAATACGTTGGCGACTTGTGTGAGTGATTTTGTGCTTTAACAGGAGTCTGAATTGACATTTAACAAATGTACATTCTTTGATTATGTTCCAGTGGCACAATAAAACAAAGCTATAAAATATGTTACGTAATAGAGGATAATCGTTTACAGTAGTTTTAAGATATTTAAAAAAATCACGAAATTTATCTGCAATAATGATCACATACATAAGGCATCTACATTCTTCTTGTATACCAGTGCTAAAAATATTTATCGTTAATTTTGATGTGAATTTTGGAAGGTTGGATAGTAGCCGCATATCAGTCATTGCACGTGCAATGAACATCAGCAAACAAATTCTGTGAAATATGTAAATAATCTGACGCTCATTTTCAATTCTAGAATGAAATTTGGGATTTTTATTTATTAACAATTACGCCAATGTGTCCGCTTGAGGCTGCGCATTACGAAAACGACATTCAAAATATAAAAACTCTTTGTACGTTAGCACCAATTATCAGATTTATTGATTCCAAAAATACCTTTTTTCGGTATGTCCCTGCTAAGGATATTTATGGTAAATTTTTCATATGTTTATCATAGAGAGCCTGTAGCCTTACATTAGTCACTGGCACAACCAAGGAGCATCAGAGTATTAATTCGATTATATTTGTTATTAATCTTACACTAATACTCTTTTCCAACATAATTTTTTTTATTAAGTTTTACCATCATATGCTTCGCTCCCTGTGCTCCATTGTGCCTTACCAAAATGAGATTTCAGATCAAACAAGCGCATATATTTTTACTGCAAGAACACTGATTTTCACATTAATTGATCAAAAAAGTTTTCTCGTGTCTCCCTGTTAAGGATATTTATGTCGAATTTTTGTGTAAATTTTGGATGGAAGCTGTATTCTCATATTAGTCACTGATACATGCAAGGAACATCGCAATGCTGATTCTGTTAAATTTATGATAAATTTAACGCTCAGTGGCATTTCCAGAAAAAAATATCTGGAACTCATATAAAGATTTACGATCATATGTGTTCGCCCCCTCTGCGCCTCTAAGGCGGTGTGTTACCAAAGTAAAATACTATATGAAAATGCATAAGATAGTATATTTGCTACTACAATAACGCCAAATTCTACATTAATTAATCCAAAAACAACTTATTCCTGTAATCCTTGCTAAGGATATGTATGAAGAATTTTTATGAGATTTTCAGAAGGGGGCTGCAGCCCCATATCAGTACCTGGAACATACGAGGAGCATCCGAGCATAAATCGTGTGACATTTGTGACTAAGCGGAAGTGTACTCGAGCTCCCAAAAGCAATTTGGTATTTTATTAATACTCTACCGACCATGATTTTACGCCCCTTGCTCTCCAAAAGAGAAGCCTACCATAAATAATGCTATAGATGACTATACTAACATTGCGGATGAATTTTACTATATTTTGTTTCAAATAAAACTCATGTGCTCAAAATTCCTTATCAATAATCATTGCTGAAAACTGCTTGAAAATTTAACATAGGATATCCCATAAGAACAATAAACTTTTGTGCTTACGCCCCGAAGGAGGGGATAAACAATGACTTTCCCTCGTTTACTGTCAATTTTTTTTTTAAAAAAAGACATTCTTCAATAAGAATTTCATATTCAAAACTTCACCTTGTTTTAGTTCTGTTTCACACAGTGTTCAATGAAATTACACGAAAAAATAGAACAGGATGTATATATATATATATATATATATATATATATATATATATATATATATATATAGAGAGAGAGAGAGAATGAGAGAGAGAGAGAGAGAAAGAGTCGGGGCCTATATGGGTTTCATCTCCAAATTTGAACTACATAATGGCAGTCTATTTTATGAGAGAATAGTAACTTCAAAATTCAATCTTATCACTGGACCTGTTCAAAACCCCTTTGATTGGTTCGGGTTTTCTTTAAGGTTCAGTTTTGAAATTTGGTTCAGTTTTGCTTGAAAACAGACAGTATGTTATCACTTTTCAGAAAGTTCGTACATATTTTGGAAAAGTTCCGAAAGATATGTATTGGTTTTGTTTTAGTTTAAGGTTTTATGAATCTGCTGTTTTACTCTTGAATGGAATTGCGATACCTCTGTTTATGTCTTTATATATTATTGTGAGCACACGTTAGTAATCAACAGAAAATACAACAGATTTTCAGTTTGCATAGGTTTGCATAGATCAACCACTTGAAATTGAAATGAAAGGAAATCACTGTGTTTATTAACCCTTGATTCTTCCTGTTAGGTTGAGTAAGGCCGTGATTAAAGCACGTGAATTAAGATGAACGAACTTGTGGAATGAGAGAGTAGAGCTCCTGGATTGTCTCGAGAAAATTCATGAGCACAATGTTGTCCACCCCAAGCTTTCTTACCTTTGGAAAGAACTATATATTTCAGTGATCGGGGTCCGGGGTTCGACGCACGGTGTTAGAGAATTTGATATTTTAAATATCTTAGATGTATTTGTGTTTGTGTCCCTGTCACTGAATGTAACTGGAAATACTTTCAGCGAGTATAACCGCATATAACTGACAAGTTACGGAGACACTTTCGATGAATCAGAAAAAAGTGGGATGAAGCACCAGATTGCAGTTAAGAGTTCGAAATAATCTTAAGACTACTTTCTCTTACATGTCCTTGCGTGGTTTATGTTATTTTTAAATTTAAATTTGAATATTCGGGAAAAGCGTATTATATCATAACCGAAATCAGAGTGTTTTAATGGTTAATAAAATATTAGAATCATAAATGTGTAGAATTTGTTTTATACACGAGTGTTTTCTGACTAATAATTAACAGAGCAGTATTAGGTAGTGGCTTGAATATTAGTTTCGTAATTTATGGTCCTCAGTTAGATTCCGGTTGAGATAATTAAGGATTTTTTTATAATTTACAATGTTGTTACTTTTATGTATAATAAACTGAAAGATATTCAATTTCTCTCGGTCTTACAAGTTAGAGTTCAAATGGTTTTCTCCACAGGGTTACTACTAACAACATAAAGGACACATGTCTACGATCTTTATTCGTACTGTCTGAAAAAGTAAAGTAATTGGCAAACAATTCATGAATACATAGGAGTCATTCTTAGGGACTAGTATAAGTCATAAATGTGTCTGAAATGTTATATTTTCACTACGGAATTGTTTCAGAATTATTCGGCTATTACTAGAAATAATAATAATACTAATATTTTCATTCGACATTTCTAGTACGTTATATATATCCGCTCAACCAAAATTTGTAAACAGGAATTATTCCTTTTTTATTGGTAAAAATGTTTTGTTAAAATATCAATATAACCCATACATAATCCAAAGTCTTTTACCTAAAGAAAGAGCGTTACAATTTATCGTGATGAAGACAAATCCTATTTCATTTCTGATAAGGCATCCGAACTTTTGATTTCCATATTGTTCTGGAACTGAGGCCTTCTTTCTCATAATTTTCCACCAAAACTAATTCTTTCAAGATATATCTTATAAGACAATTCATCCCGTGATAGAATCCAAATCAATTTCCCGTCCTTTCTCCTATCAATTTCAGTATGCTTATTTCCATTGAAATTGGACGTAATTTTGAAATCTCAAATTTTCAGCAATAATAATAATAGTAATAACATTTTTAAAGTTGCCCTAATATTAGGCAAAACTTACAGAATGATCTGATTCCGGGAAGGGGATTCTGTACCTCCCAGACACTCCTCTGTAACTTACCAAATTTTAATCGAATGTGTTCTACAGAAGTTTCTTCTAGAAAGTATTCTAGTGCACGTTTTAACTAAAACAACTGAATAAAAGTAACTCAATATTTTAATATTCAGTTGAGTAAGTCATAGTAGTAATTGCTCCACCCTGCCTAACTCTCGATTATCCAATTTTGGGACCATCATGGACCATAGTGAATGAATCAGGGATGCTTTGGCACGGGATTGCGTCACCTATTGAAATTTTGTTTTTTTTTGCTTATTCAGGGGCCATCCACGTTGGTGTAAATGAGTCAGAGGTACCTTGGCCCTGCTATGACGTCATTGAATTGGGAGTTTTAGATCAGAGGTCACGATGATTCTTTAAAATTACTAAAAATATGGTCTTGATGATTCATTACGTTATGAAATAGTACAGGTTTACGAATGAATTTTTTTTCGTTCCCTTTTATGGCATAAAATTTAGAGATTGTTATATCTTTGATGAGATAGACTAACACGGGTACAAATGAAATCTTAAGTTTTACGTCCCACGATTATGCAGTATAGGCTAAAGAAGACGATGACGATAAAAATTAATGAAAGTGTGGGAGAAAATTGGAGTATCCCGAGCATAAAGTTACCCACCACAAAACTATTTTCGCGGTGTTTGAACCAGGGACCACAAACAGCAGAGGTGAACGCTCTACCACTGAGCCACCGCACCTTTACTGGTATGAATGAATTAGAGGTAGTTGGTTCGAGCTAATATGTTCGTTTGACGTCATTGAACTGGGATTTTTAGCTTGGAGCTTATGATGGCTTCTTTCGTTCCCTTTTATGGATATAAAATTACCAAAACAAGGTTTGATCTCTTTCTTAATGACCTATGACCCCAGTACTAGTATAAATTAGTATTAGTATTAATATGAAACTCGAAAACTTTGGAGTTCCTTTGTGGCTAACCGGTTAGCGTATGCGCCTTTAACGTGGGAGACCAGAGTTCGATTCCCGGAAGAAGCTCATGCGGTTCGGATTGTTATCCCTTTGATGAGATGGACTAACACTGGTGCAAATGAAATCTTTAGTTTTACGTCCCTCGATTATGCCGGTTACGCTAAAGGAGACGGTGACGATGAGAAAGGAATGAAAGTGTGGGAGGAAACTGGAGCATAATGGTACCCACCACAAAACTACTTTTGCTGTGTTTGAACCAGGGACCCCATACAGCAGAGGTGAACGCTCTACCATTGAGCCACCACCTCCCTTACTGGTGCGAATGAAGTAGAGGTATTCGGTTTGAGGTAATGTGATTGTTTGACGTCGG
Source organism: Thermobia domestica (assembly GCF_964235325.1). Taxonomy (NCBI): domain Eukaryota; kingdom Metazoa; phylum Arthropoda; class Insecta; order Zygentoma; family Lepismatidae; genus Thermobia; species Thermobia domestica. The sequence goes on along the minus strand of NC_137471.1, from coordinate 115,569,026 downwards.
GGTGACCCTATTTCACTTTTGGGACCCCCACATGGACCATAGCGAATGAGTTAGAGATGTTTTGGCCCGGGATTCCATTACCTATTGAAATTTTTGCTTATGTTTACTCAGGGGCAGGGATCACTCAGGACACATAAGATCACATTGATTTACATCAGGAATTGGGGGAAGGGGAGTATCGCACCTCGTACTCTTTGATGAGTATAAAAATATAAATTTCGGAAGTTTTTTTTTTTAACTTATCCTATTATCTTTCACGAGACATTTTCGTTGTATAATAGAGTACAATGGTTTACTTTTTGGGAGTTATCGTTCCCTTTGGAGCCTTATTACGTTATATGGAGGCGTATTTAAAATTATTTCCTTAAATTTGATAAGTACTTTGTGATCCACATTGTTCCGTTTCAGGGGTGAACATGGATACCTTGCAATCGTCCCGAGTTCGATTCTTGTTGCTAGTTTATGAAATGTTTAATTTAATGTCCCCGCGAAAACGATGGTGAGAAATGATAGGACGAAACAGGGGAAAACATGTTCTCTTTTAGGGGTACAAAGTTGCCAAAATATAAAGGTAAGCAATACGTTGTACCACGTGTTTGGTCTTTTGGCCCAATTTATCCTCTTGGATGAGGTCCTATTACCTTATATAGTTATATGGGCGTATACAGGGGTCCATTACCTTTCATAAGATATGGGTATATTTGTGCACCCCTTTAAAAATTTGGGTGGGAGTACTTTTAAATTTTGGAAATCGACCAATTTAAACATTTGGTATTATAGTACTGGAACCTAACATGTATTATGATAAATTTGGGTGGTCCACCTCGTTCCCATTTATGGTACAAAATTGCCAAAATATAAACGTAAGCAATACGTTGTACCACGTGTTTGGTTTTTGATCCAATTTATCCTCTTGGATGAGGTCCTATTACCTTATGTGGTTATATGGTCATGTATAGGGGTCTATTCCCTATCATAAGAAATAGGTACCTTTGTGCACCAATTGAAATTTTTGGGAATGGTACCTTGGCCCACCCTTAAGTTTTAGAAATTGCCCAATTTAAACATTTGGTATAATAGTACTGGCCCCTAATATATATTATTATAAATTTGGCTAGTCCACCTCATTCCCTTTTAGTTGCCATTTTATTCCGCTTTAGGGGTGAACATGGATACCGTACATGTGTTGCAATCGTCCCGAGTTCGATTCTTGGTGCTAGTTTCAGGAAATGTTGAATTTAACGTCTCCGCGAAAACGATGGTGATGAGAAATGATAGGACGAAACAGGAGAGAAAACATGAACTTACTTGACTGAGGATTGAAGCACGGAGGCCACACATTAGTGACAAACGCTAAGCGACCGTGTCCCACTGAGAAGTTTTAGTTTATTGATTACTACGTTATAATCATTGCAATTGTCCGAGTTCGATCCTTGGTGCTATTTTCAGGAAATATTGAGCTGAACGCCCCGTCGAGGCTAAGGGAGACGACCTCCCCCCCCCCAACTCCTGATGTAAATCAATGTGATCTTATGTGTCCTGAGTGATCCCTGCCCCTGAGTAAACATAAGCAAAAATTTCAATAGGTAATGGAATCCCGGGCCAAAACATCTCTAACTCAGTCGCTATGGTCCATGTGGGGGTCCCAAAAGTGAAATAGGGTCACCCCGACGTCAAACAATCACATTACCTCAAACCAAATACCTCTCTTCATTCGCATCAGTGAGGGATGTGTTGGCTCAATGGTAGAGCGTTCACCTCTGCTGTATGGGGTCCCTGGTTCAAACACCGCAAAAGTAGTTTTGTGGTGGGTACCATTATGCTCCAGTTTCCTCCCACACTTTCATTCCTTTCTCATCGTCACCGTCTCCTTTAGCGTAACCGGCATAATCGAGGGACGTAAAACTAAAGATTTCATTTGCACCAGTGTTAGTCCATCTCATCAAAGGGAAAACAATCCGTTCCGCATGAGCTTCTTCCGGGAATCGAACTCTGGTCTCCAACGTTAAAGGCGCATACGCTAACCGGTTAGCCACAAAGGAACTCCAAAATTTTCGAGTTTCATATTAATACTAATACTAATTTATACTATTACAGGGGTCTACTAATTCATAATGTAATAGCTCATCAAGAAAGAGATCAAACCTTATTTTGATAATTTTATACCCATAAAAGGGAACGAAACAAGCCATCATAAGCTCCAAGCTAAGAATCCCAGTTCGGTGACGTCAAACGAACATATTAGCTCGAACCAACTACCTCTAATTCATTAAATACCAGTAGAGGTGCGGTGATCAGTGGTAGAGCGTTCACCTCTGCTGTATGTGGTCCCTGGTTCAAACACCGCGAAAATAGTTTTGTGGTGGACAACGTTATGCTCCGGATACTCCAATTTTCTCCCACACTTTCATTCATTTCTTATCGCCATCGTCTCCTTTAGCCTAAACTGCATAATCGTGGGACGTAAAACTAAAGATTTCATTTGTACCCTTGTTAGTCCATCTCATCAAAGATATAACAATCTCCAAATTTTATGCCGTAAAAGGGAACGAAAAAAAATGCATTCGTAAACCTGTACTATTTCATAACGTAATGAATCATCAAGACCATATTTTTAGTAATTTTAAAGAATCATCAGGACCTCTGATCCAAAACTCCTAATTCAATGACGTCATAGCAGGGCCAAGGCACCTCTGACTCATTTACACCAACGTGCATGACCCGTGAATAAGCATAAGCAAAATTTCAATGGGTGACGCAATCCCGTGCCAAAGCATCCCTGATTCATTCACTATGGTCCATGATGGCCCCAAAATTGGATAATCGAGAGTTAGGCAGGGTGGGGCAATTACTACTGTCATGTAACAAACTAACTTTTAGGATATGCACAAATAATTATAAAAGCTTTGACTTATTTACTTGGATCGTTGGACAAAGCTGTGAAAAACTGAAGCTCAGAATTTGAATAAAATGGCAAAAATATAGGACATGTGGGTTGTAAAAAGTTTGAACGGATCATATTCCTGTAATACAATTTTAAAGATAACTTATGTACAGATGTTTTACTGTAAGGAATCTTTGACTACCTCAATTTTCGACCAAAATTTTCACATAGAAAATACATTTTAATAATTCTTAACAAAAAACAAGACGCAAGACAGTTAAAAAATTAACAAAATTATTTTATGATTTTAAAGTAAAGAACATATCAATCAGTATACTATTATACAAACACTGAACAAACAAAATGTAACTTCGGATAGAATAATCAATAAACATCTAATAATGTTTCAATTGTTTAATTTAATTATTTTCATGCAACTTTGTTATCGTAATCCATTTTGACATTTCTCCTACAAATTTATTTACTAAATCTTTAATGTGTTTGTTTTTCACGATCTGATTGTAGTTAAGTATAATGTTTAAGAGATGGTTATTTACGATTCTTTTCCTTTTATTTCCTTTTAGAAGCATAACTGAGTTTCCATATTATAATAAATCATATAAGTTTTAATACAGTTTGATTTCATCGGTCTTCTCTTACTTACTCTTGGGGCGAGTCTAAAAAACTTAAATAAATATAAATATACTTTCCAATGTCATTTGACCATTTACTAATATTACTGTCTGCTCGAATTACGTTACCATCTTTAGCAATATATATAATAGAATTAATATCTTAATATGATACACACTTACCCAACTTATTTAGCATATCATAAAACATTAATATTGAATTTGCATTCGTAAATGTCATTACATGTATATTAGTGAAAACTGAATTATCAACATGTTGATATTTGTATTCATAAGGAACTTGAACAATTTCCTTACTTAGAAATATTCAGATATTTTCGATTAGACATCTAGCATTATTTCTACCACCGTTTAACATCTGTAACATATTCTGTTTGAATCAGTCCCAAACATTACCTAATCATAATTTATAATATTTTTAGGACTGTTTTTTTTTACCTTGATTTAGTATTATTTGGTTAAGGCTCACAGCAGTATCTATCATTTTTTAAAAACGTTTTCACTTGTCATATGGACGTTTCCAATTTGAACTTCCCTTAATATAACGGCTATAACGTTCACTGTTTGATTCAGAGAAATGCTAAATCTCGAATACATTCAATTTATATAATTTTCCTAGGCCTTTTATAATTTCATTATATTCCAAGTTTTTGTGAATAATTAGCTTGGATGCATTGTCTGCACACCCTAGCTCCATCTAGCATACATTGATTGCATAATGGAAACATCAATTTATTAATACACTTATTTCAATTGGTAATACAGGGTGATATAAAATCTTTATCGGAAGGACTTTACAAGATATATTTGCATAAAATTCTTTATACTCGTACAGTTGAGGAAGAAGTATATTTTGTTTTTATTTATTTTATAGGAAATTGTTTTTTGTAGGCTAAGAAAAAAGTGGTTGGCTACAAACTACAGGCATCAATCTATTATATCATGTTGTTAAGAACTTTATTTTCGAATCATTAGTTCTAATTAGATAGAGTGCGTCTTTAGATTTTAATGTCTCTATCCTTTCAGTTTCTTGTATCTATTGTTTCAAATTTCTTTCCCTTAAGTAGCCCGATTCCTTATATCGTTAGAATTACAATCATCTTTCTTTATTTATTCATATTTTTTCTTTTTTCGCAACAACATTTTACAGTTTAGTGATTAACGTCCATACAAAAACAACAATGACATTTATACTCTGGTTTCACCTCAGACCCATAACCTGTTCACCTCGCACTGCTCTCCACTTCAGGCATATCTTAACGCCCTGCTGCAAATTGTTTACACCAGCAACGCATCATTTGCTGTCTCATGACGTTAGGTCCATGGGCCTGGCACAACTGATGATGGATTTCAATCGGCGCTATACCTTATGCATTCTAAAACTGTAAAATTGCTCGCACTTCACACGCAGCGGGAGCTGGAATAGGAAACCAATTTCATCTTCAACCATTGCCACAACGCTTCTGAGAGCACTAGAAAAATTCCTTTGGCACATACGCCAAGCTAGGACACGTCAAGGCAGTCGCTGCGCGCGAGATATGGGTTTCTAGCTATGAGGTGCGTGGGAAAGTTAGTTTCTGGATGGGCCTCGCACAAATATTTTTATATCCGTGTTCTCATGTACAGTGCCGTGAAGTGGGGAGGGCAAGTGGGACGACGGATCCGGGCGCCAAAGTAAGGGATGCAAAATTCGAGAGGAAAATTATAAAAGACATATAAATGTGGAAGGAAAAGTAATAAATAGTGTTCAATTTCAAGGAAAAGATGGGTTCATTTTTGAAAATTTTCTTTCGCTTCGCGGCTGGTAGGTCGACATCACTCTATATACGGCGGAGAGCGCCGTCATATTGTCTCGACCCAGGCGCTGATTTTCCTCGGCACGGCAATGCTCATGAACTCACCTGCTATTTAAATTTCGAAATCAGAATCTAAATCTGAATCATCAATTTCACCTTGTAATGGGATCTAAAATGTACTCTTCAAAAATCTTTGATATTTTTTCTATATTCATTTTGCCTGCCTCAAATAAGACAACTTTTGTAAAATTTAATAGTTTTTGAAACAAAATATTCCACTGTATTATCGAACGTGCTGCAGTCTAACGCAGAAAGTTGATCACAATAATCAACCTGGAAAAGTTATTTTACTCTTCGCTAGATATCAGGTGAACAGTATTTTTTTTTTCAAGAACTGACTCTCCGTAAGGTACATAGGGAACCCATAATAAGTTACATAGGTGCTATTACTTAAGAAACTACTTAGACTCGGGCTCCGGCGTGTTGGAACAAACTTTCAAAACGAGCCTGACTCGGGCTTAAGATCGAAAATACTAAGAATGTTTAAAAATAGAATCGGTTATTCTGAATATCATTCTTTCGTTTTTTTTTTAAAATAGCACCAGTAATATTTTCTGAAAATATTTTGATTAGTAAATACTACACATACACTTGCAATAGTTAAGCGATGTAAGGGGGGTTTACAATATCTAAAACCTAGTTTATTAATTATAGAAAATCTTTCCTTAAAATGTTAATATTTGAGTCATAACAGTCTTTTAATCCATCCCTAAAATCAGAAGCACAATTTTTAGGTTTATTATCATCATGCCAGTTATCTTCATGTCACATAATGTTTTCATGTTAGTATTCCACTTTGATCTTTCTTCATTGTACGAATCCCATTTTAATTTTCCTGATATATGATCGTACTAAGATTTAAAAATTAAGTTTTTTTAACAAATGTGAAAAATGACCTTCCTTTACCCATTCAAATCAAATGTCTTAAGGAAGAATGATAATGTTCATGATAAAAAGTTAATACTATATCTTTTTATGTTAACTTTTTTGGAGTAATTAGGTTAGACACATTGCATGTAGTGTATAGTTTGAAAGATTTTTTTTTACAAAATATAGGATAATGAATTACACTTTCAAGCTTTAGCATTATATGCAATGCATGTGTGACTGAGGTGTTCTTTCTTATAATAAGTACTTAGGAAGTTCATAATTTGCCACGGAACATTATCTATTTATATATTCTTCAAAATCAATTGTTACTAGGTAATTAATTTTGTGTATACATGTTTCTTGTTGTGCTTTTTGGTAAGAAATATTTTTCTAAGTAGTAGCATTACTTGTTAAGTATAATATATTTAATTAAGAATTCTTTAATTTCCATTTTAAATTCGTTTTCTGTCAAAATATAATGCGTTCCGCTTAATGTACAGGTCTTAGTTTGCCCGAATTAGAAGAGTATTCATGTGTACATAAGTGTGTTCACGATTTAAAATATTCGATTTTATTTATATATCTGTTATGGCTTTCAGGTTTTCAGTATAAATACCAAGCTTGTACCCGGCCTTTGATTTCCTCAAATTACAAAGCCGGCTTCATGCTATGTAATAACAGGGGTTACGTAAGTAACATGAGAAACTTAGAAAAAATAAATAAATAAAAATAGCCTATAATAACATAAAGAAACTAATTTATCGTCGTGATTGACCAAACTATCAGAAAACCAAAATTCTGTGTTACCAAACAAAGCGTGTGCGTGGTTATTCTCTCAGTTTGTTCATGTTTAGGATTGATGTATGAGCTCAAGAAAATACGTCAAATCACAAATACGATTTGAGAAAAAGGCGTTGGTGACACTGAATATTTAATGTTGAGTTAATCTCTGGTACGGGTCGTTGGATGTACGCTGCTGCTGCTGTTGTTAAGCCACAGAATACACTCATCACTCTTGTAAAAGAGTATCAGCTATGTATTTTAATTTTTGTAAATTAGATGGTGATGCAACGAACATGCAGACGCTTGACCCAACAGAGTCTTAGCCGTAAGTCGACGGCAAGAAGACGATCCTCGGTTACATTATCAGATAGAAATTTTTATCCTTCGGCATAACTTTTCCCATCTACGAGTTGCTAAAAATAATTTCTGTGCATCTTAAACATTTATATGACATGATTTGGACTTCGTGTTCTAGCAGGATTATTAACTAAAGTACTAAATGGGTTTATATGTACCCAGAAGTGAATATACTGCAAGTGTGATATTCGTGGGCAAGGAAATCCTTGAATTAAGTGGAAATCCTCCGAACGTTTCTGGCGAAATCTGGGTCCCAATTTGCATGGTTCAACTATTAGAAGAACAACAAGCAATGATTTGTCATATCGATAACATTGTCAATATGGGGCAGCAATTTATATTTGCTATGTAGGGTTGCATTACTGTAACAGCAGGCAGGCGTTACGTAATAACAAGACTATGTTCTTGAGTGGCCAAACCTGAGAAGAGGAGTCCTTTGAAATGAATAAATATAGCACTTTACGTAGCTCGCATGTTCCCAAGACGTTCTATCCATACAAGTGTTCAGAATCAGTTGCTAAAGTTCCTATAGCATTTACCTTACACCCTATAGTTACCTTTCACCAACGCAACTAGTTAATATTAAGTATTCAGAAGTTTAAGTATTAGGAATATTCAACTCAAGTGTACTGAATCATCAGTTGGACAATTCATTCTTCGGAATATGGACGATTATCACAAGTAACTCTATACAACTGTTATATGAGAATGTACAATAGGCAATCGATAGAGGATAGCGTTATCTCAGCGGAAAATATCAGATTAAATATATTAGTTGTCCTAAGTAGAATTCACTGATTAGAAATTATTTGTTCCCCTTGGTCCAAAGCCGTTTGCCATTCAGAACACATCCTTTGGAAGCAGTAACAACGACGATGTGAACATGCGGGATAGTGCTTCTTAGCTATGGAGTATGCTTCGGTTGTTCGGCCTTAGACTAACTAGTTCGGATCGGCATGAGCCTCGCAATTTTCTCCCTGAAAAATATTGCACTTCTCTTATTCTAACAGATGACGTATATAAGGGTTGTTTAGAATATATATTGAGTGTTCTTAAAATAATGATTAAGTTCACCTCTGGGTTTTGGGGTCTCTAGTTCAATCCCAGCTCGCGCCATCTGGTCGTTGTGGTAAACAAACATCGTCGGTTTTCCTGGGTTCTTTCGTTTCCTCCCACTTTATTCATTCCACCATTTCATTCATTTCTCATCATCAAAATTTCCTTTAGCCTAATCGGCATATCCGTGGGACCTAAAACTGGAAAAAATCATTTCAATTTTCAATAATGTTTAGTCAGTCACTGTAGATATCTACATAAAAAGCTTATTCATTCTAGGTTGGCATAAATATTGAACACAAGTTATGCGTAGAAAATTCCAAAATTTTCTTCTCTTCTGTGACGAATTCAAAACAACTGGGTTCTTTTTTAAGATCAATCCGTATAACACTTTAAGATTGATATTCGGTTTTATTAATGCACCAAATTCTTGCTCTAATTTCTGAAAACTTTTGAGTCATTTAGTGTGTGATGGCAATCAATAGTTCAGCCTTTACACCCAAGTTGAAAAAAATTAGGCCCATACCAAATAAAGAAGTAGTTATTCAAAATCGTGTTTAGTGAAACTCTTATACGAAGGAAAGTGTCATCAATGTGTAGCTCAAGAACATGCTGTGCACTGCAAATACACGGACATTACCAACGGTAATCTCAGGAATGATTACAATACCACTCCCGTCAGGTGTATACTTTCGTAACAAGTGGTCAGATGATTAACACTTTTACGTCGTTGCAGTAGAGACAAATGAACAAACAATACGATTAATTTCATATTTTAATCGGATTATACTATTACATAAACGCAAAAAAAAATTGAATAGTATTATAATAACGCAACTGCAACGCAAACAACATTACAGGTTCGGTGGAAAATTACACGAAACAAATCTAGAGGTCGCAAGTAACAACCCATAAGTTTCCACACTGATAATCCCACTTACAGATGCGATAAAAATCACAATCGAGTAAAAAATATTTCTTTCGAGAATATTCCTATATATGATTTGCTATAATGTTGCTTATTTTAGCAATATAGAGCTATTTGTTGTATTTGTTGTTGACTTTCAATTTTCATAAAAAATATTGTTTTGGTATTACGTCAAAAATAATATAAACTTCCTTGTGCACATATGGTTTGCGAGCGTATTGTTGCCACGGAAAAAGGGCATTGGATTCACGGTTTGCGACCTTTGAGCGTAAATCCGATGTTAAGCTATAGGTCTGTGTCTTATAAAACAGCATTGTTGAAAAAGAAGTACTGTGTTATCATTTCACAATGCTATAATTAAGTCTTGACATACAGTTAATTGAAGTATTATTATTTATATTATACAGGCTTTAATTTCATTTGATGTATATGGAGTGCCAACTGAAGGAGCCCATTCTCCTGCACTCCCTTTACTTTTTACACCTCGATTCATGGAAGGCGAAGGGCTTGTAACCGAGGAATTAGCAGACGAAACCATAAGACATATTAACTTGGACTCAAGAGGATGCAGATTTCCAGACGAGACTGAAGGGCTTTGGATCTTTGATCACTACAGCTATACAGCATGTTTGTGGCAATGTAAAATAGAGAAAGCTATGGAACTGTGCAATTGTGCTGATACTATAGTTGGAAATAACAAAGGTAACTAAAATATTATTTATGCATATTATCTGCCTTAAGACAATTGATTCTTCGCCGTTAAATTAATTACCTGAATCGCAACGAATTATCTTGATCGATGTCAGAATAAGATTGTCAAAAGTTTTGAAAATTTTGAAAATGATAATTTTTCCAAAACCTAAAATCTGGGAAAATTTCTAAACTCTAAAATGAATCAGCATTTCTTCAAAAAGCTTTAATGACTACACAATATCTAAACTTAAAAAAATTTATACAAAATATCCAAACAAAAAATTTAAAACTGTTATTTAAAGTCCAATCAAAATCAAACAGTTTTCAAAATACCAATACAATCGAATTACTGGAAGAATAGGTTTTAAATATTGAAGTTATATTATGAGTTATGACAGTTATTATTACACTAAATGTGGTTTTATAATTATATATATATTTTCAGGTTATAATTATTCCGCCAATGCCTGCATACAATGAATCATAATTACAACCATAATGTTAAATGTTAAATTCAAATTTAATAACAATGTCGAAAAATTTAAGCAAAATACTTAAAATATATTTTTTAAAAAAATAAAGGTTTCAAATGATTTCTCAGTTAGATTACATTTGTAATTAAGTTTTAGAAATTACCTTAGACTTTGTGTTGCAACTACAATAGTAATGTTTCTAGCATGTTCAAATTAAAATGTAAAACACAAAGTTTCTCAGAAGCTTGTGAAAAATTTTAAACAAAGATGTGAAAGTAATTATCAAACCTGGTTTGCACAAAATATAATTTTGTTCCAATAATCTTAATCTTGGGTCGTAACTACAATACTAGGGTTCAAATTTAAAAACTTAAATTTAAATAAAATGCTGTCATCGACATTTATTTTGTAAATGAAAATTCAAACAAAGCTTTAAAATGTTTATCAATAATGCAGTAAAAATGTGTAACTCATTAGAGAACCAGCTTGAATATAAAATAATTAGGGTATAAGTTGCTTAACGTGTGAAATTGCTGTTGCTGAACATCAAATAGTTTTCCTAACTGCGTATATGAATCCAAGTTCTAAATATTTGCACCAATGACCTTAGACTATAAGTTGTAACTAGAATTCTTAGTTTCAAGATGTAAAATTGTTTTACTTTTTAAAAAAACGTTATAATAATTAGGTTTCGTGTCCGAAATATATCGATATGAAGCACAAAATTTAAAGAGATAGGAGATCTGATTCTGTATAACGATACCAAATTTTAAGTTCGACACATACAAAAATTATGGAAAGTTTGTAAATTGAACCAAAGATAAGTGTTCCACAATGACCTTGAACTACATTCCTTAAAGTTCAAATTGTAACACTGTAAATGAGAAGGTGGAGCTACGTATCCGACGGCACCAATACCCTGGAGTTTGAAGTTAGCTTAAGTATTGAAAGTGATAAGATGTTGTAGGTATTAGGTAAAAATTCACAAGTTTGAATGTTGACGACTTTAAATCCATAAGAGGATCGAAATCACACTATCCAAATTCATATAATTCGCATGCCTTATGTATTATTATTTCATGAGAATTATGAAATTAAGGTGGGACAAATGTACTTGTCACGAAATTTAAGAAGATTTCACATAGTACTCTTATAGAATGAAATACAATCCTATCTTGTATTAATCTGTATGATCATATATTAGAATGTATCTTCGTGAACATTTGGAACAACATTGAGAATTCTCGTCTCATTGTACATTAGTTTTTCCGTCAAAATTTAAAATCCCCATTTTATATAAAGTGTTACTTCGGCAACACACTTTCGATAATTTTGTACTCATAAAAGGCGAAAAGCTGAACGAAGACTACAAAAGTATATATTAAAGTGAAAGAGAACATTTACTGATATTTCTTTCAAATTTCCGTTTTAAGATGTGAGTCAGTGTAGCTGTACTAAATTTTGAAACAAGGTACATATAAATTAATATGAAAGTTAAATAATATATGTACTTACATATATAGTAACAACATTCAAAGAAACCTCTTTTAACAGGATATAATACGTCAATCCCATTCAGATATTGAAAGTCTGAAAGTTTGTTCTATTAGAAAAAAAGGAGTGAAAACCAAATTTTTAAAAAGCAAATTGATCCTAGAAAGCATTTAACGAATTTCAGTTTTGACAATTACAAAATTCAAGGGGTTATTCTATAGTCCATGTCCAAACTCCTTGAGCGGTGCGTCAATGTACCCTTGCCCTGTGAAGGAAAATAAATTCCATAATCAAATATATAACTATATAACGTGATAAAGCCATTAAAAGTGCATGAAGTATGTAACAGCTTCCAAAATTGGAATATTTTCAATGTTTACCTACAAAAGGAAATAAAATGGGTCAATCAAATTTAAAGTTATAGATGTCACGGTTCTGTACTTTCATACAACATTTTGTTGTAGCAATTTTCAAAATTTAAACAGTGGTCCTATGCATTACTACAGAATTTCGAGATGTTGGCCAACGTACATTACACGAGGAGCCCATATGAGTTCTCTGGAAACGGAACATAGCGTATGATTTAGAGACTACGGGCAGTTAAAGTGAGAAAAACACTGTTTGATTCTTCATATCCACTATTATATAGTTTCTAGCAATGAATCGAATAGAAGTGATACACACATCGTCAATAGCATGTTACTAGAAGCTTTACAAATTCTTTCTACAGAAGAGTTCTAATGTTCACAAATGGTTACTTGAAAATAGCCTTTCACCAATTTGTGAATGACTAGCAAGTACAGAAAAGACTAATAATTTCAAAGCAAATATTTGGAAGAAAGATATTGTGAAACTAGACTCGGATTGGATATTTGTGTTCGTCTACCTATAGGTCAATGTCTGTCTGTCCCACGAAAGCACGCGATTTTAACGAACTTTTATATATGTCTTTATTCAACTTTTGGTAAAAAGAGTTCAGTTCGAGATTATAATGCGGTAATGAATAGGGGTAAAATCAACGTCATGTTTAACTTTGAACTTTGACATCAAACAATTTCACAGAATGATCTAACAAAAATTTATTCGATACCAACAAAATGTATTTTACATACTTTAAAAGGATTGCGGTGTTGTTTAGAGCTCACGTTAAAATGGATCAATAACGAAAGGAGAATCTCCCTAAGTTTAAGACTTTTGAGGAGTGTATTACCAAAATCTATTAAATCCGATTTGTATAATTCTTCAGAAAGAGCAAAAAGATATATGCTTTTACATTGACACACTATGAGAAGTGATATTTCAAACAGAATTTACCAAAGAAAATAATGTGTTTTGACAAAAGATAATTACAAAATTTGGTTCGATAGTATACTATTTCATATTCAATTTTAAATCGAAAGTTCTTTTGGATTTGGTATATATATTCCTCATATTCCATATTTATTACACAAACGTTTTGTTCGAACAGGAACTTTGTTTGGAAGTTTTGTCCTCAGCAAGATATTTGCTAAAGAGTTTTTGTGAGGGAAGTTCTTGGCACGTATCTGGAAACAAAACCTTCTTAAAATAGTCAAATTTCCAACCTTAATTTTTTTTATTCCATACTTGCATTTTAATGATCATAACATTCTACAAGAAACTATTTTAGATTGACAATCGCCGCGAAAATCTCTTGTGTTTCGTTCCTGTTGTATATCCTGCGGAAAATTGACTATTTACTATAGTGTAGTCAATTTATTCTGTCTGTACTACAGGAAATGCTAGGCATTAACCTTCTATCTTTATATGAATATTCGAAGTTTCAACTCCTCTTATCTATCCTATGAAAGAGATTGGTGCCCTTAATATGTATTATTCTAACCTTATAATCAAAGAAAATGAATGAGAAAGATTATAATAATTGAGTACATAAATCTGCAGTAAAGGCTTCTCGTAGTACAACTGTAAGAGACTATTCGTTCACTTCTTCTTTCGTTTCTCCTTCCTCTTTTAGTTCTTTCTTTTCTTATTGCAGATCACCAGATTTTGTGTGATGACGAAGGACTTGAATGTATCAAACGAAATAAAGGTAAGAAGTCGAAACTTCCATATGTACACAGTTAGAAATAACTTACAGTCATGAATTTTAAATTAATTCTTTTTCATTTATGGATATTATAAAATTTTGTATCATCGGGAAAAATCAGCTAAGTTATGACGTTATATCATGCAAGCCATAGCAAAAATATGTTCTACAAGATCAAAAATTTAGGAAGCAGGAATAGATAAGACATGCTTTAATCACACAGTAAGAGTATTATTAGTTAATGAGTTAAAAGAATAAGAAGAAATGAGATGATTTTTCTCCTTTTTTAATTCATGAATAGTTCTTATGCCATTATCTGGACTGCTAAACTGTATATTAAATAACTACATTAAGTAGTAATTTGTTTTTATAATAACAAAAGAAAGAGAAAACAGAAGTCATCACAAGAATACGAAAATAATAGGAGCACTAGTACGTATTGCACACTTTGATCTCAAACATAAGATATGTAATAACATGAGGATAAACTTATATGAAATAACAGCATTGTCTGAATCAACTTGTTTATAATTAAGCGGACTGACCTCAGTCTTGTGGTGGGATAACTTTGCAAAACGTATAACAAAAGTAAGAAAAATGTGTTTGGGTAATTTCACTAAGGGATAACAATTGACATAGCGACATACGATTGACTTAATATATCAGAAAGTAGTCATCCCATTTTATAAGTCCTATATAACATGTCTAAAGACATTTAAAATTAATTTCAGGCAATACTGATACACGTGTAAGGGACGCAAAATTCGAGAGGAAAATTATAAAAGACATATAAATGTGGGAGGAAAAAGTAAGAAATAGTGTTCAATTTCAAGGAAAAGATAGGTTCATTTTTGAAAATTTCTTATGCTTCGCGGCTGGTAGGTCGACTTCACTCTATATACGGCGGAGGGCGCCGTCGTATTGTCTCGACCCAGGCGCTGATTTTCCTCGGCACAGCAATGCTCATGAACTCACCTGCTATTTAAATTTCGAAATCAGAATCTAAATATGAATCATCAATTTCACCTTGTAATGGGATCTAAAATCTACTCTTCGAAAATCTTTGATATTTCTTCTATATTCATCTTGTCTGCCTCAAACAAGACAACTTTTGTAAAATTTAATAGTTTTTGAAACAAAATATTCCACTGTATTATCGAACGTGCTGCAGTCTAACGCAGAAAGTTGATCCCAACAATCAACCTGGAAAAGTTCTTTTACTCTTCGCTAGATGTCAGGTGAACAGTGTTGTTTCAAGAACTGAGTCTCAGTTAGGTATATAGGGAACCCAGTGTGCGATACAGGTGTCTGGACAGGAGAATAACAAAAAAAACTATTTAATTTACAAGTTCAACTTCGTGATAATCAATTTCTCATCTTTTTTAGTTTATTACTTGCACTGCTGTTTCAAAAGTCTGACCATGTAGCAACAACTTGTCTTATGTGAGATCCGAAGCAATTTATTAAATAAACAGAGAATTTCCTCATGGTAATCAACAGCTTTTAGACTTTTAGTGGGTTTTGTAGTAAAACATGATTATGACAATAAGATCGAATATTGTAAGAAGACAATTCTAATTTGTATTCAGAAACAGGCCTTTGCAACAAGAAATTAAAGAATTAGGAATAAATACTTATATTGGTCCCTGAATTTGAATCACTTCATTTACGAACACTTTTTTCAACTTTATAATGTTTCAAAAATTTATTCGATTATTAATAAATGATCCTTGTAATTCTATTGATAGATACTTTCAATACCTGTCCTTTCGGTTCCTCGTTGATCACTCGTATAGATCTGTATCTTATGCCCGTTTCCGTAAAGAATTTCCCAATTTTCTTAAATCTATAGAGTACACTATTTTGATTGATATTCCCACAGGATGCCTTCTACATTTTCCGCGCAGTAGAAGTATTTTTCAGTTAATTATTACAATAATCCAATATAAAAGGTAAATCTCCTTAGGATATAATGCGTTGCATTATTCATATAATATAGTATAATAGGATGTTACCTTCAGCTCATATATTTTTTACCAATATATGAAAGATGAAACAGGAGGACTATTGAGTTAATATTGTTACTATCACTCAATTCATAAATTTGTATATAGTATGCTATATCATATGCCAATAACATATTGTTGTTATCAATATCTATGATGGTATGTTGGAAGTGAATTATCTGTAAAATAGTTCACATTTGTATATCTTCGTTTTTTTTAACATAACGTTAACTGCATGATATTTTGTTTTCCACTAGTTCTTACTTTTACATTATGTTAGTATCTTTCTATCAAATTCCAGTGCGAAGTAACTTTCCTTTGGAAATTAGCTTCCTCTTGGTATTATTGTTCGCATTTTTGCTTTATTCTGCGACAGACTGTTGGCAGAGAATTCCCTGAAGAACAATTCATAAAAATTAGCAGAGAAGTTCTTAAAGAAAATTCTTAACAATGTTTTTGCTTGGAAGGTGATAAAAGAAACCTGATTTTGCACAAGAAAAATTTTACTTTGAACCTTTAACACACAGACATTACGTAGACCAACAGTTTTTAACCTTCATCTGTTATTCTTTGCCTATGACAAGAAATTGTTTTGTGATAATAACATTTTCAAGCGGTACAACATTAGCTTCTAAATAAGAGTTCTTTTCAGCAGAAACAGATTGTTTTGTAATTCATGAGTTTGGATAAAGCGTGAGATGGAAGTTATTGAACATTTTGAGGTTGGAACAGGATAAGCTTCCAAGGTTAAAAGTACGCATAAGGATTAAGCAATAATTAATAGCGTTTGAGTGCCAAAATAGTCACAGTATTGAGAAGTTTGCAATGCTGAAGAGTTTGTGCTCAACACCCAAATTATTATAAAATCACGTTAAAAATATATTTCAATATTTAAATGCCTGAATGTATTAGAAAATATAAATGCGACTCGTACAGTCGATATGACCTATACGTCAAAGTGTATACCAATCAGACAACAATATGAATTCCATCCATTTAAACTGTGTTTATTCATTCCGTTCTCATGGATAACGTGCTCAAGCAATTGTCTGCAAAGCTAGTATATGTCGCATCACCTATATATATTCTTACTCATTGGATCAACCTATATATCCTTCTCGTTGACGATCGGCCAATTTATATATTCTTACTACTTATGACCTGGGGAACCAGAATATGTAAATCTGGCAACCACATCCGGTCCGAGATTTCCAAGCGGAAGTTGGATGAACCTTCACATATTCGCGCTCATAATGGATGACAAACCGAATATATGATTTGGCCAGCTCTTTGACCTCCCTCTTTCTGCTTATTATATTATTATTATTATTATTATTATTATTATCATTATTATTATTATTATTATTATTATTATTATTATTATTATTATTATTATTATTATTATTATTATTATGTCTTCGTCGTATTCGTCGTGTTTTTGACGATCTGGTTACCGTGTGTGTTGAGGCATCAATCCAGGGATTCCAAGGTACCGACATCGAATTCCGACTGAGGTATGGTTGTTTGTGGATGTTAAACTCTACATGACGGTCTGAAGTCCTTCCTTATTGAACGGTCTCGACCATACATTATCTTCTTCTTCTTCTACACATTATAATAATAATAATAATAATACTAAGCATACTACTACTACTATTGTTAGTAATAATAATCACAGAAAGCCATTTTGCATTTTGGTTTCAGTGTTTACCTTTTCTCCAGCGGGTAAATGTGTTCGTTTGAAACAAGTGATCGCGTATTGTGTTCCATTTAATATTGATTCGCATCAATCACGTACCAGAGATCACAATCTCCACCCACTGTTATCCTTTTGAGTTTGCAACATTTGTTTCCATGTGAAAACAAGCTGCAGTGTATCAGATTCATTTTCCATCCAAGACATGTATGACAAGCGTTCATAAATTTCAGGGGATATGGGGAACAGTAATTATACTTCCTGTTCGTCGACTATGCGAGTCGTCTGAATAAGCATGTTTCCATGTTTTAAAATGTCCTCCCACTTTCGCAAGTTTCAATGTGATACTCGTGTAGGAGTTGGATAACTTCCCTTGTTAGAAAAGGTTTCATTGTATCCTGTCCATATTATATGGGATATACGGCAGTGCTCATTCTAAACAAGAGAAGTACACTTCGGTACGACTTGCTAGAAGCCAACAGCAGTATTCACGAGGGAAATTAGAAGGCTCTTTCACCAGACATGCACTAAAATGTCATGCCTCTACAGACGAGACTCCTTTACACGATGAATCTCCTACTGGAGACTCGCATATTTCAAATATGATAACGTACATTGTACTGCCATGGAATTCGAACAGTACTAAAAATATTGTTCATTAGATGGAATCTACTCTCTATCGCACCACTAACACAGTCTAATAATAACAAATTATAATCGAGTGAAATCGTACTATCTTGACACAATATATGTAATATTGGGCATAATAGTGCAAAACGATATTCACTAATGGTATTAGAATTCTCTGTAGAAGATATTAATAGCCACGTACGTAGCGATCCATTAATCTCAATTTCGCTAAGCAATATTTTATTTCATTTTGCATTAGACACGTAATCACATCGTGTCTGGTTTTCATTTTAAATTAAACATGTAAAAGTGGTAAACATAGTGGATAAGAACATAATCAGCTTTAAAAATAAGGTGAAAATATTAACAAAATAACATCAAGATATATAGCATGTTTGAGAAAGAATTGCATTCAGACTTTACAAATGATGTGCAGAATCTTTTGGGCTTAGACAAACATTAAGTTGCAGTAAGCGATGATTACACCTAGCTGCATTTTGTTACAGAAGATCATTTTATAGCTTTGATAACACGTTCACTAAATGTCAGATATGTCGTTGATTACCATGTTCGAGCCACTAATATTTAACATTTCACTTTTATGTTTGAAGTTTAGGGCAAATTTTCCTAGTAAGTTTCAATGCGATCCGAACAGAGTACAAGAGTGATTATTTAAGACGAAATGCTTCTTACATAATTATTTTATTCATTCCCAGATAAGCTAAGAGTGGTCCCTACCCATTCTGTACAAAGTGAAGGACTCCGCTGTAAGTGTGAGAGAAACTGCATTGAAAGAACCGTTACATTTGTGAGATTAAGAAGGTAAGTTTTACTGTGTTAGCATGCACCGTATTTAGGGAATTTTACCAAACCAAGAAATTCATTTTATAAAATAACAAGATGTTAATGTAGTAAGTATTCATTAGTGTTGTAAACATAACTTTTAACCCGGAAGAACCTCATTACTTTTATAACGCAAAACCTCACCGGTCGTTTAGACAAATTCCAATAAAAATATTGTAACACGTAGAAAATGCTTATTTTTTTGTTAAAAGACTATATAAGTTTATTTTTATTTCAAATATTTGTATGGAAGTATTTAATAGCTTTCTTTCTTGGGGAGAATACCCACGAGAGTTAAATTATGATGTATTAAAGGTGCTTGTGCGAGGAGTATGGATGTGCGCCAGTTTTCGGTTGTTAAATACGTCCACTATTAGAATGGACCTCATCAGTCTTCAACTATGCTATTGGCGTTGTTATCAACTTGAAAGGGGCTATTTGGGTACTTACCACTGTACAATTCTATGTTGTGTGAGTAAACTGTACGATAATCTACTAGCACGAGTAATCTCAAGTCAAAATATATTACCAAAATTTGCGTGTCCCACGAAAGGCTTCAAAGAATTCGTCAATATTAGACATTTACTTGGTTAGTATTTTGTTATGCATCTTTCTACAAAACCATCAAATAGTCTCTGATAGCCGCTAGGTTTTCCAAACTCTTTCTTTCTTCACGGTTTGTTACATAATCGAAGTGAAACGCTCGCAACAGAAATTGAAACCTGCTCAGGTATATCTCAGTTTGAACCTTTCTACTCCTGTACCATCACTAGCCAATACGTCCCTCAGATTAGTACGGTTACATTTCAAGAGACTTATAAAGAAGATCAATGAGTGCATATAGCTCTGCCAAATCTAGATCTTTATCGTATCGTTCTCTAGAAAATTATTTTCCATGCTCATGAATCCAAATATTGGTATAATTTACTATCTTCGGAAGAACATCATCTGGAAAAGATAAGTTTCAGGATTCCAATGGAGACACAACATTTCGAACTTGATGAATCGGTCCCAGTAAATGTGTTACAATGTTCTACACAAGCAGGAAAAATTGGACTATGTTGTGACGAGAGAAATCGCAAAGGGTAGAAACGACCGAAAACAAACCATACAGTTTTCTAAATGGCCGAGACGCAGGAAACAATGTTTACTTGATAATGGGGTGGTAGGGGTGGGTGCAAAGAACAATGCCACAGTTAGCCATGAACCTGTGGCTCGTTTCCGATTAGCGGTACCAACATAAACACCCCTTCGGTCTTTACCCCGCTATGTGAGTCCTCACGGGTTAACAGCAGGTGTCAGCAAAAATAGTAAATCTATAACGGTCTATGAAATATTTCATTTCAATTACGAAGGTATTGAAAATAAAAAAAATATTGTTAATAATATATGGTGGGGATGGTACATGAATCACATTTATCATTATTTACAACTTGTGTAGTGTATATGTTTATTTAAAAAAAACAACACCGACAACGTTTGGGAGGTGATTCCTGACACTAAAATAAGATTGTCAAAAACATGAAAGAAAGAACTTTAAAGATACATAGATCCAAAACTATGTGACTTACCCCAGCCGATTCAAGGTTTTACATAGGAACTGGTATGTGCTCTATCCAAATATACATCTTTCAGGATCCTGCTGTACTTCGGAGGCTGTACAACAATTTTTATAGAGGCAGTTTGAGAGTACCTCAAATAATATGACCGTAGCCAAACTCGCTGTATAAAAATTTCTTCGCGAGTACCTAGGATTCTGAAACATGGAATTTTGGAGAGGGCACATATTAGTTCCTAAGTGAAGTTTTGACCCGACTAAGGTAGGTTCCATGGTTTTGGAGCTATGGAGCTGTAAAGTTCTTTTTTTATGTTTTCGGCAGCCTATAGCCCAGAAAGGATGCATTTCGTCAGTGAGAATGGAATATACTTTTTGTCTTATCTTGGTGTTAGGAGTCATCACCCAAACTTTGTCGGTGTTGTTTTGAAACACCCTATATATATATATATATATATATATATATATATATATATATATATATATATATATATATATATATATTGTCGCTGCCACACGAAGAACCGCTATGTGTTAAAACCACAACTTTTCAGGAGAAGCAAAAAACATTCCACTCTTAAAATTTTGCCACTTATATACGGAGACACTTGAAAATGTATCAAGAAGATTGATTCTGAGTATATTATGCACTGGACGTTGTTGTACCTTGCTTCAGCATTATCATATTACTATTTTTGTTTTTATTTAGCACATGACGTTTTACCTTTTGCGCCTTTATAGGTACATAGAGAATCAATACTACGTGATTAGAACGTAAAACCCATCTATTATTTTCAAGTCTATCTTAAAGCCTATTTTTCATTGTTATAGCGAAATAATTGAATATTTACTTATCACATTATATGTGACGCTGCCTGACAGCTTTAAGGTTTATTTACATTTTTGCATAACTCATTTCCGACAAAAATGTCATATAACGGTTCTTGGAGGCGCAGCGACGAACGCAAGATGCATGAGTTAACACTAAGGAGTGTATTGAAGATTTGGATATTATCTCCAAATAGTTGAAATACACCACTTTGAAAACTGTGATTATGATCACCAGTCTTTACCATGAAGTTAGCTCGAAACAAACATTATGTTAACTAGTACGTCTTACATTTGGAGTGGCAACCATATTTCTTTTGGAAGATGCGTCTTTCGATGATGTTGTAATGGATTGCCGAATCTGAAGTATTCCAGTATCTAGTAATTTTTTCATTGTGGAACAAAAACAAAAATGATAAGCACATTGCGATCTAAAAGACTATTAGCCATGAACTATAGCAGGGTGAAACGTAGGTTAAAAAGAGTACATAGTCCCGAAGTGAGCAAGAGATTTTACTAGAAGGTAATGATCAGGAATTGAAGTTTCTGATACAGGAGTGTACATTCACCAAGCTTCAACCGTTAGAGGTGTTCCCTTGTATTATACAAATTATTAAAATTCTGGTCAAGGAGAAAAGTGGTTATTCCACAGCTATATATATATATATATATATATATATATATATATATATATATATATATATATATATTGTAAGATCCCGCATGTCCCCTATAACATGCGATAACCACGTGTACTAACACGTGCTGATGGTAAAAGAAAATAACGCTGATAATTAACCCGAAGAGTAGTTGCCAACATTTGCCAACAATCGGAAGAACGAGGATCACCGAAGGAAGCCGATATTAGAGGATAAAAGGGAACTGCATGCCTAGACCATCAACAATCTCCACAGGTTGATCAAACTACCTAAAGCCCTAAGGCGCCCGGCCATTGGGTTAACCTTTCCTCTCACGACGCTTGGTCAATTGAGAGACACCTAATCCTAAAACCCTAAGACGCACGTTCATTGGTTTACTTCTCTCTCTCAAGATGCCCGGTCACCCAGATGGAAGCCTAAATCACACAAAACCCCTGTCATGACGCCTGGTCAAAGAAAGTTACCTCACCTCAAAGCCCACGACGCTTGGTCATAGAGTTCCTACCACACTCTGATCTAAAGTATTTAAAGGAAACTGTTATTGTTCATGCTTCTGTACTGTAGGAATTTTTATAATAAAAAGGTGATGGGAAAAGTCCATATCCAGAGTACTGTATTTGCTCTAACCAAGACATTTACATAGTAGATGCTTAGGCGTCTATTTACAGGGATTAAAAGGACTTTCCTAAGGACGCTCTTTTTATTAACGAAAACGGACATAGATACTTTTCTAAAAAATAGTTTATTTGTGTTAGTGTTACTAAAGCAGGATTATATAAAGATTAAATCCGTAGTGTTATATGCACTCTCATTACGCTTAACGGTAGATTGATTCGTTATAGGCTGGCAGGTATTTATGCAGAAAACTAGATCAGGAGAAAATACCTATAGAGAAGGTGATAAATATATGGCAGAAACAGGCTCCCGTATACCAGTTAATATTCCTCATCTAACTAGATATTGTTGCCACAGCACTGACGAACCGTATCGATATTTCATGCTGTTCGATCAATTGGCTTTACTCCAGGCATGGACTCCCGAAAAGAAGAAAGAAATTCTCCCAATGCATCTGCAGGACACAGCTCTCGACTTTGTTTTACAATTACGAAGTCAGAATTAATTTGACACCTTAAGTTACTAACACCTTAAATTCAAATTAATTTCTCTGTCCCGCCCAAATTTACCAGTATATAACGCGAATAAGATTTTTTTCAAATGCAAGAAAACGAAAATGAATTGGTCGATTCATATTTCTTAAGGAAATAAAGAGCCAATAGACAAGCACATGCCGGAGGCTTCAGAGGAACATAAGATCCATTTTCTTTCATTAGGGTCACAAAGAAATTACTGCAAAACATAGCATTGGAATCCTTTCAAACAGTTCAGCGGCTGAAGGATCTGCTTCATGAATTACTTTACCGAGCGAAGTAGCTCAAGTGGTTGAGCGTTGGCTTCGCATTCGGGAGGTCGTGGGTTCGAATCCCGCTGCCCACCATCCTGACTGAGGTTTTCCAGGGTTTCCCTCAGTCCTACCAGGCAAATGCCGGGATGGTACCTCCTAAACAGGCCCTGGCCGATACCTTCCCAAATCCTTTCCATTGTTATTGTTGTTGTTAGATATCCAGTGTAAAATGGCCTCTGAGCTGTATCTGGGATTGTTAATAAATAAATAAATAAAAATGCTTAGGACCTCATGCAAAAGAGGAATTATGTGGAATTGTCACAGGAAATTCATTCTTTAATTGGCCAACCTAACCGCCCCTCAACATTTCCTTTGTAAGTTTGTAATAACCAAACGAATCATAATTCATATTTGCCAAACTATATACAGTCTATCACGAAAGTAAATGTATATCTGTTTTTTTGAGTCTGGCATTCCTGTGCTTCATCCATGGAGAGTATGAGGATTAAATCAATCAAATGTTTACTGAGGAGCAAGAAGATAAGTCTAATCTGAATAAGACATTGCAGAGGGGCACAAACTGACAATACAAATAGTGCATAGTGTAAATAAAGGGCGACACCGAAAGAGAAAACCAGAAACAGCTGGTAAACGGAGAAAAAAAAGAGTAAAAATTGTTGAAAGTGGGAACATAAAATACAAATAGAAACAAATATTCCAACAACTAACCGTTTACCAAGCAACGATCTTGGTGGAGTGGTTAAGGCGATAGATTACAAATCCAAAGAACGGCGGTTCGAATCTGCTACAAGTAGTATATTTTTATTTTTTAAAAAACTAAACATACAGCACATGAAAGGTGGTAAAAGAGAGAATATTACCCGTTTAATATGTTAAGTGAAAACGAATTAAAATTGCCTATTGTGAGTCTCTACAATAGGCAAACTTCTTCAGAAATGTATCTGTTGCAGAGACCATCATGCTCCACCGATTGCGCTAGCCAATGTTAGTTTAACAAATGGTGTAGTGTTTTTTCCTTAGAATGATAAATTAAAAAGTGCATACTGTAGATGAACGAAGTGTTTCGAATATCCTACTAATTCCCTTGCCCATTACCAAATCACATACGTAAATCGTCTCTATCATGATACAAGTGTTTACGTCGACTTCCTTAAGAATTACTCATTTAGTATGAGAAGTCACTCTTTGATTCTTCACAATTGCTTTGAAAAAAAACGAAAAGGATTTGAAGCTATATTGATTAGCTGTATTACTAAGAAGTCGAGCACTTCATCCCTACATTATCTTCTCGTGCAAGGTCATAAGCTATATATTGCTAAGTTTGGCCCTGATGTTTGGGACGAACCGGCAATGTTCTTCCAGTAATGATATTTACACCGAAGTGCATGCCGAAGTTAATTTATTCGATCATCTGGGGACAATTTACTGTCATTAATAAACTAAATAACATACAATGGAGGAAAATTACAGAAATGATATCGTATTATACAGTAATTTAGCCGTGGAAGTTCAATAGTATAATAATAATAATAATAATAATAATAATAATGATAATCATAATAATAATAATAATAATAATAATAATAATAATAATAATAATATTCCATCGGTCCTGCGCGGAAAGTGAGAGTTAAGTCAAAAGCCTAAACTGAATAAGCCATTGAAGCGGGGAACAAACTGGGAATAAGTACAGAGCATGGTGTAAATAAAAGACGACATCGGAAGAGAAATCCACAAACAGCAGGTAAATGGATAAAAAAGATAGAAATTGTAGAAGTTGAAACATAAAATACAAATACGAATAGGGATGAGCACGGGTCGAGCCAAAATTCGACTTGACTCGAATACAATTCAAGTCGAGTCAAAGGTAATTTTCTTTAGATGAGTTCCGAGCAAGTCGCTGTTTCCGAGGTCGAGTTTCGAGTTTGATATCGGCTCGCTCGCTCGTTCAGCTCGTTTTAACAAGTTTTGAAATAGTAGTCTGATTAGAGTGGAAAGCGAAAGCCACGAGAAATGTAAGCAGTAATGTGGAATACTTTTAGTGTTGCTCCCGACAAGATTGTATCTCTTCTCGTAATTTTCGTGCATCTTGTGCGGTAATTTTAGTGTATCTCGTCTTGTCTAGATAACGAGAAGACAAGAGTTTTTTTTTTATTACGAGACAGCCTCAAATGTCGTATAACAAATCTAAGTATATAGTGTAGTTCTTAAAATCAAGGCTGAGACCTGCACGATCGAATTATTGAGCCCAAGCAGAAGACCAGCCCAGATAGTAACATCAACCGGCTCGGCCGTTTCCACTGAGAGAACAGCTCTAGTCGGTTCGGTTGGGATGGGTCACCTACTCGACTAATGTGAACCATCGGATCGAGCAAGCTAAATTGAAACTAGTCCATCGGCACGGTTCCACTCAGCTTAACTAAGCCGATGGCTCGAACCGGCTCGGTTGGGTGACCTGTTGGCTGGGCTCAGTTCTCGGTCTGGTTCGGTAGTGAATGAGCCGTTGAGAACACTAGATCCGGTCTCAGCTATTTGAACACGTTTAGCTGATGCCTATAACTTTTAACAATTTTTGGCTGGAGCCCGAATACTTGCCTCTTCTGAAGTCAAACCAAGAAGTGACCGATGTCCTTGCCTCCTGAATATTTCTCGACGACCGAGATTGACACTCAATGAGCTTTTACTATTCAGATACAAACCGCATACCTTTTAAAGATTATACACAGTGTTGATATAATAATAATAATAATAATAATAATAATAATAATAATAATAATAATAATAATAATAATAATAATAATAATAATTGTATTAAAAGTTTTAAGCTTGCCCTAAAATTTGGCAAAACTTACTTAAAAGTAGAGATTTCGGGGAAAGGGTTCCCTACCTTCAAGACACACCTCTACAACTACCAAAATTTTAAACTAGAGCGCTACACTAAAGTTTCATGTAGAAAGAATTCTCCGTTATGTTTTAAGGTAAATAACTGTAATTAAAATAACTGAATATCACGTAACAAAAAGCATATAATAAACTAATTTTAAGGATTTGCAGAGGTAAATATAAAAGCTTTGCTACAAAAATACCGACACAGACCATAATTCAATCAGCTCTGAAATACAATGTATTGAAATAGCCTATGAGATCCAGTCTACAGACCAATTGTTACTTAAAGAATGGACATACACTATTTCGAGAATCGAGACAAGACGGGAAATGTTTACGATACTTTTCATCTCGTCTTGATTCTTATGTGCAAAGCGAGACGATAATGTGAGTTAGCCTTGTCCCGTCTCGAATGTAAAATGTTAATTCTCATGTCATTTTGTTTGTTCTAGAAACGAGATGAGAAATTCCTCTTCTCGTGGGTATCATTAAACGAAACCGAAATATTCTTTCCAAATGTCACGTTTTTGCTTATAATGGTATGACCTAAGCGATAATTAGCTCCTAGCTTTTAATCTTCTACGAGATAATAATAGTTATTACTAGTTTACTATTATAATTATTATTATTCCTGAAGATTTGATAGTTCAAGTATTGAAACATTCAAGTATTCAAATCTCTGAATATAATAAAACGTATGTCAGCACCGATCAATCAGCATCAAAAATCCTAAAGTAGCAAAAAATATACGACGTGGATTCCAACAAGCAACTTGACCACCGAACTCCGATCGCAACGCGATAAACGATTCGTCTTTAGTCTGGTTACGTTAGGTCTCTTTGCTTCCGCTTGCAAAGTTGTATATTATATTTCTTCAATTCAAAACTTCTTTCGTATTTCTTTTGTGAATGATCTTCGAGAAAAGCTTTATATTAATAACTTGAGTTGTTCTTAAACTTTTGGTCACAAGTTTGTTTTTTTGTCCATACAAAACTACAGATAGACAAATTCGATTCTCATACTTTGCATTTGTTTGAAAGCAGTCGCCATTACCTGGTCAAATACTTATGTCCGCCAGGTTACCGATTAACCAACAGAAATTCATTTCCCGGAAGCGGAAGTTTCACTTACCGGATTTCGGAAAATTATGGAATTCGGTAAAATTTCAGAATTCAGAAAAATTCCGAAACTCGGAAAGAATTCGTAATTTCGAAAATTCCCAAATTCAGAATAATTTTGGAATTTGGAAAAGTTCCGAATTTTTTCGAATTTCGAAAAAGTTACGAAATCAGAAATTTCTAAATTCCGATTTTTTCCGAATTCCGGAATTTTTCCAAGATCGGATCTTTCCGAATTCCGAAATTTGTTCGGTTTTACTATCAGGAGTCCGTAAGTAAAAATTCCGGAATTAGCAATCCCTAGTATACACACAACCTTTCGTAACACTAAACTAATGGCTGTCTACAAACAAAGAAGTAATGAAAAGCATTTTGTATCCTGCAATACGTCGTGTATTAAAATCCTACAGCAGTTTCAGTATCTAACAAGAAATGTCATGTATCTAGCTACTGAAAGCTGAGGTATGAAAAATTTTTTGTGTCTTATATTTGGTCTAGGAATTAATTCGTGCGGTTGGTACGCACATATTGAAGCTGTAGTACAAACACAAAATACATACATACCTTAAGAAAAATATTGTCCATCGCTAGCCACCACTTTCGCCCATCTGTCAGGCAATGTACGGATTCCGTGGCGAAAGAAGTCCTCATCCTTGGAAGCGATCCAGTCAGAGACCCATGTTTCGATATCTTCTGAAGAAGTAAACCGCTGTCCAATCAAATCGTTGTTCATGCAATCGAACAAGTAGTAGTCCGAAGGAGCAACGTCTGGTGAATACGGCGGGTGGGGTAAAACTTCCCATCCGACATTTTCTAAATAGGTTTTGACCGGTTTTGCGACATGTGGGCGAGCGTTAGCATGTTGAACAATAAGTTTATCATGTCTGTTCTCCCATTCTGGTCGTGTTCTGGCCAGAGCTTGCTTCAAACGCATTAATTGTCGTCGATAACGTTCTCCATTCATAGCTTCACCCGGTTGCAGCAGCTCATAGTACACCACACCTTTCATATCCCACCATATGCACAGCATAACCTTTGCACAGTGAATATCTCGTTTTGGTTGTGATGGACCTGGTTCACCTGGTTTCACCCAGGCCTTTTTTCGTTTAGGGTTCTCGTAATGGATCCACTTCTCATCACACGTAATAATTCGATGCAGAATCCCCTTTCTGCTCTGTCGTTGAAGCAGCAATTCGCAAATGGTTTTTCGTCTTTCAACGTCTCTGTCTTTCAATTCATGTGGAACCCAATGTGACATCTTTTGAATCATTCCCATGGCTTTCAAGCGTTTGGAGCCTGTTGTTTGATCAACGCCTAATGCTGCTGCAAGTTGTTCCTGCGTTTGACACGAATCCTGCTCGAGCAATGCTGTCAATTCTTCGTCTTGAAATTTTTTTAGCTGTCCAGCTCGCTCTTGGTCTGCCAAGCCGAAATCACCACTTCTAAACTGTGCAAACCACTTCTGACACGTTCGCTCAGCTAGAGCATGGTCACCATACACTTCCACCAAAATACGATGACTTTCAGTCGCACTTTTCTGCATGTTAAAGTAATGCAGCAGGACACCCCGCAAAAACACTTTATCAGGCACAAATTGCGCCATGTTCACTTAACTACAAACTGGTGTTGACGCTTTAATCCACTGCCCTATACTACGAACGATACGCGATGACAGGGGTTTGCAACACATGTGTGGATACACGGAACTGTGGGACGCTCCGTTCGTTGCGCCATCTCTTGTCCACCCGCACGAATTAATTCCTAGACCAAATACAACCCTGCAAACAATAAAGTGTCTAAACGGCTTTCGTTAAATCCAAGTTGTAGTATTGACAGTTACCTCCATTTGTGTCTGTATGATCGGGTGGTCAACTTTTCTATATGATAGGGTTAGTAAGTCTTTCTCTCCTCTCCCGTAAAGTTGTGATACGATCTATTACATGATACAGAACGAAATATCAACTTAACCGAAGTATTTGTATTACTACACATCTGCTTCCATCTCTGTCAACTCTGGTCGATATGGTTGACGCGACATGTTTGCTTTCTATACCTGTTTCTTCGTTTACTCAACTAAAAAGTAACTATTCTTGATTATATTCCTGCGCACGCCTCGTACATGAATATGTCTGATGCAAATAGTTTCCGTTTTGTCCAAGGAATATTCTTTTTCTTATTCCCAGGATGACCCTTTTATTACATTATATGAAAAACATGTAGGTCTAAATACCTCATGTATTACATTGCATGTAGATTTAACTACTACATGTAAGAATATTGTCGACTTCCACCAAAGAAGTATCATATGATCATAGCATACAACCTACACTAGTGATAGCTGTTAATGCAGTGCTTGTATTCCGTAACGACACAGTGGGTCAGTTGACAAAGCAATGGCTTTTCTCGCCGTCCACCCGAGTTCGAATCTATCTTGGTTTGATTTTCTATCCGTTTGAGACAAAGTATTGTTTCTTTCCGTTACAGGTAGTGACTCTTTTCGTATTTTTCGTCGTCCTTCACAAATTAAAGTAACTGTCTACTCTTATTCTTTCTACGAATGATGGATCTTCTATTTCGCTTCATGTCAAACATGCACACGTAATGAAAAGACGCTGTTGATAATAATAAATTTAATATGAAATATTAGTAGCTAACTCGTGCGTATATTTCGCACAATATAATTTTATATTATCATGTGAAAATAAGTAAGGCTGGTTGGCGCCCCCCCTAATTTTTTCGATGCTCCTTATGAGTCAACTGTGTTTAACGTTGGTCCCATCCCACTATCATCTTCTGCTCTCTCGATGTAAGTTATCGATATTTTGCCTAAAGAGGGCTCTGCCGTGGCCAAATGTCTCCCAATGACAATGGCCCTTCGTTCTCTGTGCATTGAAATCGCTTATTTTTCAGAGTACTATGAGTGCCTACTGTCGGACATTGCTCCAATCGCTCTACCATTTCCTGTTCTCTCCATATGAATTGCTAATATTTTGTGTGTAAGGAAGATGTGGCTTTTCAATCATTACGTTTGATGAAAGATTGAGGAAGATATTGCGTTGCCACAAACAACACCTATTATTATTATTATTATTATTATTATTATTATTATTATTATTATTATTATTATTATTATTATTATTATTATTATTATTATTGTCATTATCATTATTATTATACATACCAATAATGTTGCCTACCACTATTTGCAATGCAATGTGTTACTAAAAAGCTAATCAAATAACACTCCTCGCCATTCACGTTCCCAAACTCGAAATACATGATTTACAGTTCTCTGTATTAGGGGAAAGTATATTTATTATATTATTCTTTCAAATAACACATCTCACAGGTTACTTCACTTTCAATGTGTAACTTCATATCCTCACTAACGATCGTCTTGTCCCCCCCCTGGAAAAAAATGAAAGCATGATCGTAGCGATAGGGCGCGAACCTTCTTTACGTGATTAATCGGGTCCAATATTTCAATAAAAGAGGATAAGTCCCTGCACACAAACATTTCAGTAAATGAGGAAAAGTCTCTCAAATATTGTGAATACCCATTTATGGGCGAAATTTATTTAGCTTTGAAATTTTTAAGAGTTTGAAGGACCATTTTGAACATTTTCATCTGATTATTTTGGCTAACGAACTTGATCAGGATATTTCAACGATTAATGTTTGTGCCAAGTTTGATGTGCTTCCACTGAAAATTAGAGGAGTTATGGCATTCACAAATAGCTTTATATATATATACAGAAAGATAGATAGACACACAGAGGGAGAGAGAAAATGTGCCTTGCACCTTTCTCCTGTCTCGCTCCTGTGCTGTGTCAGAGCTAAACCGGGCTTCTTTGCAAAACGTATTGACCAACGTAAGCTAAACACAAGCCTCTTACTACTCAAAGTAGAAACGTGGTCGATAGGTTTAAGACATGTAGTGATTGTATTTTTAATAACCATGAGTATGGGTTTTGAACCTCTCCACCTCCTTTTAAACTTTTTGCAGCTACGTCGGAAAGTTGAATTTTTATTCTTTACAATTTGAAATTGGCGTTTACGTTCAAAGTAAGAGGAAATTTGGTGGCATTTTTCGGATATTCTTCTCTTTCGAAGTGAAAACAAGAATAAAAGCAATACGCAAAGACAAAAAGTATTATCAGTCCTAAACATTACCAATAGCTACGAAACAATAATTGCTACGAAAGACTAAATAAGACCACTTTCAAGATCTCTCATGAGGTGTATGTAGTATTAACAAAAAGTTTTAAAAATCTCTTTGCAGGGGATTCGAACGTCCATCCTTTTCATTTCTAAGCAAGTACCTTAACCACTACACCAAGATCAAGGCTTCGTGAACGTTTAGTTGTCGGTGTATTTGCTCTATTTGTGTTTTATGTCCCACTACGACCATTTCTACCCTTTTTTCTCCGTTTAAAAGCTGTTTATGGTTTTCTCTCTCGGTGTCGTCCGCTATTAACGCTATGCACTATTCGTATTCACAGCTTGTGTCCCTCTGCAATGATTTATTTAGGTTAGACTTCTCTTCTTGCACATCAGTATACATTTGATTGATGTAATTCTCATACCCTCCATGGATAGAGCGCAGGAATGCCAGACTCAAAAACAGGTGTACATTTACTTTCCTCACAGACTATACAACGCCCAACTTCTACTGGCATCACACCCAACCTGCTCCTTGTTATTCGCAATCTTTACCTACTGCACCGGCATCGCCGAATATTTCCTCTCCACAGACAACTTCCACTCCACCTGAAAGTTCAAATCCGCACCCTCACCAAAGTCAAAATCCGCCCTCACAATCTCTCCACACAGACCTCCCCAAACTGGCTAATAATTGACCGAGCTGTTATTAATGGTGGCACAGAATGCCATGAAGACTAATTCCACACGTAATATAGGGGGAAAACATTGTCACAACACCAATGAAGGAAATAACGGTGGTAGGAAAAATAACAATTTTGTAAAAGAATATAAAATTTCAGTATGCTCAATTTGTTATAAGAAGAACCATGGTGCATCCACGAATCGGAATAATCCTAAAAATTGCAACCAGGGAAACGCATAAATGGGCTCGAAGGCCAAAGTCAAGCCTCGCGGGCCATTTCAGAAAATTCGGCGTGGGTCACACAGAAACCACCACAATCAAACCGTAATAACATTCAAGAAGAACAGGCAACAGCTGAATATTTTAAGGATACACTCGACTATTTTTTCATCCAGACGACCTACAATGAACACCGAGAAGTTGTTAAGCTGGGACAAGGAAATAATAAACTATTGCTCAACATTAGCGTAAATTCAAGAATTCAACCAGTTATAATAGATACAAGATCTACTATTAGTCTATGGTATAGGTGAGACATACCTTCAAAATGTACGCTAATATCATTTCAAACCCAAGGGCATTGCTAAGAAAGTTCTAACTTTGAAGGAAGTAGCTTTAACTAATTTGAAATTGGCACCACTACCTTCTCACATTACTTCCGCATCATAGATATTGACTTTAATCCGATTTTTGGGAACGACATTATCACAAACCTTTTTTTCTCAAATAGACTTGGAAAATAAATCCATATCGTTATATAGAAACCGTAGGAAACATAACGTTTCCAAAGGAAAAGGAGAATCGGAAGAAATGTCACAAGAAACTACTCACTCTTTGCACTTGCAGAGGAATGCAAACGTTATCACAGCCAGTAAAGGTACGATTCAGGAGGATTCACATTTCTACTTTCCTCTATCAATTCAAAAAGAAATCATGACACTGTATTTTATATTACTCCACACAATCATTATTAGACCGATTCGGCTTACACACAATGACAGTGAGAGCACCGAGTAATGACCATACGTTACGAATTTCTAATCCTACGGCACCAATAATAATGCCAAATAAATCTACACCAGTGGCGTATACAGAGGAGGACGTGGAAGAATTTTCATTTAGAATAGAAGAAGACGAAAAGAGAGCGAACCAATTTTGTACTCAAGAAGAAATAGAAGAAAGATTAAGACACACCACTAAAACCTTTGACATTCACATTTTTGATATAAATCCGGAGTTACCGGAATACCAGCAAATAGCTGTAACCAACCTATTGTACAAATACAGGGATGTGTTTTCATACTAAACTAACTAACTAACTCTATGGCCTATGGAACCCGGAGGATCAGTGCCGCGTTCACAAAAGCTCTCCACTGACTCCTATCCTTAGCTAATTGGATCCAGTTTCTACTTTGTATTCCTATCTCTGCGAGATCCATCTTAATATTATCCTCCCATCTGCGCCTAGGTCTTCCTAATGGTCGTTTTCCTATGGGTCTACCAGTTAAGACTTTGAAAGCGTTTCTACTTTCTTCCATTCTAGCTACATGACCTGCCAACCTAAGCCTCCTAGACTTGACGACCCTAACAATGTTGGGTAAACCGTATAAACTATGTAGTTCCTCGTTATGAAGCTTCCGCCATTCCCCATTCTCGTTCCTCTTGGGTCCGAATATTCTTCTGAGGATCCTGTTCTCAAATACTTTCAGTCTATGTTCTTCCCTCAGAGTAAGCGACCATGTTTCGCAACCATACAGAACAACAGGCATGATTATCGTTTTATATATTTTAAGCTTCAAATTCCTCGACAGAATTCGCGACGACAAGAGATTTTGAACCGAATAGTAACACGAATTCCCTGCTTTTAGTCGACATTTCATTTCATCGTGAATATGATTTTGGTCTGTTAATATTGGTCCTGAATATTTGAAAGTATCCACTTTATCAAATGTATTATTTAACATTTTAACGTCTCCACAATTTGCCGTATTACGGTCCCGACGCACTTCCATGTATTTAGTTTTCTCTGCATTTACTTCTAAACCCATGTCCCTGCAAGCATTTAATAATATCTCTGCATTTATTTGTACTGTTCTCCTATCAGCCCCTATTAAATTTACATCATCAGCATATGCCATAATCTGGTGAATGCCGTTCAACTGTAGGCCCTGGTTGCTATCTTTGATTTTCCTTATGGCGTATTCCAGCACAAAGTTAAATAATAATGGCGACAACGCATCTCCTTGTTTCAGGCCATTTTCGTCGTGGAAGCTCGTGGACCAAAATTTTCCTACCCGGACTTTACTTTGGGATTCACTTAAACATATCTTAATTAATCTAATTAGCTTTCTCGGTATTCCAAGCCCTGTAAGAACGTTGTATAATGTTTCTCTCCTAACCGAGTCGTACGCCTTTCTAAAATCAATAAATAGTTGATGTACCGGGGTATTGTATTCCCACTTCTTTTCGAGTATTTGGCGAATGGTAAATATTTGGTCGATAGTTGATCGATTTCGTCTAAATCCGCATTGATAATCTCCAATAATTTCATCTGCGTATGGGGTCAATCTTGCTAACAGAATATTTGAAAGGATTGTATAGGATGTTGACAGAAGAGAAATGCCTCGATAATTATTACAGTCAATTTTGTCGCCTTTCTTGTGAATTGGAACAATGATTGACTCTTTCCACTCTTGTGGCAATTCTTCCTTGTTCCAGATAAGGAGAATGAGTTTGTGTATTTTGTTCCACAATTTTTCGCCTCCAGCTAAAATTATCTCAGCCGGAATTTCATCTACACCCGGAGATTTGTGTTTCTTTAATTTCTTTATAGCGGCTTCCACTTCTATTCGATTGGGTTCTGGAATATAAGGTTCTGCGGTGTGTATCTCCTTTTCTCCACGCAGATTAGTTTTTGTCTGCGTGTTCAGCAAATCGTCAAAGAAATCCTTCCATCTATTTAAGAGGCTATCCGTATCAGTGAGAACTGTCCCGTCAGATTTCTTTAATATATAAGCACGAGGTTGATAGCCTTTCTTAAATTCGCTGATCCCCTTATACATGTCCTGAATATTGTTATTTTTACTATTATCTTCAAGTTCCTTAATTTTAGCTTTCAAAAAATCCCGTTTCTTTGTTCTAAAAGTTTTGGAAGTTTCCCGCTTGATATCTGCGAAATTTTGTGTAGTTATTTCATTCGGATTTTGTAGCCACCGTAATTTTGCCTGTTTTCTCTTCTCTGCTAGCTTAATTCATTCTTGGTCGAACCATGGTTTGTTCCTACGTATTTCCGCGTGTCCCAATTTTTCTTTTGCTGAACTTTTAATGCTATCTCTAATTTCAATCCAAGTATCCTCAACACTAGTGCACTCCGAGTCTTCTAAAACCGAGAATCTATTCGAAACTTCAATCTGGTATTCCTCTCTTACCTGGTTCTCTTCTAATTTCTTTAAATTAAATCTCTCCGTTTTCGGACATTGAGTATTACCTTTATTCAACGATAATCTCTCCCGTATTATCGCTGCTACCAGGTAGTGATCAGTGTCACAATCAACCCCTCTAAACGACCGGACGTCAATTATGCTAGATTGTCTTCTTCTATCTACTAAAACGTGATCAATTTGATTATGTGTTTTTCCGTCTGGTGATGTCCAAGTGTATTTATGAACGTCGCGATGTGGGAATTTTTTACTCTTCACGATTAGGTTTTCGGATGTTGCAAAGTTCACGAGTCTAACACCGTTGTCATTACTTTCCTTATGCAAACTTTCGTTCCCTATAATCGGTTTGAAAATATCCTCTCGTCCTACCTTCGCATTGAAATCCCCTAATAAAATCTTCATATGGTATCGCGGGAGTTGGTCAAATATCCGTTCCACTTCTTCGTAAAAACTATCTTTTATATCGTCACCCTTATCTTCAGTTGGAGCATGTACATTTAAAACAATAATATCACACCACCGTCCCTTAAGAGTAATAAAAGAAAGTCTGTCAGTAACAAATTTAACCCATTTAATTGCTGGTAATATTCGTTTGTGAACGAAAAACCCTGTTCCTAACTGGTGATTTTTATTTCCTTCCCCGTAAAAGAACGTAAAATTTCCGTAATTATCAGATCCATTTTATGTTTTCATACAGTCCAAAATATATGTTATTTATGGGGATACCAGCACAAAATTCGTATAGATAAAAGTGAGTCATTCCATAACCGTTTCGTATAATTCATTAGGAATAAGAGATCAAATTAATACATAGTTACAGCAACTGTTAGATGCTAAAATTATAACTGAGACACAGACGAGTAATTATTTCTTGCCTTTAATTGCGATCGAGAAACCAAACACTTCGAAATTCAGACTTGTATTGAATCTCCAGGCATGTAATAGTTATAACAAATATTTAAGCATACCAGTCTACAGACGACGTTTTACAGCTTTAAAATGGAAAAACCTAATTGCAACCCTTGATATTTGTCAATCTTACTTTCAAATATTATTGCATCCAAAATCACTAAATAAATGAATTTTGAGGTGAATCGTACACGCAAAAGCAATAAATTCATAAGATGTGTAATGGCCGTTCCTCTAGCTAGTAATATTTAACGATAGCTATTAAAATGATATTAAACGGCTTACCAAAACGCATAACTAGCTTTTGTGATGACATCGTGATCGATTCTTATACATGGGAACAACAACTCTCTGATTTGCATCTTTTATTTCAAAAATTACAGATACACACGATTTTCGAGCAATCCCAAGAAGACGCACCTGCTATATAGAGAACTCCCAGTATTAGGATTTTTTGTATTCGGAGAGACGGTAAACATTTCACCAAAAATAGCAAGGAAGATCAAGAATTTTAAAAGGCTGAGTACTAAACGCATACTTAAGAGCTTTATAGGCCTATTCTCTTATCTACGAAGTCATATTAAGGACTTTACGACGAAGATAGAATCTTTTTAACAGCTGCTTACTAAAAATGCCAAATTTAAATGGACCTAAATACACGACGATTTATTTGAGAAGCTAAAAGGAGGCATTATGAATGCTCATCTCTATACCATTTCGACGAAAACTAGAGATAAGGCTATACACAGATGCGCCCACACATTAGCTATTAGGGTTATTAGGATGTTATAGCCCCAAAACTAACGAAGAAAGGATTGTGTCCTATTGCAGCCATCGCCTTGCAACTAGCGAGGTCAAAAGATCCGTCTGGAAAAAAGAACTATACGCTATTATTTATCCTCTGATTAAATTCAGATATTTCTTACTAAATCGTAAAGTTAAATTTTTTACAGACGCAAAATTTCTAACCTCTCTGCGTACGCACCAAGACAGGATAGGAAAATACACTCGCTATAGACTTTTCTTAGCTGACTATAATTTTGACATCTGCCATATTGAAGGAAACAAGCACCCGGCCAATATCATCAGCCGCTTAGAACAAAATAGTCAGGATACTCTAGAACCC
This sequence comes from Thermobia domestica, assembly GCF_964235325.1. Taxonomy (NCBI): domain Eukaryota; kingdom Metazoa; phylum Arthropoda; class Insecta; order Zygentoma; family Lepismatidae; genus Thermobia; species Thermobia domestica. Next base: position 115,530,949 of record NC_137471.1, on the reverse strand, counting down.
ACGGACCACGTCAGGCAATTGAAGATCTGCATGCATACAGGTCCAATTCTCTAGAAGAACCCATTTTACAAGTACAGAAACAAGGATCTTTGAAGAACTTACGGTAAGAAGGGCGCAAGGATGACACATATGCTGACATAATAGCAGTTTTGGAAGGGAAAGAACTGATAAAAAGTTCTACCATAAGAGCAGGTAAGTATTTTTGATTAAAAGACAACCTATTTTATCATACACAAAAGCATACAGAATTTTGATTACTTTATCTTTTGTGTATCCCGAAAAGCTTGGCAGGACATTGCTTCGAGTCTATTCATAAAGACCCGTCTGCGCCTCATATCGGGTTTTCAAAGACATACAAAACAGCCCTTAAGAAATACTACATGCCGAACATGAAATCATACTTAGTATTTATAATCAAAAATAGCATAGAATGTGACCTTCTAAAGAAACTCCCGAAAGAGCCACAAGGAGAACCCTTCATCCCCACCAGGCCTCATAGAAGAAAGATGAATGTTTAGCGGTCTAGGACATTACTCGCAAGAAGAAGGGAACCAAAATACGTTTTAGTAGCCATCGAACAAACTCACGTTATATAGTGACGAAGGCTGTTAATGTCATCACGGCAGATACGATTGAATACTTCTTATTGAAAGAAATAATTCTGAAATTCGGCGCCTTTCCTTTCCTTCACCTGGACAGACATCCTATGCACAGAGCAAAGAAACTTCAAAAACTAGCGGAAATATATAATTTCGTATTTAAGTTTTGCCCTACTTTTAATCACCATGAGATAGGGTTAGTGGAGGTCATGGAAATGCTATACAGAATCCTTTAAACTTTTTTGTCCAACAAAGTCACAAAACATGACCAAGTACAGAAACCAGATTCTTTGAAGAACTTATGGGAGGAAGAGCGCAAGGATGACGCATACGCTGACATAATAGCAGTTTCGGAAGGGAAAGAACCGACAAAAAGTTTACCATAAGAGCAGGTAAGTATTTTCGATTAAAAGACAACCTATTTTATTATACACAAAAGCATACAGAATTTTGGTTACTTTATTTTTTGTGTATCCTGAAAAGCTTGACAGGACACTGGTTCGAGTCTATTCATAAAGACCTGTCTGCGCCTCATATCGGATTTTGAGAGACATACAAGACAGCCCTTAAGAAATACTACATGCCGAACATGAAATCATTCTTAGTATATATAATCAAGAATTGCATAGAGTGTCAACTCCTAAAGAAACTCCCGAAAGAGCCACAAGGAGAACCCTTCATCCCCACCAGGCCTCATAGGAGAAAGATGGATGTTTGAACCGTTTCCCATTATCCGCACGAAGAAGGGGAAACAAAATACGTTTTAGTAGCCATCGAAACAAACACACTTTATATAGTGACGAAGGCTGTTAATGTCATCACGGTAGATACGATTGAATACTTCTTATTGGAAGAAATAATTTTTAAATTCGGCGCATTTCATTTCCTTCACCTGGACAGATATCCTGTGCACAGAGCGAAGAAACTTCAAAAACTAGCGGAAATATATAATTTCGAATTTAAGTTTTGCCCTACTTTTAATCACCATGAGATAGGGTTAGTGCAGGTCATGGAAACGCTATACAGAATCCTTTAATTTTTTTCGTCCAACAAAATCACGAAAGATGGTCAAAACTGTTACCTCACATCACTTTGGGTTTAAACAGTTTCCTCCAATTGGGAACGAAGGAATCAAGCTTCTTTTTAATGTACGGATACCAGCCTAGGACAATAAGCGATTGTCAATTACAGACCGCTCGTCAGCTGCAGCTTGAACGAGACCAACTTGAAAAACTAAGAGAAAAAGTACGCCAAATTTATTAAGAGCCAACGAATAGCAAAAGAAGTAATTTTGACAAAAAAAAACATAAGCAAGAAACCTTTCACAATGGAGGTAATGTACTCATTTATTTCCCCATTCGAAGAATTGGAGAGTCATCACAGTGGATTGAACAGTACTGCGGATCAGCTACAATACTCTCAAAATTAATTAATAACCTCTTTCGAGTCCGCATGCCTCATGATTTCAGGGAAACAGAACAGAATATTTCCATCGACAGGTTTAAGCCATATCATGCCACCAAAGAACTTATACATGAATAATGTTGACGAACACAACAGCTAAGAAGAAGATTAGAAGAGATAAGAGGAGCAGAAAACAAGAATAATATGATTCAAGCAAAAGAGAGAAAAACTATGGGAGACAATAACAAAAATATCGAATAACAGTAAACAAGATATGAAATACGATATGCCTAGCTATTTGAAGTAACCAAATCTAGTACGTACCTTAATATTCACATTGCAACAAATCCCTTGTCTTTTTTCACTCTTAAAATATTCCTCATCTCTCTTCATTTTGTCATTTAAACAGTCACCATACATACACTTTCCTTCAACGAACAAAAATGCAAACCAGCATATTCTTTCCGCTTCGAGCGAATGAACTTCACAACGCCAGCAACAACATAGTTTTCTTCCCTTCACTCCTTCCCCGCAAATCATATGATTGTCACTAACATATTAAACTACATATACAGAGTGTTCAGAAAATCAGGACTTTTGATTGGCAAACATTTTTTCGGCGTGACTACATTTATCAAAGTACTGATTTTTACTGTTCTCTAACATGTAAGTGTGTTCTGTCATCTATTTACTACGTCTAGTTCAAACTAGACCAATATTAGAAACTTGCTAATAGCACCCTATGGCGTCCGCACTTCACAAAATACGCTACATTACCATCAGTGACGTAGTTATAAATATAATTTATAAACACCAGAGCTTCGACAGCCTCTCTCTTGAGGGAGATGACGTAATATACGGATCCTGCTTAGATTAGAGGACAGACTGTCAGTGTTTCTAACATCAACTTGTAAACTTTATTTGAGTGATAGTGTCTCATACAATGTTATATCAGTGACCAATGCTATTAACTTTGCTTTTGTGTTTCAGTGTTTTAGTGCATTTCCAGTGTATACTGCTACTAATATGCAGATTTAACATAATAGCACAAAAATAACCCTATGGCTTACTTTTTCTCTACGCCCCGGGGGTGTAAGGTTCCGCATGTCTCCATAACATGCGATACGCATGTGTGCTAACACGTGCTGATGGTAAAAAGAACAACGCAGATAATGGACCTAAAGAGTAGTCCAGCATTCACCAACAGTCGGAAGAACGAGGATCACCGAAGGAAGCCGACACTACAGGGTAAAAGGGAGCTGCACGCCTAGACCATCATCAATCTCCACAGGTTGATCAAACTACCTAAAGCCCTAACGCGCCCGGCCATTGGGTTACCCTATCCTCTCACGACGCTTGGTCAATTGAGAGACACCTAATTCTAAAGTCCTAAGAAGCACGGTCATTCGGTTCCTTCTCTTTCTCACGACGCCCGGTCACCGAGAGGAACACCTAAATCACACAAAACTTAACCGCTCTGACGACGCCTGGTCAAAGAGTTACCTCACCTCAAACCCCACGATGCTATGTCATCGGGTTCCTACCACACTCTAACCTAAAGTATTTAAAGGAAACTATTATTGTACATACTTCTGTATTAAAGGAATTTTTATAAAAAAGTGATTGGAAAAGCCCAAATCCCGAGTACTATATTTTCTCTACCCAAGAAATTTTACAATATATTGGTGAAGGATTTGATCAAAGTATAAAATTTCTTCCCATAAGTCTGTTTGATATTATTACATAGCAAAAATTAGAGTTTTAGATTTGACTACACGTACATTTATTACTAACACAAAGTTATACCTACAAATAAGCATAGGCGGAAGTAAGGATAAAAATTAGTTTATTGTATTGGCATCACAAATCAAATAAGCATTGCATAAATGACTCACAAACAGGTTAAGCAAAACATACAAGTAGTTTATGTTGAAATCCATGCAACTATGTACCTGTTTTAAAGCATTACATAGTTGTTTCTCTCACATTTACTTTCACATATTATGAGGATATTTGTATTACTTATGAGGATATTTGTATTACTAGCAAAACGTAGCGGGAAATGAGCGGGATGTCCTGGAAAACACATGGAATTTGAAATTTCTAGCAAAGTTACGGAATTATCAGAATTCCTGCTACTAGTCGGAAAAATCCCAATTTTTCGAAAGCATAGTCCCGTTGTGTGCTTGGTGGACATTTTTATCATAATTTTTCGTCAGCGCTTCTCTGCAGCATCAAACATGTTATTTCAGAAAGTATGGTCTACTGCTCTTTTAACTTGTCATTTGGAACATACAGTTGCTGACGGAAGAATAAAAACAAAAAGTTATGAGGAAAGAAACTTCTGTTATCATTTGATTCAACAATGAAAGAAACGCAGATATAGTAATATATTTTACAATACATTATTGAATATTAACTTTTGATAGTAGCTGAAATCATAATGAAAAGAAAATCCTTATATTTGAATGAACAAAGACATGAACGTAAATATTGCGAAATATGTTTCATTACTTTTTTAATTCTTTACTAGATACTTCTTTATAGTTTATTATTAAAATACTTACTAGCATATCTTCATTTGATTGTCCTAACAAAAAAAAAAATAAGTTGCCAGTAATATAGTTTAGAATGATTTAACCCCTGGCCCTGGTGAATGACATAGCATTTCATATCACGATCCTCCTTTTACGAAATTCTGGCTACATGCCTACATAGCACCATCGATCATTCTGGTAATATACAATACACATACAACAAATATGTATACCTGATGTAGCAACAAGTACAAACCACTTAGGTTTAAGTTCACAAGATTCCGATAGCTTAATTTTACAATCTCGGTTTTATCCTTAAAGTGTAAGAACAACTCGTCAAGGTACAAAGCTTATGCGTGTGATTTTTTAACACAAAAGACCCGTTTGGAACCAAAATATTATTTTTCTGACTTCTTTCACTTTGAGAAGTTAATTTAGTTTATGATTGCGTAAGTATAGGATTCTGATTTTTCCTGTTCATCAGAAGTAATATAGTATACATAGGACGCTGGTCCTCTGATATACTAGACAGGACAATTTTTCACTAATTGCTCTTAGTTTCTGAGCAACACTTAACTTTTGTATTTTGGAAACAGATGATACACATAATTTTGAACAGTTTGCAGATTGGGAAAAAATCAAGTTCATTTCCTGATTCATCATCATTGTTTTTGCTTCAAAATTCTTTGTGTAGTATGTAATATTTAATCGTTTTCCAAGAATCACCTCTACTCCATAATTCTTTTCCATTAGTAAATGTGTACTCGAAATTTCTGAAAGTCCTTTAGTTATAACATTTTATGAATTTTTGGCCGGTAGCAAGAAGAATTATCAAACAGATGATATTTTCAAGAAAACTTCACTTCATGATAATTGCATATATTTACAGTGCCACTGCATGTTCGCATTAAGAGAATATTCCTCTTCCCTTCACTGAAAGCACTCAGTGCTGTCCTTTATCATGATACTGGCCCATACAAACACTTATGACACTTTTCACCAATTAACTTACCTAAATCACATTCAGTTTTATCATTAACGAATCGCAGTAATGATACACAGATTTGCACGAACACAACCGTCTCCTTGCGCCTTACGCATCTCACGAGAGGTGACTTCCCGTGTAATAAATGTCCGAACACGGTTCTGCATGTTGAAAGAAGCAGCTTGCTGGTTTTCTGTTTCTACATTTAATTATGTTTGTTTCTTAACATGACAAAACAACTTTCTGAATGATTTTGCTAAACTACTATCTGAGTTATTTATCCACTGCTTATTCATTTATGATGTCTATACAGTAACCTGCCGGTTTTTGTACTTTTGGTCATTTGTACGTATACCCTTGTGTTAATGATAAATGTACTTATGTTAAAATTTGAAAGTCAAATGTTTGGTATATAATAATATCAAGCAGACCTGTTACAGAAATGCATTCTTTCTTGGGTCAGGTCCTTCACCACACGTACATACCTGTGAAGTACACAATTTCTATAATTTTCTTACTTTTTAACTAGTTTGTGATCAGAACAAGGGAACACTTCTAAGGGTTGAAACTTGGTGAATGTACTATTTTAAATCATATCTCTTTATCCAGAGAAGCTCACCATCCTGACCATTTTTCTTCTTGCAAAAATCATATGCTCCTTTCGGTTTTTTAACTCACTAACCTACAATTTTAAAGTTACTTTTCACTCTTACTATACTTCATGACTGATAATGGCTAATACCCTGTCTTCTAACTTAGAATTTGCTGACTAATTCAGTACTTGTTCCACATCGAAAGAGCAACTAAGGGCTGTCACTTCAGATTCGGTAATCCCTTACAACACCATCAAACTAAATGTTTCTGCCACTCGAAATCTAAGGTGACCCAAATTAATATAATGCATGTTTTTACCTAATGATATGAAAAAATAACTAGACATAAAAAATCAGCTTTTTCAAAAAATGCCAAACAAATTGAATTGGACCATATGACATGGATTTACACTTTATTGTACTAACCTTTTCAGTCACGGATCAGCAGATGTTGGAAGTTATTTCAAGGTGAAGTTCGTAATGAAATTTTCGAAACTAAAACGGAGGATAACAGTTATTCGAAGTTTACTCGACACAATAGGTAAGGGTGTATATAAGTAGTGTGTATGTATGTAGACTAGGGTGTATCGAAAAAAACTTTTTTTCGAAATCCGGTTACGGCTAGTGCGGATGTTTGGCCAAATGGCATCAATAAAACGTATAAAAAATCTCAACTCGATCAGACAACTCCTTCTGCTGCCGAGTAGAGCCCAAATATTAGAAAAATCAACAAAAGATTCACTTTTCAACTGATTTTCCAAGAAATATTTTTTAAATATTTCCTATATTTTCCGGTCTTTTAAATTATTGAAATAGCATTGGAAAGGAGAAATAAATACATAAAACAAATTTATTACGGTTATTTCTGTACACCACAAGCATAAAATCTAGTTAATTATTTGTAAAAATGCACTGATTTTCTGGCGTATCGTACAATTAAATTTTAATATAAAATTATTAAAGTCTCTTGAATAACGAAGAAAACACTTTAGTGCTAAATTCTAAGAGCAGTAATAGTATAAATAATTTGCTCCCAATGCCATATGCATCTGCTTATCACACTAGATCACCTGCCGCCCACCTCTCCCCGAACGCCTCTTCTCTTGTACTTGCCCAGCTGAAAGGATCTGTCTTATCAGTCGCCAGTAGTCAACCAGCTGTGTCGAACGTGATTGTCGCTGCTTGAGTTATTTATTAGTGCTGTAGAAAATTTTAACTAAATAATTTGTTTTCGTGTGAAGTGCAGTATGCAAAAGTGACAACAGTGTTTCAGTTGTGTTAAGTACATTTTATTAGGAAGAGAGTGACAGATACGCTGACGTTATGGCATCGACAAGTTTCTAACAGTCTGACGTTAGGAATAGCATTATTGGGACAAACAAGGAATTGGGTAGAAGACAACTAGCAACCGTTGAAATGTATTGAGACAATACCTATGGGAGCGAGAAGAAAAAATGAGAATTTCGGGATCCCGGAAAGAGACTTCAATAACGGATTTATCTTCTATCGTCGCCAGGAAGATTGTAGAAAATTGAGATTACGCCTCAATCTTATGGTTCTTTGATCTAGAAGAAAAGTGCCTCTAGCACTTGCACTTTTCTTCCTTTTTCGCAGTTGCAAGCAAGAGGATCGGAACACTTACAAAAGGTTATATGAAATGAAATATTTTTGGTAGACTGTTGAAAATCAGCAATTCATTTCGCAGAAGTTTGGAAACCGGACTTTGCTGAGTTTTGCAAGTCACGGACAATATTATGGTACTTCAATATTATTGCAACAATCCTTCTGACACTGAAAATTGCTTCGCCGCTGATTGAGGCGTAATCTCAATTTTCTACAATCTTCCTGGCGACTTTAGAAGATAAATCCTTTGTTGAAGGCTCTTTCCAGGATCCCGTAATTCTCAGTTTTTCTTCTCGCTCCCATAGGTATTGTCTCAATACATTTCAACGGTTGCTAGTTGTCTTCTACCCAATTCCTTGGGTGTCCCAATAATGCTATTCCTAACGTCAGACCGTTAGAAACTTGTCGATGCCATAACGTCAGCGTATCTGTCACTCTCTTTCTAATAAAAAGTACTTAACACAACTGAAACACTGTTGTCACTTCTGCATACTGCACTTCACACGAAAACAAATTATTTAGTTAAAATTTTCTACAGCACTAATAAATAACTCAAGCAGCGACAATCACGTTCGACACAGCTGGTTGACTACTGGCGACTGATAAGACAGATCCTTTCAGCTGGGCAAGTACAAGAGAAGAGGCGTTCGGGGAGAGGTGGGCGGCAGGTGATCTAGTGTGATAAGCAGATGCATATGGCATTGGGAGCAAATTATTTATACTATTACTGCTCTTAGAATTTAGCACTAAAGTGTTTTCTTCGTTATTCAAGAGACTTCAATAATTTTATATTAAAATTTAATTGTACGATACGCCAGAAGATAAGATTTTACAAATAATTAACTAGGTTTTTATGCTTGTGGTGTACAGAAATAACCATAATAAATTTGTTTTATGTATTTATTTCTCCTTTCCAATGCTATTTCAATAATTTAAAAGACCGAAAAATATAGGAAATATTTAAAAAATATTTTTTGGAAAATCAGTTGAAAAGTGAATCTTTTGTTGATTTTTCTAATATTTGGGCTCTATTCGGCAGCAGAAGCAGTTGTCTGATCGAGTTGAGATTTTTTATACGTTTTATTGATGCCATTTGGGCAAAATTCCGCACTAGCCGTAACCGGATTTCGAAAAAAAGTTTTTTTCGATATACCCTAATGTACACTCATATTCCAAAATGATTGTCGCATATCTATAAATGTCTTTTGCTTGATATAATTTGATAATGATTTTGCACGGTGCTTTTAACACTGATACTATGTGTATAATCGGGAAACGTATATTCTGGTAAATGCCATAGGAAAAGACATATAAATACGAAAATTAGAATGAGTAAAAGAAAATGTTGATAAATGGACAAGAAAATTTGATTTTCGTTTTATTGTTCTTATTTACCGCTCTTTTGACATAAAATTTGCACATGCATGTCTTTGCCGATTATACACATATTAACATTATAAGAAATACCGGGCGAATTCGTTACCAAATTATATTGCTACATCAACATATTTATAGACATGTGGCAATAATTTTTGACATGAGTGTACATAGAATAATAGTAGTCACGTTAAGTCAATTATATTTGACTCCAACTGATTATTTTGAACAAAATATATTATCATGATGATTAACATACGCTGTAACACCGATTTCGTATGAAACATGGGTCTACAGCGTAACCTGAAATATTAACTAGAATACCAACGACTGAGACTTAAACATGGATCTTCCAGGCACCAGGTGTGTATGCAAATCATATAACCGCGAGAGAACTCTACAGGCTGAGCAATGGTTCTATTCTTATTTAGAATATAGTATATATCATGTAAAGGCATATACTGCAAATACTTAAAGCATGTCACAATTTTTTATGTAATTAATTCATTCGAATGTATTAGAGTTTACTTATCAGTAAAGACGATTTAGAGAACCAGGTAAAGTAGTCTCTAATACATTCTGTATCAGAAAGATATAGGATATATTTTCTTAATCTTTAGATACTATGTATAATCTTGCACATAGCTCAGCTCCTGACACTCTAATTTACAACTATCCAAAATATTGCATATATGTTGATAACGTTCAACCCGAATGAAGTAGACACAAGATAGTGACCAAAGCAGGAGAATGAATAAAATATTAATAGGATAATAGAGATTAATGAAGCAGATGCTGACAGTATACACGTAGTAATAGATCAGCAAGTAATATACCTGCAAAGGTGATCTATAGTGGTATGAATGACATTATTTCCTTGGCGGCAAAGTCAATTCCTAACATCACATTAGGTGTTTCTCTTTTTCATGTCCGTTTCATGTCCATGTAGTTTACCGATAAGATGAGAAAAAACTTAGTCGCCAGAGACTGTTCAGTTTGAAATGCCTGTCCAATACTTATTTCATGGTAGCGTATTTACGTGAATTTTCTCTTTTGATCTAACGCAAATCAAGTGTGTGTAAAGGATAAATTCGTCACATACCCTATTCAAGAAGAAGGGAAAGTAAATGGTTTAATATTTTAATAGAATATGTTCATTAATCGAATTTCACTTTCAGATGCAATTCTTTAACTATCAAAACGTGATTAAATTTTTGAATATAAACATATTTGACGTTATTAATACAACAGCGTATGTAGATAAAGGAGATCGATATTTTTTTACGTCTGTTGGCAGTAATAACGAGGTTGAGCGTGTCTAGGAGCACACCCTAGTTTCATCTGTTTGTAACAGAAATAACACTGTCATTGTCAAGTTACATATATACGTTTAAGTTACAGTATGGTGAAGTGGCTGCTTAATACGAAATCTCGCCAAGTATAAAGTGAAGTCTATCATACGATTTCTGGAAATCAAAGGACCGAGTGCCGCTGATGTCCAACGATATGTCTTACGGACAAACAATAATGAGTGAACTGAAGGTCAGACATTGGTGCCGAGTGTTCCGGCAGGGCGTTTAAATGCTCTTTACTATGGGCGTGCCGTAGAGTAGTGTTCAGACGGTTGATTTGGAGGGGGAAAATTAATACGTAATTGCTATCAAATCGATAGTTCACAATAAGTGAACTAGCAAGACAGTTTACGAAGGTATATGGGAAAATAGTGCTTGGAATTGTAATTGGAAAGCTGGGTTATCACAAACTATCTGCAAGTGGGTGCCAAAGATAAAGATGCACATGAAGAACAAAGAATGATATTGCATATGACTTTCTTTTTGGCCCCTCGGGGGGATGGTTGAAGTAACCTCTTCAGTCACAAATTTGTGAGGGTGAAACCTAGATATCGTGCGTCACCATGGATTCGAAACAGTAGTCAATCGAGTTAGAAGACGTTTGTTATAGTAAAGTAAAGAATTGAAAAGAACATAATGGGGCATTATGCAAAGTTTTTCTAAATTGACTTGTGCATACTAAGAAGTATGGTACTAATCATACGTCGAAACAACTCTGCTTGAAGCCCAAGAAATTTACAAAACCCAGTCTACCCAAAGTTGGAAACAAAAGGTCGTGATTCTTAAGAAATCTTGGAAGCAAGGGAACAAACTAACAGCAGGTGTGTATTTCCAAACACTGAATAATGTGTGTTGTAGCATCGAAAAAGAGCGGAAAGAAATTACATGCTCTGGAATCCTTCTGACCCATTGCGAAGCCTACCTGCTCGTATTGTTGAGACGATTCAAAGCTTTCGTTAACAACAATTCGATTATCTGCTTTACAGCCCCGAGGACGCCCAAAAATATTTTCTTCTTTCTCTTCGTCTGACAAAGTGGCTTGCATCTGTGCTTTTCAACGACAGTGAAGTGCTCAAGACATTAGTTTCAGACTTGAACTCTTCGTTTTGACAAAGATTTGAAGGTGATCATCCAATCAGATTTCCATGAATAACCACCAATCAAAGGCTAGCAAAAGTTGTAACTAATGCAACATTTGTTTAATTACTGTTGCATATCAATGGATTTTATTAATTACATATCTCGTTTAAAGCCCTATAAGTTTTAAAAGTAGCAGTAGATTATGAGTCAAATTACAATCCAAAGATTGGATGCACGAAATTATTGACGTTTATCAATATGTGACGATAATTATCAACGTTGTTTTAAGGTCATAGTTTGAGTTAAAAGTAAGAATTAACTGAAAATGGTTCATCAAAGACATAAATACAGAAATTACCTTATCATTTGCTCTGCACTTAATCATATGACTACACAACAATACGAATTTTAATCTTATATGCAGTCAAAATCTCGAAAACTCTTTTTTTCCATGCAATGAATCCGTCAACTCTCTGAATTTTAATAAATGTATATCTAAGTCGCACAGAAAAATTACAGTTTTTTTTTTAATCCTCAAACTTCAGGAAAGGGCGATAATTCCCTCCGAAACTTTAAGAAGAATGTATGAAAGTGCTAATGCACAATCAACAAAAACGATATGTTTTCTATAATATGTTAGAATAACAGCACATAGAGTGAATAAGGTCGCAAAGCTCCTAATATTTTTTTTATCATTTTTTACCTTTAGGAGTAAACAAAATGTACAATCTAAAACTACAGAAGTGCTTTTAACTGGTGTGCTGGACAGCAGTTTTATATTTTTAGTTTAGACAATTTTTCAGGATTGAGTTTTTGAGAGTGAGAAGGGGCTATACCACAAACAGATAGTTTTGAGAAAAATGAAGTTTTATTAGACTAAGCACAAAATGCATAACGTATGGTTATTGTTATTGGGCAATTGCTTATTTGCTTTCAAATATCAACTGGGTAATTGGAAAAATTGTTAGCAGCACCAACAGGAACTGTATCTACATCAAAATTTCAGGTTGTGTGGCATAGCCCCTTCTCGCTCTCAGGCACTCAATTAACATATTGTTGCCTCTCAAATTTCCAGAGATATGTCAAGGCCCACATGTTTACTCAAGAGAAGGAATCAATTCACTGATATAAATATATATTCATATCTTCCAATAAGTTCTCGTTTTAGTGCAACGTGCATTTCATTTAAAATCCATAACAATTCAAATTTCCTTCCGAAATTCAAAATATCCGTCATGTTACATATAGATTTGCACTGTTTATCAAAGAAGAAAACAAGGTGGACGAAAAACACAGCGTGATGTATTCGGACCTTAGAGATCGTTATCCAAGTTCATTTTTATAATTCCACAATTTAAGGATTGAGATAAAATTCCTCTCCCACATTTTCAGAAGGGAACATCGATGTACTGATTTCAAAGAAAGATAATAAATCCATGTATAACGTAAAGAGGTTGATCAAAGAAAATGAATTAGACCTATGATCGACCATGTAGTAAGCTGATGGCAATACAGATATTTTGCCTGCTTTTACGCATGGAAGGGGTAAATCACGGAAATTAAGTGAAATCTTTGAGTATTACGTCCCACAGCTATGTCGGTTAGGCTAAAAGAGACTGTGATAATAAGAAATGCATGAAATGGTGGAATGATGAAACCGGGAGGAAACGGTAGAACCCCGAGGAAACCCACGCACACAGTGTTGGGTAAATCACGGAATTGATGGACTTACATAATTGAGAACTAGAAACTAATTATCGAATTTTATTTTTCTTGTTTCTAAATTTATCTGGTGAGAAATACAACTCTTTTAAATTTTGGGCAACATTATACCCCTATCCTGTGAAAGTGAACAGACTGATCTAGTCAATCATATAAAGTGATAAAAGTTCGGAAAAGATAAAGTAAGTGAATATTAGGGTGGGCCGAATACGGCCAAAAAAAATTTTTTTTAGAAAATTAATATTGAGTACCGTGCAAAAGTTGTATAATGTTATATTTATATTATGTTTGCTCACCAAAACAGAGCCGGATTAAAAGATATTTAACCGGGCCCCGGGGGCCCCAAAGAACGTAAATTTTGAAAAGAAGTAGCCAGCAATGAAAACATTATTAAAATATATTTTTTAGAAAGTTAAGTTTGAGTACCATGCAAAAGTTGTATAATAATACGTTATATTTCTTCACCAAAATAGAGCCGGATAAAAACGTATTTAACCGGACCCCGGAGGCCCGAAAGAACGCTAATTTTGAAAAAAAATGTAGCAAGCAATGAAAATATTATTAAAATATATTTCTAGAAAGTTAAGTTTCAGTACCGTGCAAAAGTTATATAACGTTATATTATGTTTCCTCACCAAAACAGAGCCGGATTAAAAGATATTTAACCGGGCCCCGGGAGCCTCAAAGAACGTTAATTTTGAAAAAAAAAATAGTTGCGAGTAGTGAAAATATTGAAATATTTTTTTTTAGAAAGTTAAGTTTGAGTACCATGCAAAAGTTGTATAATATTATGTTTCTTCACTAAAATAGAGCCGAATAAAAAGATATTTAACCGGGCCCCGGGGGCCCGAAAGAACGGTAATTCAAAAAAAAAGTAGCCAGCAATGAAAATATTATTAAAATATATTTTTAGAAAGTTAAGTTTCAGTACCGTGCAAAAGTTGTACAATGTTATATTATGTTTCCTCACCAAAACAGCCGGATTAAAAGATATTTAACCGGGCCCCGAGGGCCCCAAAGAACGTTAATTTTGAAAAAAAAAGTTGTGAATAGTGAAAATATTATTGAAATATATTTTTTTAGAAAGTTAGGTTTGAGTACCGTGCAAAATTTATAATGTCATATTTCCTCACCAAAACAGAGCCGGATAAAAAGATATTCAACCGGGCCCCGAGAGCCCAAAAGAACGTTAATGGTGAAAAAATATGGTTGTGAGTAGTGAAAATATTGAAATATTTGTTTTCAGAAATTTAAGTTTGAGTACCGTGCAAAAGTTGTATAATGCATTGTTTCTTTCCCAAAACAGAGGCAGATAAAAATATTTCAGCAGGCCCTGCGGGTCCGAAAAGTGTTATTATTATTTTTCTAAATATAAATACCATTATTTTAAGTATGTATAGAAAATTGGTTAAAGTTCCTAATACTTTAACTTGACCCCAGGATTTTAAATGTTCTGATCTGATGTGCAGCTCTTCGCCTGATTGGTGTTTAGTAGATATAATAGTACGGACACAAATACATAAGGTAAGGTTCAAAAATTGACCAACAAACACCAAACCAGCGCAGAACTCACCACGTGGATTTGGCTACACAGCGAGATCCTCCCACCCACCCTCCTCTTACTTAAAGCTCCTTAGTTGAATCTTGGAACAAAATATTGAGATTTATGTTCGAAGCTTGGTAGATACTTTGGTGCTTCCAGTTTTGCTCGAATATAACCGTCTCGTGCAACACTCCCGCATACTTCTGAAGAAGATTCTGTTACTACCTTTACACACCTCTCCAAAGCCTGTGTGTGGAAGGGGAACGTGACAAACTGAAATCTCCTCTTTTCCACAATCATTTCGGTTGGTTCTTCTATTGATACGTTAGCCGAAATTGGAGGTTTCGTTACTATTACTTCTGACCAATCGGTCAAATCTATATAATCCGAATATTCTTCAGTGTTTTGCCTATTTCAAATTTCAATTAGAACTATAGTTTGGTATTTTCGGCCATCAAAATAGAGACCCTTAAAATTAGTAGCTTTACGCTGTAGACGGTTTCTTTGTTCTTTTTCTTTTTTGCTAGTTTCGTACGGTTTTTGTTTTTATCTACTACCTTGTCTTAGTTTAGTTCAGTAAATTCATATCTTCTAAAACAGCGGATACAATTTTAGCAGCCGACCTATTCGATATACCTGTTAAATCTTTTGCGGTACTCATTTGTTTAGGGCTCACTATTGTTTATTTAGGTTTACTTTAGATTTTATTCTCTAAGTGATTGCTCCATGCGAACTCTTCATCGTCTGAATTCGGGGTGGAAGCGCTTAATGTATGTTCCAAGTACGGGATTGAGGCTAACGATTGTAACCCTCTTGTAATTGGCACCGTAGCATCATAATCGATCTGTGTGTCATGCTTTCTTTTGATCCTATGGGTTTCTGCTTCATCTACATTGCAACTCGTCATTTGTCTCTGATTTCTCTGATCTAATAAGAGCTCCCAGTCCAAAAGCGGTATATAATTTGAATTACCACACTTACAGGTTAATCTAGCGCAGCATTTGCAAGAGAAAATATCAAATAACTTCTGAGCACCGTTCTTAAATTTCAAATTTCTTTAATTTGGTTCTTAATGGAGTATATCTCATTTCTTAATGGGGTTAATGATCGTTTTGCATTTTGAGTTGTAATTCAAAATCGTATGCTTAATTCGAAGTCAATACAATACAGGAAGAGAGGCTCGCAGCCATATTGTTTCTAGTTTATTTCAATTCAGCAATGTAAGCGCCGCCTTCGGAAAGCCAGTGTTATGTATTTTGCATCCAGATGCGAAAAAGTGATATTCTCTTAAAGTTTGAGAGTTCTGAGCTGGGCTCAACACAAAGGTTTTTCGTGTGTTAATATGGTAGTTATGAAAGTTAGTTAAGCTCTTAATAGTTATTTGCGTATATTGAAATGTATTTCATGTTTTATGTATTAATAGTATTGTCTGGTAAAATATTATTACCTAAAATCATTTTATTTGAACAAAAAATTGGGAACTTTAGGGCCACGGGGGCCCGGTTAAATATTGTTTTAAAATCATCATATTTGACATGGCTTCATTTCGTACCAATGCACAACTTTTGATACTACTCAATCCTGAATATCTAAAAAAAAAGTTTTCGGCCCACCCTAGTGAATATACCGAAATTAACAATTCCGTCAATTTTTTTACCCATGAATGGAAACGAAATGGACAATACAAACTCAAAGAAATACATACCCTTGTCCTATACTCCCAAATCATTTTTTAAAAAATGATTTTTTAAAATTTAAGAAGGTGTACTATTTAATCGTCCCAAAATTTATTTATGGAACTAAATTGAGGAAAGCATGAAATATAGGTTGACCACACTTGTTTAACAGTTTCAGCTGTATAACACCACATTCGTCAGTCTTCTGCGTGTGGTAGTACACCATGAAATGTGAGTATTGTGTGTTTTCCTTTCACTTTTAGATATGGTATGTAGATAAAGTGGTTTACCGCCACTTGAAATACAGAAGATGGTGCTGAAATCGCAACGGTGTTACCTATTTGTCAGTGTAGACTATGATAAGCAATGTGCCCTGACAATGTTTGCATAGGACAAAGCTTAGGCAATTTTTCGGCATTAGTTTAAAAAATATACGGACATGTGATATTAATTTTTCCACCCAGTATATGGATAGTTATTTATCATTACCTGTTCATTTCCTATGGAAATGCTTAAAACTTCTTCAACGATTAGCTACCTTTCGAGTTTATGTGTTTTATCTGTTCACACTCTGATGATCAAACATGTTTTCAAACGATGTCCCTAAAATACAAGCAAACGACTTTAGATCAAATTCTACTCATAATTGCAATATAATACGGGTTGCATACAATATAATTGTTTATTTCCTATGTATTATATACGTGTCACAATTCAGAAATAAATATGTCCTATACGAAACATATAAAATAAACAAAACTGACTTTTACATATATTTGAGGTCTATTTATGAATATATTTCGTACACATGTATAAAATATCATGACTATTTACTTGTTGCAAGTGGCATACTGTAAAAAACAAGGGGAGCAGCTTATCAAATGGAGCTGAGCATCTCTCATCAATATAAATTATTTTAAATTCGAAGAATAAAACAGAATGACTAATTTTTATTACATCCTTCTGTCGTGGAGTTAATTATAAATATAATATATAGTTATAAAGCTTTCAGATCAACCCAGAGAGGACTTGCGGGAGCAGTGTTTTGAGAAAGTGTTATTTTTTTTTAGAGTTTTTGATTCATTAACAGCGAAAGATATTTACCCAGACTTAGAAAAATTAAAGATTTTATTATAAAGAAGAGAGCACTAACATACTTAAATTCTACAAATCTCCATCACGGTAATGCACTCCCAAACACCTCATCTTAAAAAATCAAAAGATTGCAAAAATGTGTGAGTCAGTAGTAGTTCACCAACCCTAAAATCCTGATTTGGAAACTCCTGACTTATAAATGTTTGGACCTATGAAAGAAAGAATACTTTGTTTCAGATTTAATCACTTGGGTGTTGTTAAAATAGGTTTACAATCATAGGTCAAAGAAAAGCCGGGACTCAGATGTCGGATATTTCCAAAATGAGTTCGCCGATGACGCAAATGTTTTCAAAATCATGGATACTAAGCTGAATGTGCCTTCTGTACAGGACGTTTCATTGTGTGACATGTAATACATTTTGTTGTTATATGGTCATTATTGCATTTTTATTCCATGAGAGGTATTCCTTTTTGATCCTCCTTCGTACGCCATCTTAATATATTAGTTGCAAATACTAGTTGCAACACGTAATACTCTGTCAACGTTCTTTTCTGGAAGCAATATATTTGTTCAACAATTTATTAAAGAACTACTGTTTTACACATAATCTGCAGTCCACGCTTCCATATTCCTTCCATTTAGATATACAATATGAAGCTTAAAAGTTTTGTCGCCAGACTCAAACACAAAGTCCCACATACACTTAAAATACTTTTAAGAAACGCGAACTTAACTTTGTTTACACCCTGAACAAGAAATATTGACTCTGACGTTGAGATAATGCAAAGATTCTGATTTCATGGATGGGTTAAATAGTGAAAAAATCAACAGGATTTGCTTATGTATAATGTATTTACTTGTATATAAAAACCGCGAAGGAAAGTCTTTCCAGTTTTATGTATACACCAAACATTCAATTTTGCTTATATCTGAATGAATGCGTGATTAAGTATATTCAATTATATCAAAACTTTGATAGTGATAACTAAATTTTTGTCAGAGCTCTTAGATGAAAATGAATAAACATACACATAATTTAAAATATAAACTCGTACATACAAAACAGATAAGAATGGCTCATGCAAAATATATTACATTACTTTCATACTGTCGAAATACATTGAACACTATTAAAATTAATAATCTTCAGCAAAGGAACACTTCAAAGGACTAGTAGTAAAGATACAGAAAAAATATTTTTTCAAAGCTATACAATCCACAAAACAATAAATTAAGAATTGAAACGTTGCAGAATTGAATTTTTCTTCTTTAAAACACGTTTCTTTATGTCAACTGATTTTTTTATGCTAGAAGAACAAGAAATTTGATTTATATATAAAGTTATCCTCTACTATGTGATTTGCTTTAGGATTGTCCTGTTTATGTACATGTTATTTAAACTTATTAGTTTTTTATTTACATTATACTCAGTTACGTTCAATATTCTTACCAAATTCCTTCTCGTGGTGTATACATGACAAATAAATAAAATTATATTATATTGTTACATATTACAAATTACGTATGGCAAGATAGCCCTCCCACTTTAGAAAATTGAAACAATGACTAGGTCATTCGTTTGTACTACCTTTCTACCGTTTGTACCGAAAATATTTTCGTGTGTACCATTTTCCTTATAAGATTGCTTGAGAGGTCAACTGGGGGGCTATCTTGGCGCAAAGATAGCCCCCCCGTATCACAACACCAAAAATTGGAATACAATATTCGAAAACAAATCGTTTGTACCGTTTGTACCGATAAAAGTTTTGTTTGTACCATGATAGTTTCCGAGAAACAGGGGATGACATTTGGGGGGGCTATCTTGGCGCCAAGATAGCCCTCCCGTATCACAGCACAAAAATTTGAAATACACAATTCGAAAGCAAATCGTTTGTACCGAAAAAAGTTTTGTTTGCACCATGATAGTTTTCGAGAAACACGGGATGATGTTTGGGGCGAGGGGCTATCTTGGCGCCAAAATAGCCCCCGTATCACAGAACAAAAAGTTGGAATACACCATTTGAAAGCAAATCGTTTTTACCGTTTGTACCGAAAAAAGTTTTGTTTGTACTCTGATAATTTTCAAGAAAGAGTGGATGGCATTTGGGAGGCTATCTTGTACGCAAGACAGGCCCCCTAATATGTACTTTTTCCACGCCCATTAATAAGTGTTATGTCTCTATTCATGTGAATTTGTGTGTATTTAGAACTCTTGTTGTACATATCCAAATAAAAAAAGGACTTGTTGGGAATAACGCAACGTTAAAATTGAATCGGTGAGTGGGAAAACAGTGTGAGTTCAGAATAAGTCATTTTGAGTTAAAATCGAAAATAACACTAAAGATGTAGAACTACAAGTTGTAATGAAGAGCAGTACAATTTGGAAGACTTCGCACGTTATAGCAGAATGCTATAATGTCGACTGTACATTTGTGGCATTAACAAACGAAAGTTCTTTCTTCAAATATCTCAAAATGCGTTTTGTGGACTAGTACTATCTTGGCGCCAAGATAGCCCCCCGCCCAAAATATCATCCCCTGTTTCCCGAAAACTATCAGGGTACAAACAAAACCTTTTTCGGTACAAACGGTACAAACGATTTGCTTTCAAATGATGTATTCCAATTTTTTGTGCTGTGATACCTGGGGGGCTATCTTGGCGCCAAGATAGCCTCCCGCCCCAACACATTATCCTGTTTCTCGAAAACTGTCAGGGAACAAACAAAACTTTTTTCGGTACAAACGGTACAAACGATTTGCTTTCGAATGATGTATTCCAATTTTTTGTGCTGTGATACGGAGGGGCGGTATTTTGGCGCCAAGATAGCCCCCCTAAATGTCATTCCTTGTTTCTCGAAAACTATCATGGTACAAACAAAACTTTTTTCGGTACAAACGGTACAAACGATTTGGTTTCGAATGGTTTATTTCAATTTTTTGTGCTGTGATACGGGGGGGCTATCTTGGAGCCAAGATAGCCTCCCCCAAATGTCATCCCCTGTTTCCCGAAAACTATCAGCGTACAAACAAAACTTTTTTCGGTA
Source organism: Thermobia domestica (assembly GCF_964235325.1). Lineage (NCBI taxonomy): Eukaryota > Metazoa > Arthropoda > Insecta > Zygentoma > Lepismatidae > Thermobia > Thermobia domestica. The sequence goes on along the minus strand of NC_137471.1, from coordinate 115,510,319 downwards.
CAAACGGTAAAAACGATTTGATTTCGAATTGTGTATTTCAATTTTTTGTGCTGTGATACAGGGGGGCTATCTTGGCGCTAAGATAGTCCCCCGCCCAAAATATCATCCCCGGTTTCCCGAAAACTATCAGGATACAAACAAAACTTTTTTCGGTACAAACGGTACAAACGATTTGCTTTCGAATGATGTATTCCAATTTTTTGTGCTGTGATACCTGGGGAGCTATCTTGGCGCCAAGATAGCCTCCCGCCCCAACACATTATCCTGTTTCTCGAAAACTGTCAGGGAACAAACAAAACTTTTTTCGGTACAAACGGTACAAACGATTTGCTTTCGAATGATGTATTCCAATTTTTGGTGCTGTGATACGGGGGGGATCTTGGCGCCAAGATAGCCCCCCCTAATGTCATTCCCTGTTTCTCGAAAACTATCATGGTACAAACAAAACTTTTTTCGGTACAAACGGTACAAACGATTTGATTTCGAATTGAGTGTTTCAATTTTTTTTGCTGTGATACGGGGGGGCTATCTTGGCGCCAAGATAGCCTCCCGCCCCAACACATTATCCTGTTTCTCGAAAACTGTCAGGGAACAAACAAAACTTTTTTCGGTACAAACGGTACAAACGATTTGCTTTCGAATGGTGTATTCCAATTTTTTGTGCTTTGATACGGGGGGGGGCTATCTTGGCGCCAAGATAGCCCCCGAAATGTCATCCCCTGTTTCTCGAAAACTATCAGGGTACAAACTAAATTTTTTTCGGTACAAACGGTACAAACGTAGTACAAACGAATGACCTAGTCATTGTTTCAATTTTCTCAAGTGGGGGGCTATGTTGCCATACGTTTACAAATTTATATATACAGTATATTTGAAAGTTTTGCTATTGTTTATGTATATAAAGGGGACAAATAAAAGTTGTCCGGAGAACAGAGTTCCGGAGTATAAAGAAAAACAGCAAAGGCAAGGAAATTGCTTGCTAACTTGCTTGTACAAAATATTGAGAATGACGAGAATTCATCTCTTGAATGGCCACATGAATGAAAATGACCCAAAAGTTTAAGCGTTAGGACACGTTCCGGACATGTTTTTCGATTTGTTTAAAACAGATCCTGTCTGTCGGCGTTTTATGAGTAATCGTTGCATTGCACTCTGCTGGCAATTTCATACCATGAAAGTAATGAGCAATTCATGACAACATTCTTTCCACGAATTTCTTTTCAAACATCTTTGTACAACGGACAACCTTTGCTGCACTGTGAGTACCATCTTCACATGTTCACTGCCCAACTCACACTGACAGACCTCACACTAAATTCTATACTAAAGTGGTGTGCGTTCACATAGTGTGCGCCTAACATAGTGTGGTTGCATGCATACATTCACGTCAAATCGTATCCATTCGTCCTTGGAAGTTTTATATCAACACCCTATATTTATTTCAATGGGTTTTTCATTATAAAATACGTTATCTATGGCTATTGATTATTGTTTGTGTGTTTCTGTTCACGTATGTGTATTAATGTATGCATATCCTCAAAGCGTGGACTAATTTATCAATTTGGAGTAGTACTTTTGCCATGGACTAGCCTAAAATCATAAAAGTATAGGTGTTAATAAACTATGCTGGCAAAGTGGCTCGTTAATATTGACCTGAGGTAGACTGCAACTTATATGCGTTTTTTCGACAATGTTTTACTTCAAACTTAAGGTGTGACTATTATGCGAGGACGACTATTACGCGAGTAAACACGGTAATTATATGTATAATTAATATATCGTATACTTGCAAAATGTACAAACTACATTATCTGTGTAAATATATTAATTGCAATAAAAGCATCATTTTACTTTTTACTTCTTAAATATATATGTAAATTGGTATTTTCTTCCTTGAATTTTATGTGAATTTTGATATAGGTGTGATGATTATTGTGTTCTATTTATATTATTTTTCAGTGTACATTGGGGGCGTTCTTGGATTTTTTGTTGGAGCCAGCTTTATGAGCCTTGCAGAAATAATGTATTTCCTTCTTGTTAAGCCTGTATTAATCTTACTTCTAAAATTTTGCCGCACCTGAGTATTGACTCTTCATCATATTGAAATAAGTATTTATGTAATGGATATCCCAAACTTCAGCATGTATGGAATAGCTTATGATGTAAATAGCCTTCACGGTGTCTTTGGCATATACGTATACTTTTGTTGAAATTTCTCATGATTGTTTGGCATAAATGCGGTTGAATTTCAATGTTACTGCGCTCAGTATCCTTCTTCAAGGGATTGATAGTCGTGGGATTGTTTGCAGAAAACTCATGAAACCGAAACAAAGAAAAATGGCCAACTGTTTAATTGCATAATCTGCAGGGCCAATTCTCATCACCAAAAGGAAACATACGCAATCACACTGAAAAAAGATATCAGAACTATTTTTAGACATAGTAGGACATTGTGTACACATTATCAACACTCCTTAAACACATACAGATGACACATATTTACCCCAGTTAAATACTGTATTGTCCAGGTATGCCCCAGATGTATGTGCAAAATGTGTAAAATGTATCTCATCATTTTGTTTTCTAACTGTTTCCCGAAAAGTAGTGTTATAAATGTGTCATGTTAAACACTGCTTTGAGAGAATGAATGCTTTTGTGCATTTGAAGCACACTTTATTAACACACACTTGATATATTTTCCCCTCAACATATATACTAAAAGTGTTTAAATGATGTTTTATTATTTGCAGTGCAGTAAATGGCTAATGCAGTATTTGAATTTTCCATCGAACGTTTTAGAACTTGTCACTGTCCTCTTGAAACTACATATCTTCTACATCCTATCTTTGTTATTTAATCAAAAGACGTCAATTATGTCGCGATACAAAGTACCATTGACTGACCAGCCATAGTTTGGAAGAAAAATGGTTCAGTAATGTCTTTACCCCAAAACAATGATACGTTGTGCATGGATATGTTTAGCAACAGTCATTTGTGGATGTTCCTGAACCCCAAATTCAACACTTTCGTCGAAGATGGAAACGAGACAAAACCAACAAGATGGAAATGAGCATCGTTGCCCAAGATGACTTTGTTCGAGAAATCAGCATATACTTATTATTGAATCCATTGAATTTCTTCCCTAAATGTGGTTATTTGGCTTTCGGTTTCCAGTTAATTGAACTTGCTAAGCATGAATATGTAAATCCTTTGTAAGAATATGCTGTACAGAGCTTCTCTGAAGGTCTAATTCTTTTCGATAATGAAGATTTGATATTGCTAGATTTTCAGCAACACTCTGACGGACTGATTTGATGTTTTGTGTTGAATGAATTCTTGAAAGGAGGCCAGAGTGTTTAAGATCACAAATTGATCCCTTGTTCTTAAATTTCTACCTTACAAATTAGATGAAGTTAAATCACTATTCCGAGCATATTTGTTTCTTAAATTGCGAAATGTGGCTTTCATTATTTTATTTAGAATATTACTCAAAAATAAACACGGCTTCTCTGTTGTTACTAACCTTGAAAACTTAACTGTCACGTCGTCTTTTTCTTCATTAGAAACACTTTGTCACTAAAATAGCGCAAAATTAAAAACCTTACTTGAAGTTTGGGATATCAATGAAAAATACACACCATATGTAAAGCAAGTATTCAGTGAGGTACAGAGGTTGGTTATATTTTAATAAACATATTAGTCAATCAGTCGTGATGTAGTTTTATGGTATTAGTGTGTTCACCAAAGCATCCAGACCATTTGCAGTGCAGTTTTAAGAATCAGATTCTAAGTTACGTGACATATTAATTTCGAGTTGTTTGGTGTGAAAAGCAATGCAATCAGAATGGTTTTAAGAGTAGACACTTTTCATACCATCCGTACAGTTCACTGCTGATTTCATCTCCCGTGTCAAGGAAAGTTTAAGCACGCAAAAATAATAACAAGACGCTATAGAAAGAACTATATATCAACAACGAAGTATCCCTTAACTGAGAAAAGTAAACAGAGTAACGATAACAAACCAAATAACACTTTGAATATATATTATGGAATGAAAGTATATTAATGCGTTTCTGATTAAAGATTTTGTGCAGAATTCCCTCAAACTCTATCAGAAAAGTTAACATTTGTGCATTGAATTTTCACAATTGAATTATTTCTAATAAGGAACAAGTGTTAGTGTGAAATTGAATACAAAATATTAGTATTAGCATTCAAATCTTATATTAGTATATAGAGATATCTTAAGGTCAACAAGTACAGTATTAATAGAATACTCTTTAAATGAACTTTTCATAAGATTTATGTAAGAAGGAACAATAATTTGTGAGTTTTGCCTTAGCAATATTATGTGAATGGTATGAGCCAAACTCAGTTGCTAGAAAAAGACAATACAGTAAGTTAAAAAGAATATTGAAGCAAATACAAGTTCTTTATTCTTCTGAAGAGCAATAGCAATGTGGTTATTATTATATTTAATGTTTTATAATAGAATTTTTATACATTGAATATAATAACTTTATGCTTTCGATGTTTAACTAAAAATCAATGGATAAAGTAGTGTACAATTGTTTACTGTAAATTAGATTTTAGATGTGTTCCAAGGAGAATTACTTTAGTTAGTTTAGAAGCGTTTAAAACACTTAAAACGCCAAGTGTACTAGCATTGTTACACAAAACTCCTCTATGTCTTGCATAGATGTGTGAATTGGGAAAATACCTAGTGGGTATGTAAATAAAAGATAATTATTTAAGCTTATCAATACGCCCTTTTGTATTTACCTACTGAAAATGTGTATTTCACGAAAATTCAATTATTATGAAGTTTTAAGAATTGTTAACGATACTGGTGACGTTCACTGTATCTAATTAGTTAGTGAAATTATTACAAATATTACAGTACGTATATATTACACTAAAACTGATAATATTCCTTAGTTTTATAGATATTTATGTATTGTTTGTACTGTTGCAGAAGTGCAAGACTTGGCAACACTATTTCATTCACTTGAATATCAATAACGGAAAGATAATTGTTGTAGTTGGTTGTAGATTATTTTGTTCCTTACCTTCAAATACTAGTGTTACGTTCTCCTGTGACTCTCATGCAAGTTGTGATTGCATGAGTTTCTGTCAAAACTATATTCAAACGAAAGAAACAGCTGAATTATTTGAAATAGACATTCCTGATGTTTCAGTGTCAAAAGAAAACCTTATACTCTTTCGCTGGTTTCTTGCGCAAATAGAACTAATTGTTCTCATTCAAATAAATCATTGGGTTCTTTGTCACCATTTGTGGACCACAAAGTTGCAACCACAAACGTAAGTAAAAACAGTTTAATATGCCTATAGAGTTATTAAGTAAGGTGGATATCAACTCTTACTGTATCGCGAACCCACAACCAATTGAAGTGTGACGTTTGCTTTTCTGCAAGAAGAAAAAAATCAGCATTGTAAGAAGGAATATTATAAACATAACTCAAATGCATTTCTTTCTTAATGGCTATTGGTTTACCTTGCAGAATCTCGCAAGTAGTTAGTGGATTCAAGAACCTCCCTCCCCATTGGTAAGGCATGCATTTGACAGTGCCTGAAACTTCAGTGTTAGCTGTCATAAAAATTAATGTTACAGGGTAGTGTCCATTCGAGGAGATAACACATCATCTGAGAAGACAACAACCATCAAAAACAATATAACTTAATAAAACCTTTGAATAAAACCAAGGCTTGAATGAAACAAACATTTTATCGACGAAATATAAGAAAATGTAATACAAACGGTTCTATATTGCCACAAACACATTACAAGAACTACATTACATTACATTTTTTTCACCTTCATTCTCTTCCCAGCTGAGGTGATTTTGTCTCGATTGGAGATTATAAATATACCTGGTAGATAACATTCATTTTGTTATATAACAACTCACATTGAACCCTCAGGTACCCTCTAGTAGGGTACTTACGGGGAACTAATTGCAACTTTAACTTCATGTCCATGGTCAGGATGTTAGAGTCATACGAAATAGATGCAATACTCAACAGTTTCACTTTGAGATAAAACGAGGATTGGAGTGCAATAGGCCACTGAATGGAACCTTCGTGATTTTGAGGTTTCTCGAGAGTAATATCTCATTCATTCACTAGTAAATATGTAAAATAATGACGAAGTGACAACGTTCAGGTGCGGTGCGGGTTTGCAGGCAATTTTGACAATGGAGCACCCGGGATACAATTTTGAATATTATATGTTATTCTAGTGTTAAATCTAAATCTAAAATCTATTTTTTAGTATTTTCTCGAAGAACTACATAGGTAAAAAGGAGATCAGAATAGTGAATCGAAATTTTTGAAATGAGAAATGATGGGTGTCAGCTCTTATATTTTTGAGCAGTTACCTATACATACATCTAAGTTTAAACAACATCGATCGATCCTATCTTGAGAAATAACTCACACTACTTATCTGTTTTTACGTCATTGGTCACGAACAAATCAGATTTGAGAATCAGAGGTGAAAGATAATGGATTAATGTCTCTTGGAAGTACCTACATTACCACCCACTTGTCGTCTCAAAATGGACTTGGGGCCACTAGAACTATTTTTACTATAATTATCCACCTATGCCCTTTCTTCACAAAGATGTGAACGGCCTTTAAACTTGGATTAGTTTCACCAAGGTTTAACCCTGCGTTAGGCGCGTACGTTTGAGTTGCGCCATTAGGCACGTGGGTGACAGGTGTCACCCAACTATTAAAATGCAACTAGAATATGTAAAATTATCTTTAAGTGACGACTCTTTCATTTATTTGATGAAATGTTAATCACAGGTTATAGTTTTGCTTGTACAAAGCGTTGGACTCAATATACTGTAACAGAATTTTGTTTCATGTCTACTAGACTGCTTCCAAGCATGTTGCACAAATGTATTTGAGATATCCTCCAATCATCTATCTCTTATATTTCGAGCACCCCTTCCTTTTCTTGTATCTTCCTCCTCCACAAGCATTTCAACATCATCTGGAGCATGATGTGTTCTTAATAATGACCATTTCTTCTTTCTCAACACCAAATAAAAGTCGCAGTCGCCATCCTTCGTAATTTCAAGTGTAATTTGAGGAACACAGCATATTCGTTGTATCTGAGATTTAATCATTTCCCAGCCAATATCATCCAAAAAAAACTCCTTCGTTACAGTTCAGCTGAACTGGTATTAAATTTCAGGATACAAATGCATTAATTCCATATATTTTTAGAAGATCAAAATATTATACAATGGACCATCTTGTTCCGACTCAGTTTTGTGGTCACTTGCACTCACGTGATAAATTTCATAATCACTTTCATCAGAAGACTTCTCCAGCTCCTCCTCTTCCCCCTTAAGCCACTGCAGAACCATATTCTTATATTTTGTCATCTCTGTCCTCCTTCATTTTGACATTACACTTGTTACGTATATAGGCGCGTGGTTGACAATTGTCACCCAAACACGCTGCTGCAGAGAGAACTTATTTCTTACAAAGTGTACACGGTAAATAGAAGTGTACTACTGCCACTATAACAAACATTAACAACTAACGTTCAGCTACTGAAAGGCGCGACTCCTTATACCAACGCACAGTGTTGCAAATTTGAGATAAATATCACTGGGTGACACTTAATCTAGGGTTAACAAATATTAAAAATACGTAGTTTGACTTCAAGCATTAGGTTTTCCAAACATAGAAATCATATATAATCCCTCTTAGTTGAATCTTTGGGAGACAGACCCAGTTTTAAATGTTAAGTTTGCCATACACCACGGATTATCAAGAACTATGAAGTTGAGGTGTATTTACATTTAAGAATAGATGTTTCGAGGCCCCTTGAATCCAACAACTTTTCCCGAAATACACAATTGTGAAGTTTTAAAATTCTCAAATATTTTTCACAAACAATAAGTCAGACACCCAACACTCAAAAGATAAACGAAAGCTAGATCATGCAACTAAGGTATGCTATATCAGAGGCTACAACTAATTGTATAAAGACGGCCAAAATGTTCCAGATCTTTTCTAGTCGTACATTATGGAGGTCCAACTTAATCATGAAGAGATGGTGCTTTATGTCTAGCAGTTTCCAATTTAAAAGGACATTTTAGAGTAGTTTTATCATGAAATGAGAAAGTGAGTTATATATAATTCGGGTAGTCGAATTTATTATATGAAAACATGCTGAAAAAAATATATCAATTTCCATCAAGTACACAGCCTTTTCCTGGCTTTATTTTAGCTTCTTATTTTCAATTTACTATTTACAATTTTTGATATAATCTTAATGTTGATTTTTCTTGAAACAAATACCGACGTATGGAACATTAACGAAGTCATACTATCCTATATATCACATGACCTATTGAACGAAAGCCTTGCCAAAGCGATCTTCATTATTGGGTGTCCAATGTCACTTGTTGATCACTCTGTGGATTGATTACTTTAAGAAAATGCGTTCTCCGTATACTTTTCCATCGCCTGGTTACGAGTTACTTGGATGCTCAATACAGTAAAATGAAAGATGAAGTTAAAATGAAGTTAGAGGAATCAAGAAACCTTCATTTACAGTGTGACGGTTAGAGTAACTTGATAAATGAATTCATCATTAATTTCGACATTTTAAAGCCTGAACCTGCTTTTGCTGCTTTTGTGATGTCGGAAGAAAATAAACGCGATGCACATTACTTCTCTCCAGAGATTTTAAAAGTTCTACAAAAGTATAGCAATGAAAATTGTTAATAATCATTAAAGACAACGCGTCCAACATAAGATCAGCTTTTAAATTAGTAAAAGAGAAGTTTCCATGAATAGCATCTTTGAGTTGTCTTGCTCATCTTCTATATTTGTTTTTATCTTCTGACATCATCGGATGTCCATCCGTAAAGACATTACTAGGAAATGTATTTGATGTTTTCAAAACAATCAAACATGACCACTTGCAAGCACTATTTACACTAATCTCAATAAAGAAAAGCGTTACAATTGCGTTAAAGTGGCTTGTGAAAACAATGGGAAGCTATTTTCACTTCTTACGAAGTTTGCTTGTCAATAAATTTGTGCTTCGGACGCTCTCTATGAGTGAGAAATCGTCATTAAATTCAGAAATCATCATAAAACCACTTGATGATGTATTCTGAGGTCTATTGAAAAACTTGTAGCCATTTTGAAACCCATAGTAGATTTGATTAATAGCTTTGAGTTTAATGAGCCACACATAGATATTGTGCACTCAAATTCCAGAGCCTTCATCTAACTAATAGAACAGTTACCATCGTCATCTTTCGAAACCAGAAGAGCAATCAATAATGGAACAAAGAAGCGAATTTGGCTGAAGTCTAATTCATCTGGCTGTCGATCTCCTCAATCCCACTTTTCAGGTCTGCAAATTGATCGCCGAAGAATTGCTTCATGGAGTAAACTTCGTTTATAAGTTTGGAAAACAAATGGATTTAATTCTGTTCCACTGAGAGCACATTTGACTGACTATAGGGAAAGAGAAGGAATATAGGGAAGGAAGTTTTTGTGAAACGGATTTGAACAAATGAGCTCACTAGTTTGGTGGAGAGAATTTCGAGGCATCGCTGGATTAGCTGATGTCGCCGTTCGAATCTTAGTGGTCCAGTTGCATCTGCTACTACAGAGAGAATTTTTCTCTATATTTAGTTGGATTCTTATTAAAACAAAACATTGTTTATCACCTAAGAGGGCAGAGAAAGTAAGACATCTTTCATGTAACTTAAAGCCTTTGAATAGGAGAATACCTGCAGTCTCATGGATGCAACACTCAGGACCAGGGTTATCAAAGAACAAGTCACTAGCTGTTCGCATAGAACAGAGCAAAGCACCAGAGACATTGAAAGAGTATATAGAAGTAATAAGTGACAGAAGAAAATGAAGAATCGAGTAATAGTGATGTTGATACTGAATAATTGTGTGATAATTCCGACTGTAATATTACGGTTGATTCTAAGTAGGATAGTAAAATTTGTGGTTGTTTTATGGTGCTAAAAATCTAGTGGAGGTTAATTGCTGTTCTATACTTTAATTGAAAGTACAAATTCTACTTTCACTGAGTGACTATACAGCTTAACGTTGTTTATCACATTAATATCTTACATATGGTATTCCAATAGATACTTTCACAAACGTTATTGTTAGTGTTAAACTTCATTTACTGAACATTCCTAAAAAATAGGAATTAGTTATTAAAGTGTTTTGCGAAATGTTATTCCTTAATTGATGGAAAGTTTTCTTTAAACGGCTTCTTTATAAAGGTAACCAAGAAAGTTCTGTTGCATTTCTTGGAGATCTGTGTTCAATTGGTTCTCACCCCTTAAGTTGAATGCGAATAAAGATAAGGCTTATTGGGTATGTTGTTGTGGGTATGTCCAAACTACTATCTGGTTGTGGCAGTTCAGTTACGCCGTGGCTTGTGTAAAGACAGAGTGAACCTCATGGGACCTCAACAGAGCGTCATAAGAGTGTGTATTCTATAAGATGTTCAAATTAGGTCAAACGCCGCTGCAGCGGTGCGGGAGATACGCCAGGCCTATGATGAGTGTGTCGTAACTAGGCGGACAGTACAGAAGTGATTAACCAAGTTTAAAGACGGTGACGAAACACTCGAAAGAGCATCCCATGCTGAAAGACCAAAGCATGTACAAAATGAAGATCATCAGGCAGCAATTGAGGCAAACACTGTTCAGACATGTGAGAAACTGAGACTTGTAACCCACCCAAGTTTCATAATAAAATGAAATTTTGTAAAAGGAAAATTTTTGTGAGATGAAACTCCAGTTTACTGTTAAGTTGGTTCTTTTCTTGGAGTTGGAAGCACTGCTTAACCTTCGGTTAGATTGCGTGAGTCGTCGATCGGGATGACGTCACGTTGCAGCCGAGGTTCTGGCTTTAAGACTGAAGCGCTTCGCAGTGTATAAAATGAGGTAAGAGTGATAGGTCCTCTGAATGAAAGAATGGGTCATTAAATTAATATTCTTTCCGTATAATCGTATAGTTTAGTTAACTTCTTTTGAAATCTATAACAATTCCTGACTATGGTTATTATTTAGAAGCATTATTATTATTCAATATATTTTGGAAGCACATATTTCTAAAAATATTGCGAAAGGAAAAGTAAGAAAGAAAAAATAGTTAATTGAATAGTTCATGTTACTGGTTTTGTGTAGGCAGAATTATGCCTTGAGTTAAAACATGTTGATTCTTGTTTTCCTTGTTAAAACTAAAGTAAAGTCGCTAGTCAGGAAGTTTAATATATTGAAATTACGGAAAATATTAAGGCTAGTGGAGACTTCAAATGAATGATTTATGTCTTAGGTCCGCTTTTGAAAAAGGAAAGAAAAAAGAAAGGATTTTATAGAATTACAGTTGAGCTATTGTTCGTAATTCATGCATTTTGACCCATATTTAAGAAATCATTTCCTCCCACATTTTCATTCCAAAGAAAGCCACTTTGCAGTAACTTCGAGTTCCATACATTTTGATTATATTGTTATATAGGTTTCTAAATTCTATATTTTGGATTTACGATTGGTTATAATAATACTTCAGAAAATTTTGTCACTTGGAAAAAAAAATCCTTTTGGGAAAAAAGTTACTTGCTAACGGCGATTTCGATTAATGATATTATTACTTGTTAAAATTGTCGAATGTTTTCTATATTACTATTTATATAACACGTTTCGGATTTGTTATAATAAAATTTTCCATTTTGTTAGAAAACTTTTTACATTTTCAAGTAGTTGTAGACATATTCCTGATTATCTTAATAGTGATATTTTTTGCATACAGTATAAGCCTTTTCCAGTATTGAACCTCACTCTTCACGTCGTCATTATTCTCAGCCGTGGGGGAGTGGAATTCTCCTTTCTCTCTCCTTTTAAAATTCTTGTATTCTAAAGGGGGAAGTGAGGTGACGTCCGTTCTCGCAGGACTGTGGGTAGTGGGGGCTATTTAAAGATTATATGTGTATCGTTCATCCGTTACATATATAATTTTTAAATAAAAATTAAATTTTATACACTGCCCTGGAAAGGCAAATTTATGCTGGCTTCGAGGTCCGGTTCGGGGAGGTCCAGCAAAAGTGTTCCCCTTTATATTCTAAAATTTATGTGTATTTCTTTGGTCAAATTAAGCTCTAAATTAAATAACATATTTTCATTATACTATGCCTTTCTTGTTGAGTTAATATAAATGTTGTATATGAATGTTAACGTAAAATACTTAATACAGTGTTGCCGGTTTAGTAGGTCATTGTGTAATAAGCAGATAATTATTGATAAGGTTGTAAAATTAATAGTAATTATCCTTTTGGTTTCTTTGAGCTTAATATTTTGTGGTGTGCTTGTAAGGATGGCACAGTCAAAGGAGACGCATTTAAAGTCTAGATTTTCGGATTCTTCAAGTTCTAGTGGGGATGAATTTCTTGGATATTCTTATGAATTTAGTAATCCTATGTTTGATCATTTAAGGCCTTCAGCCCATATTCAAGTGAATCCTCACGAACCTTTACTAGGTGGTCAAAGTAGACCATTTCAGGATCAAAATTATAACGTGGATCCACAAAGTAATGTGGGACACAGTACACGGTTTGCGAATTCCTCGCCTAATTTAAGAGCAGGAGGGAGTCAGAGCTTTCAAAATAAATATAGAGACCGACCATTTAATATGGCAGCTTCATTAAATTTAAATTTTGAGAAAGTTGCTTCGGAAGGAATCTATAAATCTTTGTTGCATGATATTAATAGTCTACCTATAATAGATGGTACCAATACTGAGTCTACATTTCAGTTTTTTATTAAAACTTGATAGTATTGTCAGAGGTAAGGGTTTGCCTTTAGATCTTGTGTTGGTAGCTTGTCTTTCTCGTACAAAAGGAGAAATGCAAGAAGTTATACAATCGTTTATTGGGGACGCTTCCCCTTGGCAAACAGTTTGTAGACATTTAGTGGTGCGATTTATTTCCACTATTGGTAGAACACAATTCATGCGACTATTTTTCTACGTTCCCATGCGGGAGGAGCAATCATTATATGAGTTCGTAGATAATAAATTATCGATTATTCACGTACTTGATATGTCCTTTGATGAAGCCACCATTTGTAGTTTAATTACTAATATGGTAACGCCTTCTGCCCATCAATTTCTTGCTGAAAGAGGTATGCCTATCGATTTAAATCAATTGTATTTAGCTGCAGAACACTATGACGCCTTGCATAGATATAGGAAAGATTATTATCGATTACGTAATCAAGGTAGTAGCGTACGGGACTTGGTACCACCCCGTAAATCATCTTCCTTTATCGGAGCGAAGAACACAAAACAGCAAGTAGTGTTGCAATCTCGTAAACCAAGAAATTTACATAAAACTTTAGTTTCTCCAGCTATGTATTCTTTACCATCTAACTATGAAAATCTTGATAAGGCGGAATTTTCTCATAACCATAATTTAGAATCTCAGTACTTAACTCAAAATAACTCAGATGTAAATCAAAATGATAGTGAATTGAAAAAACTGTTAGCGATTTCTGTTTATATTGCGGGTATGCGTTTTAAGTGCTTAATTGATACTGGGAGTACGAACTCTTATTTGGCTCGACATCTTTATGATGAACTTAGAAAAAAATGTAAAATAAAGGCAGAAAAGGTGAATGTTCAGACTATCGGCTTAGGAAATGTACAAGTTACAGTGGATATGAGAGTAAGACTATATTTTAAAATTGGAAGACATCAATTTAGTGAAATTTTCTTCATTGTGGACTCTAATGAGTTTGATCTTCTGCTTGGAAATGACTTTCATACAAAATACGACGCCATAATAGACATTGCTGGTAATTTATATAATATAAAAGCTCGGAAGTTAGTAGTTCCTATGATCCGAGCTGATGAACTTTTGTGTGCCCAGACTTCTCTCGCTTCTGCATATACTTCTAGGAATGGGGTGAGTGGAAAGCAGCCGCCATGCGACCTTGGTTGTCCGAAAGCTACACCTCAACCTAGATCTTTTGGTAATTCTCATCAGATTTTGACTCCATCGACATCAGTAACCAGAGACAGCGGAGTTAATACCACGTTTGACCCAGGAGTGGAATTCGTTTTTGATCAGTCCATATTGCATCCACCGGAGACTAAACCGGAGGAATCTCAAGGTAATTATACGGTTCCTGATCAATTATTACTATGTGATTCTAATTTACAGGAATATGTTAATAACTTGTTAACTTCATATTCTGATGTTATTGGAAACAAAATTGGTAGAGTAAAAAATTTCACTTACAAAATTGAACTTGCCGATAAAACTCCCATTCGATTGCAACCTTATCAGCTTCCAACGCATAAGCAAAAGGAATTAGATTCTTTTATTGCCCAGCTTTTAAAAGACGATATTATAGAGGAAGTAGATTATTCTCCGTACACATCACCCTGCTTTCTAGTAACAAATTCAGATGGAAGCAGGCGGCTTGTAATTTCATACGGAGAGGTGAACAAAAAGGTTATGGTAAACAGCTATCCTTCTCCTAACATGGAGAATGTAATATCTAGTATCTCGGACAATAATATCTTTTCAAAACTTGATTGTAAATCCTGTTTTCATCAAATTCCTCTGTCTGAAGAGAGTAGAAATATTACTGCTTTTGTGACAAAAAATAAAATCTATCGATATAAATCGGTACCAATGGGATTAGTGTTATCACCTTTTGTTTTAAGTAATTTGATGTCAAAAGTCTTTGAAGGGTTAATTGGTAAGAATTTAGAGATATATTTTGATGACATAATTATATTTAGCAAAGATATTGAGAGTCATAAAGCTCTATTAGAGGAGGTATTATCTCGACTAAGAAATTGGGGAATTACTATATCAGAAAAGAAGTCCTGTCTATTTCAAACTAGTATTAAATATTTAGGGTTTCGTTTTGAAAATGGCAACATGTCAATAGACCCTGAGAGAATTAAAGCTATCCAGGAGATACCAAAACCAAAGAACAGAAAAGGAGTGAACAGAATATGTTCATTTTTCTCGTTCTATTCAAAATTTATTTATGGGTATTCAGAGTTAATTGTTCCCCTTCAAGAATTAAGATCTGTAAAAAAGCCTTTTAAATGGACTAAAGTTCATGATGAAGCCCTACAAAAATTAAAAGATGCCTTTTGTAGTCAGGTCATTTTGAAAGTCCCAGATATGAATTCCAACTTCGTAATACATTGTGATAGCTCTTTGCGTCATTTTTCTGGGGTTCTCAGCCAATATGATTCGAAAGGGAATCTTAGACCTGTATCTATGTTTAGTCGGGCAATTCCACAATCTGATTGGAGTAAAAATATATACGAATTAGAACTTAAGGCTCTTTCTTTATCTTTGGAAAAATTTGAGTATTACTTGGCAAATCCCTTTGTAGTATATACTGATAGTAAGAGTTTAACTTGGTTACTTAATAACCATAAAAGACAAAGGAGATATGGAACTATGTTAGAGAAAATCTCGAGGTTTAAATTTCGTATAGTCCATGTAAGATCAAAAATAAATAGTATAGCCGATTTCCTTTCAAGGGTTGGAAACCATCTAGAATTCTATACAAAAGACGATAATACAATGGAAGTCGTAAAAGATCATAATAAAACAGTAAATCTGTCTTTCATTAATTTTTGGCAAAATCCTGTGTTTAATGTGCCTCTTACAGATCACCAGAGGAAGGATCCTGAATTAAGAGAGATTATCAATAGGTTAGAGCGAAAGGAAGAAGTTCCTCCGTATGTATTAAGAAATAAGATCTTGTTTAAAAAGACAAACGGTAAAGGGAATAATGGATTTAGAATTGTAATACCTAATTCTTTAATTCAGTCGATTATTGAGTATTCTCATTGTCCAATGATTCATGGTGGGCATATGGGATATCGAAAAACCATTGCTAAGGTCGCTGAAAAGTATACCTGGCCTACTTTATATTCTGACATTAAGAATTTTATACAATCTTGTCATTTGTGCCAAACCTGTAAAGATTCCAATCGAAAACCTATGGGTCAATATTTTACAAAAAAGGTACTGCACCCAAATTATACTTGGTTTATTGATATTGCGGGGAAATTGCCTAGTAGTTCTGGATTTGAATATATTTTAATTGTCACTGACGCCTATAGTCGCTTTGTCTTTTTAGAACCTTTAAGACGATTAACCTCAAAAATCATCTGCAATAAGTTACAGGAATTATTTCTTCGATACGGCTTTCCTGGTAAAGTCCTAAGTGATGGCGCTTCTTATTTCGTGAGTGATTACTTCTTGAAATTCTTGTATAGCTATGGTATACAGAGTGTAAAATTCTCCCCATATAACCCACAATCGAACAGAGCCGAACGCACGGTGAGATCGGTTAAAAATTTAATTCGTATTTATGTTGAAAAGTCTCAACAGAATTGGGCCCAATTACTATCTAAAATTGCTTTTACTATTAACATAAGTATGAATGAAACTACTGGGACTAGTCCATGTGAACTTTATATGGGACGGAAATTTTACCATCCATTAGATGTTAAATGGTTGATGGATTTAGATCTTTTAGACGATGACCAGGATAAAGAGCAAAAATTAGTTAATATAAATAATAACATTGAACGCGCTTGGAAACATAGTGCGAAAGTATATAGTCAAAAACATAATCCTGTTAATTTAAATATTGATGATTTAGTATTGGTTAAAAGGTTCATGAAAATTTCAGCAGAGAAACATTTCAATCCAAAAATCGCCCCTCAGTGGGAAGGCCCATACCGCCTTATTTCTAAACCTACACCAAATACAGTTTGGCTAGAAAATATTGAAAGACCATATGTTCATATAAAACGCCATGTTCGTTTTTGTAAGAAATATTTTCCACCGAGACAAGTTAATCAATCTAACCCATAAGGTAACAAAAACAAAAAAAATGATGATTTGATGTGAGATTTGAGGTTAACTAAATTATTAATATTGTACTTATATATATATATATATTTATATATTTTAGGATGTTTGTTCGAACAAATTTTGTGTGTTGTATATATTTCTTTTATTCCTGCAGGAATGCCTCGTCCGAGAAAGTGAGAGGTCAACCCTTTTCATTTTGTAAATACCTCATCATCATCCTTTGTGTATATTGTGTAAGGAATTGGAAAAATTACTGTAGAAGTTTGTAAAGAAGGCGTTAGCATTTGAATATTTATGGAAGATTTGGTAATGTATTGAAATTATTTTATTATTCAACTTGGGATTTGTTATGGTTAGGAATTTTTTTTGACCGACCCTCGGATATTATGTAACCCACCCAAGTTTCATAATAAAATGAAATTTTGTAAAAGGAAAATTTTTGTGAGATGAAACTCCAGTTTACTGTTAAGTTGGTTCTTTTCTTGGAGTTGGAAGCACTGCTTAACCTTCGGTTAGATTGCGTGAGTCGTCGATCGGGATGACGTCACGTTGCAGCCGAGGTTCTGGCTTTAAGACTGAAGCGCTTCGCAGTGTATAAAATGAGGTAAGAGTGATAGGTCCTCTGAATGAAAGAATGGGTCATTAAATTAATATTCTTTCCGTATAATCGTATAGTTTAGTTAACTTCTTTTGAAATCTATAACAATTCCTGACTATGGTTATTATTTAGAAGCATTATTATTATTCAATATATTTTGGAAGCACATATTTCTAAAAATATTGCGAAAGGAAAAGTAAGAAAGAAAAAATAGTTAATTGAATAGTTCATGTTATTGGTTTTGTGTAGGCAGAATTATGCCTTGAGTTAAAACATGTTGATTCTTGTTTTCCTTGTTAAAACTAAAGTAAAGTCGCTAGTCAGGAAGTTTAATATATTGAAATTACGGAAAATATTAAGGCTAGTGGAGACTTCAAATGAATGATTTATGTCTTAGGTCCGCTTTTGAAAAAGGAAAGAAAAAAGAAAGGATTTTATAGAATTACAGTTGAGCTATTGTTCGTAATTCATGCATTTTGACCCATATTTAAGAAATCATTTCCTCCCACATTTTCATTCCAAAGAAAGCCACTTTACAGTAACTTCGAGTTCCATACATTTTGATTATATTGTTATATAGGTTTCTAAATTCTATATTTTGGATTTACGATTGGTTATAATAATACTTCAGAAAATTTTGTCACTTGGAAAAAAAAATCCTTTTGGGAAAAAAGTTACTTGCTAACGGCGATTTCGATTAATGATATTATTACTTGTTAAAATTGTTGAATGTTTTCTATATTACTATTTATATAACACGTTTCGGATTTGTTATAATAAAATTTTCCATTTTGTTAGAAAACTTTTTACATTTTCAAGTAGTTGTAGACATATTCCTGATTATCTTAATAGTGATATTTTTTGCATACAGTATAAGCCTTTTCCAGTATTGAACCTCACTCTTCACGTCGTCATTATTCTCAGCCGTGGGGGAGTGGAATTCTCCTTTCTCTCTCCTTTTAAAATTCTTGTATTCTAAAGGGGGAAGTGAGGTGACGTCCGTTCTCGCAGGACTGTGGGTAGTGGGGGCTATTTAAAGATTATATGTGTATCGTTCATCCGTTACAGACTACAATTCAGTTTGAGTGGAAAAACCATTCGGAAGGACCTCCGTCAATTTGGAAAACGCTGCAAGTTGATTCGATGAGTCCCACATGATTTCACTTCAGGCCAGAAGGTAGCGCGAGCAGACACCTGTGGCTGTTTGCTCTCTCGTCTGAGGAAGGAGTCATTTAGGCAAGAATGCTGACATGAGATCATAACTAGGTCCTATACGAAGCTCCAAGGGGCAGTCATCATTGGCTAGAATTCCACAAAAACGTTTCAAACCAACCGAAACCAGTACAGAACGAGAAGATTGTCGTAATGTGTGTTTGGTGGACTGCTCGAATGGGCTACACTATTTCATCCGCCATACTTCCCGGACAGTACACCGTCCGATGATCACCCGTTCCGTTCCTTAGACAATCATCTTAGAGGACGCTACTTGAAATCCCTACTATAGGTGCAAAATTTACTTGTTACCTTCGCCTCCTTCACGGCCTACAAATCCTATTGCGATGGAATCCTTGGCCTTCCAGAAGGTTGACAGAAAGTCATCGATGCGTATGCGGAAAATGTTTGGTTCTCCAGGTACGTATTAGGTGACATATCGTTGTAAGAAGGCGGTGGGTGGAAAAGCGAGAGAACTTTCTTATTTACCTTTAGAGTAAATAATTTGATCGAACAATTTATTAATCAAGTTAGTTGCTTTGATTATTCTTTAACTTTCGTAATCATACAATTACTTTTAAACAATTGCAAATTCAGTTAATATGTTATTAGTATTTTCTAGGTCTTTACTTACTAAATTCCAATTTATTTGTTTGATATAAATATACCAACAACTTAGTTGCTACAGTGTATTTTCTTAAGCATATTGAATTTAACAATTCAGTGAACAAGGAGTAAAACATAAGAAACATATTGGTGCAATTCCTTGCAAAATTGACAATTCAGTTCATATCATTGCCTATAGATAAAGTAAGAGAAGTAAAATTGCCCAGTTTTGCGTGAAAAAAGTAAGCAGCTCTATCTGGAACATCAGCTCAGTTTTGTATAATTATTTAAAAGTTGTTTTTCATCAACACTATTCATTGTTTTACGGTAATGCTAGAAATATATATTTAGACCTCTAATAAAATTCTTGTAAATATTACATTTTGAATTTAAGACAGTAATTGTGAACAATTAATTTCCGTCATTAATAAATTTGTTCAACCGAAAGCAAATGTGGCTGTTCATTTTAGTAGTAGAGACTTGTTATTACATAACCTGTTAACTGGGGAGTTTCCGAATGAGAAAATTGTATCTGAATGTTGAATAAATTTGTAAAAAAATACATACTAAAAAATTAAATGAAAGGCTGGAGTTTGACGTTGCACGCCATTCTCAATTTGTAGTGAAGAGTGGGTACCAATTGAAACAAAAAATAAATATATAACTAAATAAAATAAATAAATAAATAAATAAATAAATAAATAAAAAAGATCATCGCCTATATTGTACATTAGCATCATACTTACAACAAAGAAAATATATTACATTTAGAAATATACATTGTGTTTCTGTTACTATTGGCGCAACATAGAATTCATTATCCATTATAATTATACATTGTAAAATTTAACTATGAAAAGCATAAGATTTCTTAAAAGCAAGACTTGCAAGACTCTTGCAGACAAGACCAACGTTTGCAGAGCAAGATCAAGACAAAGACTGGATGTGCAAGATCAAGACCAACACTAAGACAACCCTTTGGTTTGTAGATTTATAGTGAGAAACAATAAAATACTTCCCCTACCACCACACACATACACTACGAAGGTCTTTAGAGATGTTTGAGAGAAGAAAATCTCCCTCTGGATAACACTTAAAATGTATATCTGAAATAAGGTTCTCACCCCGGTCTCCCGTATACGTAATGTAATTATAATCCAATGCATCAAGCAATCATGTACATATTTTTGTAAGATGGACACACAAATTGCTAGAAACGACATACGACTATCTTTAATTTTAGTATCAAAACACTTAGTCTCCTTTCCTTCCGTTAATAAGCGTAAACTCAAACAATACATCTCGCAAACTGCAGACCGCGGAACAGAAGTGATTCTAAGATCTATCCTTCTGGTGCTCATAGAAATGAACATTGATCCAAAAAACACAGATAAGATAAAATTCAAATATATTTCGTATCAGTCACTAAAGTTAAGAAATTCCTACATAATTAGAAAATTATGAATTTCACTTTCTCATCCAGGACTGACATTTTATGAAATTTATGACTCTATAAAATATTCTTCTTCGTCTTCAATTATCAATAAAGAACTCTAATATGTTTTATATTAATACAAAATGAAATTAGACAGGTATTAAAACTTCTAAAATTATTAACTTTGAAAAAATTAAAATACTGCATTTTGTTATTAATGTATGCATATATGCTCCATCTTAAAGATAAATTTGCTTTCGACTTTGAAAAGAGTATAGTAGTCCATAAAACATTCTGATTAATGAATATAGTCCTCATTTGAAAACTGTTTGAGATCGAAATACTTTGACTTGATGTGATGTCATAAGTACATATTAATTCTCCCCGAGACACAGAGATAGTTGAATTCCAACGTCTAAAATTTAAATAATAATAATAATAATAATAATAATAATAATAATAATAATAATAATAATAATAATAATAATAATAATAATAATAATAACAAAGAATGACAAGTAAGTTTCGTTTCACAATGTGAAACAACGATAGACTTCCAAACTATGCAAATTTAGTACACAAACTTGAGGTAGTACGTCTATAAGTACTGGTTGCAGTAAAAGAATAAGATCAAATACTGATTCTGTTCCTCGGACACTGAATGCATATCAAAAGTTATTAGAGCTCCTACATTGTTAAGCGGTTAGCGTATGTGCATTTCGCGTGAGAGACCCAGGTCTGATTTCCGGCTGCAGGCTCATGTGGTACTAATTCCACGTTAATCAGTATGTCTTGTCTCATATAGCCTCGCTGCTGTTAGAGACGATAAACTCAAAAACAACTCAATACCAAAAATTATTACTCGCTATTTCAAGATTAATATTGAAACCGTAATTGTGAATTGATATGAATTTTGGCAAATAAATCAGAGGTAAAACCTTTTGTTGAGGATTAAATCCATATCGAAAAATTGCTTACCGTTATCTATTTCCATTCTATCAATTACGCAATAAGTGTTGAGGAAGTAGATTAAAATCAAAATAAAACACCGTTTTTATTCAATGAAACTAGGTTCTGAAAGAGGAAGTACTAGTAAATTTTAACGTCTTTCGGTATTCGTAAAATATTATGTGGAGATGCTATGTTCCATCACTCGCTGAATCAATTGGCAGAAACCGTTTTTCCCTATGTATTACCGTTTTCCGTTTATTGCTATCAACGTAACATTATATTCCGGAAATGATGGAGCTCTGCCACTTCCTGTTTGAAAGGGTCTTAAGAAAGGGATGACTTTGGACAGTGAGTCGATTACAGAAAAAAAAACTCAAATCTCATCTCTTTTGTTCTATGGAAATCGATATTGAAACCTGTAGTACTAGTAAATATCAAACATTCTAATTTTAGTAGAACGTTGCACTTAGAGATGATGTGTTCTTTTCAGACACTGAATTGATTGCAGGAAACCGTTTGTTCTTTTCTACGCATGGCGATAAATGTTGGAACTAGAAATGATTTATCTGAACTACTTCCGTTTCAAATAGGGCTTAAGAAAGAAGGTGGAACGTATTCTTGGGTCGCTAAAGCGACTGAAACGTAAATACTTCTCCATATCTATTACGGTTTTTCCTCTGATACCTGTTGAGAGACCGACGGACGGTCGGACACGCACGTTATAAACTATTTCCCACACTTATGGGCATCATAGGTTGGAAATCTTTTCTTCTTCTTTTTTTAAAAAAGGACTTAAATCCCCCAATTTCCGTAGTATATGAAAGTCACTATTGAAAGAAAGTAGTTCCCTCTTTCCACTGTCCTAAGTAGATTTTCCCTGAGCTGTACTGGATATAATAAAATCAATCGCATGTTTTGAGACAATGTACGTCTATGTTAATGCTTCTAAATTATGGTTCATTTCCCTGTAGCTGACGGTAATGAAAAAATATATATTTGATAAAGTGTTTATCAGAAGATATATAATTGGGTGATCGAGGTATGGACTAAGGTTCATTGTGTCATTTATATAGTCATCGCCGGCCAGTCCGAAAATACATATCATATATATCTGTGGTTTGGGTCGAAAGAGTCAATGTCACTTTTCGGCAAAAATGAGATACTCTTCAATTTAAACGTCTATAAATGGATGTTTCTTGTGCAAGACGTGCAAATGCCAGCAAAAAACAGTTTGCAATTTATACCATTCATATTAACATTTGATTTTCTTCCACACGAATTTATCCATTTAAAAACGTTAAAATTTGACGAACGTCTCATTTTTGCCAAAAAGTGACATTGGCCCTTATAAGACCCAAATATAAAATAACAATAACCTACTACATAATATTTAGGCTGTAAAATACAAGATAGTAATTAAATGCATGAAACATCACTGTGATCATTTGTGTGGAGTCAGCTACTTCCTAATTACAATTGCGTTCCCCAAATTTAATTGTACTAAGGATATTAATGAGCGGTAACGTTAGTTATATTACAATAATAGTCATATGAGATCAGCAGCCAACGTTATAGTATTTAGTGGGACAATGATCAGCGGGATCACCCCAATCTTAACTAGAAACAGGCAGAACACGAACTTTCGTATTTTGAAGGGTGTTTCTCAAACAATGGAAAATCAATCTTCATGTTTCATTTCATGTAGGTTGGAAATAGCGTGTTCTTATTTTTACATTTCATAATATTTTGACAAAAAATTCACATTTAATAAAAATCTTCATTTTGTATGTTTTGTATTCCTAAACTGAATTTCTAATTTCCTTGAACCCTGTGACCATCAGCTTCATGGTTAAGCGCACTCCCTGCCCCCAATCTAGAAAGGACTATGTTTCCCTATCAGAATAGATTGATTGTAAAAAAAAATTGGCAAATTTCAGATGGTGAAACATTGTTTCTGTTCTGACTACAGTCCAATCTGCCAAAATTACTTTCAGTCTCTTTCTAAAATATTTGTTATATAAACTCAGTTGAGCGGATTCCATGAGTAGAAGCTTAGTGCTGCATGTGTTTTTGCATCTAATAACATGTAAGAAGATTGAAACATGCCTAAAGCAAAAATTGAAGTTCGCGACTGTCTACCTAAATTCAACTATTTTAAAACAGACGGGAAGCTTTGTTATATAGGTATTAACATTAAAAACATTACTAAAATGAATTATTTTAATTTACAATAAGCTTAAAGTATTAGTCACTCCAGCAAGTTGGAAAACAATCGAAGCAACTCCTCTACTTTTCCTCCCGTCCTTTTATTTGCCATAGTAAAACAGGAAGACAACTTGCTTGTCTACTCAAGGACGGAAGTTTTCTTAAAGATAAAAAGGCTGGAAGGCTATGGAACCAGGAGGTTCAATGCCGCGTTCACAAAAGTTCTGCACTGACTTCTATCCTTAGCTAATTGCATCCAGTTTCTACTTTCTATTCCTATCTCTGCGAGAACCATCCTAATATTGTCTTCCCATCTGCGCCTAGGTCTTCCTAATGGTCGTTTTCCGATGGGTCTTCCAGTCAAGATTTTAAAAGTGTTTCTACTTTCTTTCATTTTAGCTACATGACCTTCCCACCTAAGCCTCTTAGACTTGACGATCCTAACAATGTTGGGTAAACCGTATAAATTATGTAGTTCCTCGTTATGAAGTTCCGCCATTCCCCATTCCCGTTCCTCTTGGGTCCGAATACTCGTCTTAGGATCTTGTTTTCAAATACTTTCAGTCTTTATTCTTTCCTTATAGTAAGCAACCACGTTTCGCAACCATACAGAACAACAGACATGATTATCATTTATGTATTTTAAGCTTCAAATTCTTAGACAGAATTCTCGACGACAAAAGATTTTGCACCGAATATTAACACGAATTCCCTGCTTTTAGTTAACGTTTAATTTCTTAATATGATTTTCGTCTGTTAATATTGATCCTAAATATTTGAAAGTATCCACTTTATCAAAAGCATTATTTAATATTTTAACCCATCTACAATTTGCTGTATTACGGTCCCGACGCACTTAAATGTATTTAGTTTTCTCTGAATTTACTTCTAAACTCCTGTCCCTGCAAGCGTTTAATAAGATCTCAGCATTTCTTTCTATTGTTCGCCTATCATCCCCTATTAAATTTACATCATCAGAATATGCCATAGCCTGGTGAATACCGTTCAACTCTAGGCCCTGATTGCTATCTTTGATTTTCTTTATGGCGTATTCCAGCACAAAGTTAAATAATAATTGCGACAACGCATCTCCTTGTTTCAGGCCCATTTGGACGTGAAATCTCGTGGACAAAAATTTTTCTACCCCGACTTTACTTTGGGATTCATTTAATATACCGCCGGCCAGCAGGCTGTACGCTTCCCCATACCGCGGGAAATTTAAATGATTTTTAATAGTTTGTAGTGTATGAAAGAAAAGCTTCTAAAATAACTTCTGTTGCGTACAGAGACATAAAGTAAAAAGCATATTGTTGCCGAAGATCCCTGCTATAATTTTGGGGGTCACTTGATATACTTGGTACAAACCGAGGGGGCACCACGGGGCGGCAAATGTCAAAAAGTCTATAAAAATGCTAAATTTGGCGTCAAAAGACCCCCAACCCCCTTCTTTTCCACTTTGTCTGTAAAGAATTTTATTGAAAATGTACGTACATCCTTCCGAATGCGAAATCTTTTTGGTTGAGGTCTTACAATGAAATAGTACTATTACTATAAATTATTTTCTGACACCTTGCAAATTCAAAAAAAAAGTGTAAAATTTATGTCATTGCAGTGAATCAGAAAATATTTTTTCCTCACGTTACGAAATGAGACTAAGTTATGATATCACTATTATATTCTTAAGGAAAGTCCCTGGTATAATTGTTGGGTCCTTTGACATACTTGGTACAAACTGAGGGGGCGCCACGTGGCGCAAAAGATAAAAAATCTAGAAAAAATGCTAAACTTGGGGTGAAAACCCTCCCAAACCCCCTTGTTTTCAATTTTGTTTGTAAAGAATTTTATTGAAAATGTACGTACATTCTTCCGAATGCGAAATCTTTTTGGTTGAGGTCTTACAATAAAATAATATAATTACTATATTTTTTTTCTGACACCTTGGTAAAGGTGAAAATGGGGTTTGAGTATGCAGTCGGTCTGTCGGTCTTTGGTCCAGCTTGCAAAGTGAAAGGGAAAGATGTAGGAGAAGATTTTCATCTGTCCCGTCGAACCCAATGCCTGTAGCATTCACGTGTTTCGTCGACGCTGTCGGAATCGTCTTCGCTCAGTGTCTTGGGTTCGATCTCTGGTTCCTCATTGTCAGCAGCGTCCAAATCATCTACATCTTCTGTGTCTGTGTGCTCCCAGAGTGCTTGTTCTTCTTTGCAAAGGCTTAATGACGCCATCTTCTCAAAGGATGAAACACTTGATTCTAGACTTTCTTCTGCGTAAAATAATTCCAGCTACTATAGAGAACGGAGAATGAATCACATGAATTTGTACACAAGAAACAAACAACGCAGTTTGAGCTCGTGGGTTTGAGGATTGGGGGTAGGATGGCAAGTCGTGTATATCGCCCACTTGTTAAAAGGAAATGGAGATAAAATAATTAACTTCCTATTCGTGGCTTATCAATTATTTTCTGTGGCGACATATGTTTAGTCTAACACGGCAGGAAAACATGATTGCCTAACTTCCCTCTTTCCGCACTCCTAGGTGTGGTAAAAAAAAGAGTTTTCTTTTCCTTCGTGGAATAAGAACTATAGTATACATTGAATTACCATGACAATATTCCCTGCGGAACATTTATAAAATCTTGTGAAACGTAGACGAACATTTATAAAATCTTCTTTTTAAAAATCACAAACCTAAATTCTTATCGCTGTTAAAAACTAGATAAAAGTAGGAATAGCACACTTATTTTTTTAAAATGGTGTGCCTTATTTTATGAAGAGATATTCCATAGTGAAAGGAACCAAACGTTAGTTCTCAACCAGTGTGTCCCAGGTCAAAGTAGACCTTTTGCCTGTGTCAATACAGTAACACGTGGGAAAGAACGGATTTACTATTGTGGCAGTGTATTGACGCGTTAGTTTTCTTGGTATTTCAAGTTCTGTAAGAACGTTGTATAATGTTTCTCTCCTAACCGAGTCGTGCGCCTTTCTAAAATCAATAAATAATTGATGTACCGGGGTATTGTATTCCCACTTTTTTCGAGTATTTGGCGAATGGTAAATATTTGGTCGATAGTTCATCAATTTCGTCTGAATCCGCATTGATAATCTCCAATAATTTCATCTGCGTACGTGGTCAATGTTGCTAATAGAATATTTGAAAGGATTTTAAATGATGTTGAAAAAAGAGAAAAGCCTCGATAATTATTACAGTCATTTTTGTCGCATTTCTTGTGAATTTGAATAATGATTGATTCTCTCCACTCTTGTGGCAATTCTTCCTTGTTCCCTATAAGGAGAATGAGTTTGTGTATCTTGTTCCACAATTTTTCACCTCCAGCTAAAATTAAATCAACCGGAATTTCATCCACACCCAGAGATTTGTGTTTCTTTAATTTCTTTATAGCTGTTTCTACTTCTATTCGATTGGGTTCTGGAATATAAGGTTCTGCGGTGTGTATCTCCTTTTCTCCACGCACATTAGTTTTTGGTTGCGTATTCAGCAAATCATCAAAGAAATCTTTCCATCTATTTAAGAGGCTATCCGTATCAGTGAGAACTGTTCCATCAGCTTTCTTTAATATATAAGCACGAGGTTGATAGCCTTTCTTAAATTTGCTGATCCCCTTATACATGTCCTGGATGTTTTTATTTTTACTATTATCTTCAAATTCCTTAATTTTAGCTTTTAAAAACCTCGTTTCTTTGTTCTAAAAGTTTTGGAAGTTTCCCGCCTGATATCTGCGAAATTTTGTGTAGTCATTTCATTCCGATTTTGTAGCCAGCGTAATTTTGCCTGTTTTCTATTCTCTGCTAGTTTAATGCATTCCTGGTTGAACCATGGTTTGTTCCTACGTATTTCGCGTGTCCCCATTTTTCTATTGCTGAACGTTTAATGATATCTCTAATTTCAATCTAAGTATCCTCAACACTAGTGCACTCCGAGTCTTCTAAAACCGAGAATCTATTCGAAAGTTCAATCTAGTATTCCTCTCTTACCTGGCTCTCTTCTAATTTCTTTAAATCAAATCTCTCCGTTTTCGGACATTGAATATTACCTTTATTCAACGATAATCTCTCTCGTGTTATCGCTACTATCAGGTAGTGGTCAGAGTCACAATCAGCCCCTCTAAACGACCGGACATGAATTATGTTAGATTGCCTTCTTCTATCTACTAAAACGTGATCAATTTGATTATGTGCTTTTCCGTCTGGTGATGACCAAGTGTGTTTATGAAAGTCGCGATGTGCGATTCACGATTAGGTTTCTGGCTATTGCAAAGTTCACGAGTCTAACACCGTTGCCATTGCTTTCCTTATCCAGACTTCTCTATAATCAGTTTGACTTCTCTGGTTCTATAATCAGTATAACTTCTCTAGTTCTCTATAATCAGTTTGAAAATATACTCTCGTCCGACCGACGCATTGAAATGCCCTAGTATAATTTTTATATGGTATCGCGAGAGTTGGTCATATATTCGTTCCACTTCTTCGTAAAAACTCTTTTATATCGTCATCCTTATCTTCAGTTGAGGCATGTACATTTCAAACAATAATATCACACCACCGACCCTTAAAAGTAATAAAAGAAGGTCTATCCGTATCAAATCCCACCCGTTTAATTGCTGGCAATATTCGTTTGTGAACGAAAAACTCTGTTCCTAACTGGTGATTTTTATTTCGTTCCCCGTAAAAAAACGTAAAATTTCCGGAATTCACAGATCCGTTTCCTTCCCCCCTAACTTCCTGAACTCCTACTAGGCCCATCCTGTGTTTCTCTAACTCACTCGTCACAGATTTTAACGCGCCTGCCCTATAAAGACTTCTAATATTCCATGTTCCAAATATCATGTATATTTTCTTTTGCTGAGGTCGTGCCAAGTTATTATTCAGTATATCAAATAAAGTTAACTTTAAACAGTATAATAAACATAAAATTATATTTTACATTTAAAAAATACAGTGAAACGTGTCGGAAATTTAAAAGTGAATATTAACAATGAATAATAACGTGTGTCCAGAAACTTTCGTTTCTAATGTCATTTGTGAATCTAGCATTCATTCATTTTAAAATTGTTAATAATATTAGGGTAACTAAAAATTTCCACACTTTTGACATAATTTTTCTTACATTTTTCATTCTAAAGTATGTTCTCGTTTGTACTGTTGTTATGCTGTTGTCGTCATGGTATAAAAATTTGATTTTAATGAAAGCATTTATCTTCCTTTGTTTGAAGACAGATCATGGCCACTGAAAGAGGAACAATGAGCAGTGGTTTGGTGTCTCTGGTCGGAAATTGTATGTGGAACCATGACTGATTTCCAGAAAATGTGCCAGTTTATCAATAGTGACTTGTGTTTGTAACAGAACTGTGTCGTGTGCACACTAAATATTTTTATCATTTGTGGCCGTAGATAGTTCTCCGGCTCCTACCTCGTGCGTAACATTTGTGCGACTATTTTCGAATTAGATGAAGGCACTAAAAGGAACTTTAGAAACATGGAGAAAAGAATACAAATGATATACAGTGATGACGAGAAGAGAAAAGAAGACATAGAGCAGTTTCATAGTTTATTAATGCAGAATGGATATAGTGAGGATAGATTGAAGAAGAATAGCAAGAAAGAAGAGGGCAGAAGGCAGAAGGAAGTGAGAGAAGATACAGAAGAAAAATATAAGATGGTTCGGGATAGAGAGCATAGGAGAAAAAACGAAAGTCTTAAAAAATGTATTGAGAAAAGGAGGAGTAAGAACGTACACAAGAGGAAGTCGAAATGTTAGATGCGTTGAGATGCACTACTGTGATGATATGAATATCTAAAGATTAACGTGGAATATTTCAGTCACACCGCAAAAATGCCGGGATGGCATCTTCTGTACAGCTAATGAATATTGTATATTCTCTACACTTCGAGTTACCCAAATGACGCAGCACACAATATAATGTTAATAATAGTAATTAACACTATTGTACCATACACACTGAAATAAATCAATTTGTATTCCTGTAATTCTGCTATTACAACAATATATTATATTTATTTGCTGTAAACGAAACAAAGGCAAACACATTCTCCTTATGGGGAAAAATATCATCACTAAACTGAATTAAGATTTTCTCTTTTCGGTGCTGTTTTTAAATATAGTGTCTTTGGCAGACTTCTTGGTGTCTTTACCAAAATCTCCTCCAGTTTTGTGCTTAGGTTAGGCCACTTCTCTAAAAGACGTAATACTTTGTGTTTATGTGTGAAATCAATGGCAATCAGAAAAATGAAGGAGTAAATAAATATAGTTATTTCATGAATCATCGTTTTTCATAGCAAAATATATAAATTTCAGTGGGCAAGGTAGCAAATAGGCTTCGAATAGTTACGCTTTTTCCATGTTTCTTACGCAAATGCATATTTATCGTATTTTATTAGACACTGAACATTTTGAAGCATATGTTTTTTTTTCTAATGCACATTCAATGGTATCTGCTGCAAAGAGAACAATAATTTGTAATTTAACATGGAAATATGACTCATTTATCGATGATTTTTCTTATCAAAGCGACCTTGCTATTAAGGAAATTGTGTTTTTGCACAGATTTTCTATCTTGTTGACTGATAAGAAATCTGCTACGAAATGTCATTGACCAAATTCCTTGCAATGGAATGCAGTTGAAACAAGGGAAACTTTTATCTATTGATCACTCCAGCAGTTTTGAAGAGATAAATAAGCTAGTTATGTGATATCTCTGTGTGATTGCAGTCCGGCATATCAGCAGAAAAGAGGACATATTTACATGCATATTTTGAGGTTTTTAGTGCATGACTATCCGAAGCCTTGTAATAAAACATTTTCTATTATGAATTACCAATCTAACATTTCTCCACAACTTTTCTTTCAATATCCTTGTTCTGCGCCTTTACAGTTTAAAAATATTATACAATCTTTCTAATTTTGCAATTTAATCACGCATAGAGATGTTGGGACACAACGGATATGTTAGCTTTTTTGACAATTCTACGATTTCCTTATTCAAGTACGACCTTCAGTTTCCTGTACTGAATTATCCAATGAAAGAAGTACCGTTACAACATACACTACTTTTGAATCCTAAGTACCATTACAACATGCACTACCTTTTAATTCTATTCCGTCTGCTGCTGGTTGCCTTTATTTGCTATAGAACCGGTATCTTACTACACTACGGCCACTACGACTCTGGCCCTGACAGTTCTGCAAGTGAACAAAAGAGTGTTGCCATTTTGTCGTGGGTTTAGCCGTATATACTAAGAATAAACAGAAAAAGCAAGCAAATACAATCGAAATGAATTGCTTAATAAATGCTACATTTTCATGATATTTCAAACTTCCCGGGTAAGGAAACAATATAATAATAACGTTTTTTGCCTGGAGTAACCACAACTGCAAAAAGAGACTTAAGTTCTTCGGAACATTATTCTTTTGTTTGTTTTGAACATTGCTGTTCTTTCTTAACAGTGGATGTTCCGACACGCAATACATCAGCAACTCTGTTCACCACCCTGGTCACAGGAAGAAGATGACCACCATTAACACGCTCCTTCTCGAAATATTCACGAAGTCTGTATATAAATTCTCGGCTTTGTCCTCTGTCCTATTTTCTTTGGCTTCGGTTCCCAAGAACTAACCATTGTCACCAATGAATTACAACAATATTCTTAACAGCACACCCAAACACCCAAAAAGGAAAGAAAACAACTTAAAGTTTATTTAATCGAATACAATCTCAAAGTACCTTTCACTCAACTATGCACAAACAAAAGGAAGACGACGGAGCGGCAACAACGTCTGTTTTCCATGTTAACGGGGTGACAGCTCGGTCACTCACTGGGCCTTGTGGGGTGGGGTGTAAGTGTAGTATGAGCACTCGCTTTCTTTTTCGCATAGCTGTCAGAGCCAGAGATACAGCGGCTACATTATAGTGGCTAGCATGTGCAAGTTGTGCAATATTGGTTGCCTATCCCATGTCGAGTTCCTGAAAATCTTGTAATGTGTAGTACGGATTCAAGAAATTCAAACAGGCAGACAAGAAAGCATCATCTCCAATCAAGAAATCCTTTATTATCAGTTTCAGATAATCTATGATATTCTAATGTAAGTTTATTACCCAAAGTTAAAGCCATTAACGGCCATTATGTATATAACATTATTTTAACAGTAGTAAAAGTTCAAATATGCGCTCAAATAAACTAAGTATGGTTTACACAAACAACCCTATTTAAATTTGCACAAAATATAAGAAAGAACAAATCTCTATTTACATTTAAGCTATTACCGCTATAAAAAGTTTCCGACCTGCTTTTAGCCGTTACTTATCTAAAGTGTTATACCATATTTAACAGAGTATATGCTAGTGAGTGCTTTAATGCTGGATATTAAATGTAATGTTCGTTGATTGTTTTATTGCTATTGTTTAGTTCCCTTTGCCTTTTTCGAGACGTTAGTTCCCAAAGTTTGTATGTCATGGTTCAAGACTGTTTCTGACCAATGCATATATTCATACTGTTCATCATCCGAATCTTAAAAGATTATACAACAGATTGTTTTAGGCACTACTCAAAAAGAAAAACATAAAATCGTCAAAAGTGCATACCGTAAACTTTGATAGACACTTTATTAGACAGAAAAAGAAAATTTCGAGAGAGAAAAATACAGAACTACGTATAGTAGGACGCAATATTACTTTTCGGAGTGTGGCACCCATCTTCACGTCCCTTACTTAGTGCGCCTTTATTTTTCATCCTTTCTCTCTTACACCATCCGCTCTCATTTGACGAAACATTTGGCGTCAGCTTAGTAATCATTTAACTGGGCTTGTATGGTTCAGCTATAGTTGGACTGTGCAGCTTCGGTTTCCTATACTTTGCAATATGTATTAAACTAAGCTAATAGTAATACAAATAAATCTGAAGAAGACTCCTGTGTAATGATACTAAACTCTAGTAGTACTACACAGAGAATGGACAAAAATATGGAAACACCTGACAAATTGCAGATTACCTTTATTAATAGCGAGTAAGATCACCAATACAGGTCACGTATTGTTGTCACAGGGATGCTGTACCATCCCCCCCCCAAAGTAACTGCAAGTTGTAGATGCCATGGTTGTGGGTAGTGTCCTCGCAGCTTGGTCTCCAAAACTGACCACAAGGGATCAATCATATTGAGGTCTGGCGATTGCGGAGGGCATGGTAGATGTAAAACTTCACCTTCGTGCTTAGCAAACCAGTCCCGGACGATATGAACTGTACGAACAGGGTCTCTGCCATCTTGAAACATTGTATGACTATCTGGAAACAAAAGTTTGCACCATGGCATGCAGCTAATCACTCAACATGGTTACGTAGTCCCAGAGTCCAAAATCATGAAAACGAAGTTGGAAGGAGGGGGAACTGGAGGCTGAAGGCCTGGAGAAAGAAAACAGCTCTTCGCACTTTTGCAGTGCAACGTTTCGAAACTAAAACTACACGTACTTCGGCATTCAAAAATGTAAAACTATGCAATATTAGTAGTTATACCGCTGAACACTAGTTTACCGATTAATTACATATGAAATGAAATTATTAAGTTTTACATCTCATGGTTATGCCAATTAGGCTAAAGGAGACTGTGTAGTGGCGCATCTAGGCTGGGGCCCGGGGCACTAGGCCCCTTAGTTTTTTGAATGACGAATAATTGAAACTATTATTTTTATATATTTGAAAGTTTATAGTACACTCATGATATACCTATCATAGTCTGGTGTCTGGCTACCCCCCCCCCCCGTTTTAATCTTGTAAATCCGCCAATGAGACCGTGATGATGACAAATAAATGGAATGGTGGAATTAATAGTGGGAGGAAACGGAAGAACCCCGAGAAAACCCACGCACACTGTGCTTGTCCACTACAAAGTTCACATGGCGCGAGTTGAAATCGAAGCAGGTACTCAATACACCACAAGTGAAAGATCTACCACTGAGCCACTGCATCCTCCGTAATTACATATGAAATACACGTTAATTAAGTATGAATTAGTGTAACTATTAGTTTAATACATATTGCAAAGTAGAGAACATTTTATTTGTCCAATAAAAAAGCAATATAAAACTGACACGTACACAGGATTACACAGGAAGCCACAATAAAAGAACATGGAACACAACGAACTTGTCTCAAAACTCACACCAACACAACGAACTATTAAACAAATAACTAACGTGCACCGAAATTTATATTTTAATGGCTGAAGTAATACCCGGATATAATAAATTTAATGTAATTTCAGATTCTTGCTTAGGACAGAACTTCCTTACCCACTGGAGACAATTTTCGTTCACAGAGAACACATTGATTTTTATAACATCACAGAAGTACGCAAAAAGGAAGTTCAGTAAAATGCTTAAACTTAAATCAAAATTATGAAACCATAGCAAAGAACGGTTATTTGGATTTGAAACTGATTTTCATTAGCAACCGTCCTTGTAACATGAAGTTACATGAACCCATATCGAACATTATAATCTCGCGGAAACAATATCTCTCATATCACTTTTGACCATTCCGAAAAACTTCTGCATGGTTCTTATACCAAGATACATGCATGACATATTATAACAATATGTCATTCATGCATTCAACAGAGTTAGGTACTAAAATCTAATTTACAAAGACCCCGTTGGCTCATGAATTTACATGCTCATACTACCAAGTCCATATATTCAAATACATAAACAAATATTGCAAAGCAAACGTCAATCTAAATACATTCTGTCGTTGGTGTCTATAGGGAAGGTCTAACTACTAACTACTTATAAAACAATAAATATAATCATTCATTAGGACTACAGTAATTGGTAGTAATCAGCTGTTAGACATTCCTTCTCTTAATGACCTATTCTCAACTGGATGTGAATATTTCTTGACTCAAATGAATATTTAAAAAAATGAAATCTGAGTTTTTCTTCGTTCCACAGTTATGCGTATATTGACCGCGTTTATGAGAATGAATGAAGTAGTGGAATGAAGAAAGTGGAAGGAAACGGGAGACCCCCTAGGAAACACATACACAGTGTTAGTCCACCACAAAGTTTAATAGGCGCAAGTCGGTATCGGAAGAGGCGCCCCGCACACCAGAGGTGAATGCTCTACTACTGATCAAAGGTAGCCCCTTTTCGATATTTTGAGTATGATCTTTAACAAGAAAGAGAAAAAAACAAGAAGAGCAGCAGCGAGAGAAAGTTACATACGAAGATAGATACCACAGAGGGTAGAAAGAATTTCAAATACAAGTAAACTGACGTGTCTTACAAGGAACCCTAGGTATCTATCAGAGCCCGATTTTCACAAAACTTTGTATATTGAGAGAGTACCTCGGGAAACTCGCACAGCCAAAATTGTAGCTGCAGAGTCCAAGACGTTGGGACACTAGGGCCCGAGAAAGATTAAAAGTGGGACCTCAGTTCATTAAGGACATGGTGAGAAAATGCAGTTTTTCTTTAAAACTAACTATTGTAGCGACACGAAATGAGCATACATGGATACGAGATCGTCGATATGATCTGTTAAAAGTTATAAAAAATATCCGCCATCTTGAAAGAGGCCATGTTGAAATTGGTGTGATTGGTGTAAATGAGAAGAGGGTCATCCGATGATTAATTTTAACATAAATAGCCACAAACACCTGTTGGTGAAGTCTGTTGTTGGATTACAATATTCTTGTGCTTCTGGTCTGTTGGTGAAGTCTGTTGTGGTATTACATTATTCCTGTGCTTTAGGTACAAGATGAGCAAAGTGTATCCTATGACACTCAAGCAGATGCAGATTATGAAGCGCTATGAGTGGGATCAGTGGAACTAGAAAAC
This sequence comes from Thermobia domestica, assembly GCF_964235325.1. Classification (NCBI taxonomy): domain Eukaryota; kingdom Metazoa; phylum Arthropoda; class Insecta; order Zygentoma; family Lepismatidae; genus Thermobia; species Thermobia domestica. The sequence continues at coordinate 115,474,501 of NC_137471.1, read as the reverse complement.
AGATAGAAATATAATTTTAGCACTACATCATTTATGTCACAGTCACCATGTAATTGGTGGGATGTGCTGGTATGACGGGTTAAATCTTCATAATAGTATCATGGTTGACATTAACTTGTAACTTTTTATTAGATTTAAATTAATTCGAACAGAAATCAGAACGTCATATCAGTCCACCTATAGCGCTCCATACCCTCCATCTGCTCGAGTGTCATAGGATACACTTTGCTTATCATGTACCTAAACCACTCTACCAAAAGCACAGGAATAATATAATCCCACAACAGACTTCACCAACAGGTTTTTGTGGATATTTACATTCAAATTAATGCATCGGGTGACCCTCTTCTCATTTACACCAATCGCACCAGTTTCAACATGGCCTCTTTCAAGATGGCGCATATTCTTTTTATAACTTTTAACAGATCATATCGACCATCTCATATACATGTATGCTCATTTCGTGTCGTTACAATGATTAGTTTTAAAGAAAAAGGTGCATTTTCTCACACTGTCCTTAATGTACTGACGTTCCACTTTTGATCTTTCTCGGGCCCTACTGTCCCAACATCTTGGACTCTGCAGCTACAATTTTGGCTGTGCGAGTTTCCCGAGGTACTCTCTCTATATATAAAGTTTCGTGAAAATCGGGCTCTGATAGATACCTAGGGTTCCTTGTTAGTATAAAGAGAAACAAACTTTTTCCTAAGCTTCTGAGTAAGAGGTAAAGAAATCGTACTTCTATCGATAAATAACATTAAATTCAAATAAGCTACAATAAAAGAACCAACTGAGCACTAGTGGGTCTCGAAGGAAGTCACCATATTAAAAATAAACGTTTTATTGGTATAAGCTAAGAAAGTTCATGGAAATTTCATTTGTTAATGTATTATAGAAAGATTAGTACGATGTATTAAGTTTTCTTCTAACAAGAAGAGCAGTGAAAAAATGGTAATTCTTTCCGATCTGACTTACCTCAAGAGCCGCCATTGGAGTTTAAAAATTCTTCTTGTATGTGTAAGTCCACTATCCTCGTTTATGCGTATAACCAAATCGCTGACGCGCTTGCTCCCTACGGATACATCCCTCGCTACTGCTCGGGCTATCCTGCTACCCTCCTGTCCTGAATCGGTTAAATAGCATTCTAGCCTTTTAGTAGCCACGTAGCATAAATTGCTTTTATTCGCTGTAGTTTTTATGCCATATGTGCCACTATATTTATATTGAGCCCTCCTGAAGTCATCTGCGTTCAAGGGTATAGCCAGAAGGTTTATCTTGAAAAGGCACATCGTTTTTGAAGGGGGCAGCTACAATGTACAAAGCGAAGAATTGTGTTAAAGGTACTGAGGTTGAAGTCTAAAGAAGGTGGCAAGTTTTGTTTTCCGTCCAGAAAGCTAAAACAATTTTTGCTTTTTTGCTTTTTATTCGTATACATTATGTACCAGGTAGTTTTAATTATGCGTAACCAAGAAACACTGCCAGGACCAAACGTCATACTTCTGTACATAACTATTCTAATTTAGGCTCTTGTACACAGAATCTATCTACACAAGACGTGAAGGTTCTAGAACGCATGTCCCCCTATATGGATTAGTAGCTAGATTGATTTCTTTCCGTACACCAAAGTTTGATGTTTAATTCACGTAATATTGCCGAACAAGCGTCAGCGAGTGAATGCAGGTTAGATCCCCGCAGTAGCACGTTGTTTTCTGTCTTTACAGTTAAATGAAAGGCGGGACCTGTGTTCTAGAATCTTTCCAATAAACTGATATTCCTTTTGAAATTTCACTTAATTGTTTTAAAATTTCCTGACAAAAATATTTATTTATTATTCGTGACCAAAAAAAACATAATTATTTTATTAATAGTTATATATCGCTTTATGTTATACACCAAATAGCAGAAAAAGCGAATGAAATTCAAACTGAAAAACGGAATGGAAACGTTGTTTTTCACCAAATTTTCCAGCTGATAAAAATGTATTTAAACCACTAGTTATACATAAAACCATTCTTACATGTAAGGAGCATTGTGACATTAATTCTGTGATATTCGTGATTAAACTCACTGTAAGAACGTTTTCTACATTTTTTTATCACCCACATTATTTACTACACCAGTACATCTGTCATAATCATAGTTCTTCCTCCAAAGAGAGGACAGGGTGGCTTAGTGATGGACGAACTCACTTCTGGTGCGGGAGGAACCTCGTTCGATCCCAAAATAGTTCGTGGTGAATAACATTGTATCCGTGAGATTTTACAAGAATATCTTCTTTTCTCCTGTATTCTCAATTCACGAGTTATTTTGCAATAATTGTCTTTAATCTATTATCTGTCTTCATTATTGGAACAGATTTGACTTTAACCTTCCTTCAGTAGCAAAGACTCTATGAGACATGGAGCTACGGCTTAACGTTAGATACGAAGCACGTGTCCTTACATCGGGTCTCCTATGCTGAAGTCGAGTACGCTACACATTGTCGTGAGTGATATCTGTCTTCATTAGCCTAAAAGGCATAAAAGTTGAACAATACTGACTTTATCACATTTCAGTTCTTCCTCTGATAACCAATTCTGTACGGAAACAAAGTAAATCAAATGTGTCTATCTCTTCTTTCTTTCGAATTATAACTATATTTTCCTAACTTGAACGACGTGCTGCAACGTTCGTTCGTTGAAATGTCGTATTTAACGGTAGCTAATTTACCTCAGTGAACGCTTACAAAATACCAAAGGAATTCTTCAGTTTCTGTGGGGTAAACCTTGCGCCACCCCTGCTCCACATCGAATTGTGCATTAATGAAATCTACGGCTAAAACATTCCATTTTATCCGACTTCGATCCGGCATTTTGTTCTTGAGCTATAGCTGTTTTTGCATTTTTTTTCTACAAATTTTCTGCTGATCATAGCGCCGAAGTCTTATTTTGGTGTCTGGAATTACTTCCCAAACGTTGTCGGTGTTGTTTTGAAATTCCCTATATATCAATTAATTTAGCTTGACAAAACAAATCGATAGATACCGATTGTAACTACTTCCACTTACCTTTATTTCTTTCGCCCTTTTCTTTTTGTTTTCTTCTTTATCTTATTTTTACTTTTTGTCAAAATTCCTTTTAAATAAATATAAATCTGACAAACATAACTAACAAAGTCAAATGCCTTCAAAGAAGCAAATATTTTGGCAACAAAGGTTCAACAATAATATGAGCACTTTCTTGGCAACGTCAGCATTTAAAAAGTATTGTAGGTATATTTTTTTTTTTAAGAAAATATAAATTTTATTATATTTAGAAAGTACGCATAAATTTACATTTATTTACAATATGTTATAGCATATTTGTTCCAAAATAAACATCGGACAGCTTGACAACAATATCTTTCGGGTCTTTAACGATTTTGAGCAACAAAGTAAAATCTGTAGATAATGTTGCTACCACTCCCAAATTTACCGGCATTAGCAATGACTTCCTAGAATTTTGTTATATATATTTATTGTTATATTGAAATTAGAAATTTGGAAGACCAGTGTGAATTACCCCACTCAATTTTATTTTGTAAATAAACTTTAATATTTTTTAAATAAATATTTTCTCTTCAAAACAATCCATAAGAAAGAAAAAATGCTTGAGTTTTGAATCGAAATCTAAAACCAGAAAAAGTAATGTGAAAACCAGTGTGTATTTGATCACGAAATGTATTGTTTTATATTTCGAAAAAGTGACTTTTTTCTCTTCTAAACAATCAAAAGCAAACGAGAAACAAACCACGTTCATCAATTTTATTTTGTAAACATATACTTATATTTCTCGAACCAAATTTCTTTCCTTCAAAATAACCAATAAGGAATCCATATTAACCGATTGATTTTAGACTTGAACGAAGGCCACATTCAAAATTTATTTTGTAAATCTCTCTTTCTATTTTCGAATGAAAAAAAATTCTCTTCAAAATAAGCAATAACAAACAATTAGCGTCTGTTTTGACTCAAAATTTGAAAGTGGGCCACTGTGAAGTTTCACTTTCTTTTGTAAACGCTTTTTATTTGTTCCGAAACCAACTATTTTTTTCTTCAAAGCAATGAACAATCGCATATGACACGCGAAACAAAAAGCAAATGATTGGCTTTACTTTAAAATCAAAATTGAAAGTGGGGGGAAGGCCAGTGGGAAGTTGCCTCCCAACATTATTGGATAAATATCTCATTAAGTTTTTCGAAACAAACTATATTTACTTCAAAACGGTCAATATCAAACGAAAACAAATGCTTGACTTCGGTTTCGAATGAAAATTTTAAAATAAGCACCCAACTTTATTTTGTAAATATATCTTTATATTTTTCGAAATAAACGACTTTTTCAATAAAATAACATTGTTCTACAAAAAAATAAAAGGGGTTCTATTTCTGGGTAACAAAGTAGTGATTCTGAAAGGATTTTCACTAGTGAATTCAAATCTGATTTTAATTTCTGCATCAGGGATATTTTTTGGAGTAATCAGCACGTAATGTTTGTTTGTAAAGCATTATTATATATTGTTCACACTATATATTACATGGAATTGTAGGTATGCGAAACCGCTGTCGACCATAATGGTTTACTTTTTTTCTTTTGTACTGAGTGTCTCTCTTGTCTATAATGATACACCAGCAATAGTCTGCCAGCATGCTGGACATCCACTTCTCTTCATAGCGTTTTTCAATGGTGGATATATCTTTATGAAATCTTTATCCGTGTTCATCGGAAATATCACAGCAATTACTGGGGAAGTAATCCAGATGTGAGTCCATGATATGCAAATTCAAGGACATTTTGCACCCTAAATCCTGATAAGCTGCTAACATTTCATCCACCATCTCCTTGTATTTAGGGTCCCTTCTTCTCTCAAGGAAGTTTTGGCTTACTTTCGTAAAACTCATCCATGCGCGTTTTTCTTTCTCTGTGAGACATGTCTCAAAACCTCTATCTTTCTGCAGGTCTCGTATCTGCGGACCTACAAACACGCCCTCTCTTATTTTTGCAGCTGACCTTCGAGGAAATTTGTCAGCAAGATATGCAAAAGCAGGCCCATTGGGATCCATTGCCTTCACAAGCTGTTTAATAAGTCCAAGTTTTATATGTAGGGGTGGAACATGAACATGTGTAGGATCTACAAGACTGTACTGTTGCACATTCTTTTCACCAACTGTAAAATTGCGTTTAGGCCACTCCTTTTTCACATAATGGAAATTCTTTCCCGACTATCTCATTCACACAAAAAGCATGCATATTTCGTGTAACTTTGTTGCATCCCTAATAATAATACTGTTACCTTGAAGTCACAACCCAACTCCACTTATGTTAACTGTACTTAATTAAGGTCAATATTTTTCTGAATATTCCATAACTCTCTTTGGTAAAAGTGGGATATGCAAAAGGGATTGAAAGCAGTTTATTCCCGATATGCAGCAATACACCTTTTAAGCTATTCTTCGAAGCATCCAAAAACAATCTCCATTCACCAGGTTCGTATGTTATGTGCAAGGCTGTCAATAATCCATGAACAACATTGCAGAATGTCACGGAACTATCACTGGCAAAATAAGACATGAAAGCACGTTCTCAGTTCCTGAAGGTTATGTTGGTTATTTTATGGAGAAGGTTATATTCCTGTAACATGTCGCCTAACAATTCTGCTTTCTGTTTACTGAGTCCTAAGTCTCTCACTAAATCATTTAAATCCTCTTGCCGTAATACACATGGCGTGGGCGTACTCGCGCCTTGATACGGGGGATTCCTTCTTTTTTCCGGAGAAGATGTAAGTTCTATAGTGCTACTTTCTTCACTATCACTCATCTCTTCTATATCTGTGGGCCTTGAAGGAACTGGTAAAGCTTCAGAATGTGCTACAGGTCGTCTTGCTGACGGCAGATTTGTATGAACAATATGTTTCTTTGATTTGCTGTTCGTAAATCCCTGAATTTTTGTAAGCAGAAATAAGAGTCTGTCAAATGGTCCCTTGGTTGCCTCCAAACCACCGGCACAGCAAATAATGAAACATTTTTTTCTTGCCACCACTTAATTCATTTGCAATAACATGTAGAATAACACATATTAGGTGACTACTTCTTATCAAAATCACCAGCTCCGACGCCAAAGTACTGCTTATATGCTCTCTTGATGATGGGTGTGATTTTCTTCCTGTTCCTCACTTCTGTTCTATGAACTCGTCACAAACATAACGGAAGTTGTTAGTTGCGTACTTACAACCACGTGCGCGAGGCTTTTTTTTTTACTTCACTTAAACACAAACAAAATGAATCCACAACATTCAGTTTACATACAGTAAGTAGTACTAACGCCGATAAAATACCAGATTCACAGGCTCAGTTTAACTCACAAACTACTCCCAACATCACATTGCAATAACAAAACACTGTCGGGCACGTTTTGCGAACCTCTGAAAAATGAAAGCTGTCAATGTTGCAATCTCTTACATTCCAAATTCCCTTTTGTCACCATATACTGTGTTTGGCATGTATACGAATATACAGTATGTAGTACATGAATGCTTGAATTGCTCGTAAACTATCCCTGACGGATCAAATCGGATGTCTCATTTGAACTTCCATGTCACATTCCTTTCATAGTAAAAAATTTCATTTCAGAAATACAACCCTTGTAAAACAGTGTAATCAATAAACAACGACTCATTTTGGTTTCGAATCGAAATTTGATAGTTGGGGCCAACTTCACACAGGTGACTAGTGATCGCAGATGTAATGATCTAACCAAAGAAAAACCATCGAAATTCTTACTGTTCTTTGTTCATGTAATTGCGTTTTCATGTAGGTTTCTGTTTTGTTCTTACGAAGAAATGCCTACTAACTAACTAACTAACTTTATGGCCTATCAACGCTGGAGGTTCAATACTGCGTTCACAAAAACTCTCCATTCACTTTTGTAATTAGACCACAGAATCCGGTTTCTACCTAATATTTATATTTTGGAAAGAGTCATCTTAATATTGTTTTCCCATCTGCAACTAGGTCTTCCTATTGGTCTTTTTCCAATTGGGTTTCCAGTTAAAACTTTGAAAGTTCTCCTATTTTGTTCCGTTCTGGATGCATGACCTGCCCACCCGGGGCCAAGTAGATTTCATAACCTTAACAATGTTTGGTAAACTATGAAGTTCTTCGTTATGAAGTTCAGGTCATTTCCCATTCCTGTCGCTCTTGGGTCCGAATATTCACCTAGGGATTTTGTTCTCAAATACTCTCAGTCTGCGTTCTTCTCTCAGAGTAAGCGACCAGTTTCGAAAACATACAACACAACGGACATGATTATCATTTTATAGATTTTTTAAGCTTCAAATTGTACGACAGAATGCTCGAAGATAAAAAAGATTCTGATTTTGATGATAACATGAATTCCCTGCTTTCAGTCGATATCTTATTTCTTCTTAGATATGGATTTGGTCTGTTAATATTGATCCTAGATATTTGAAAATATCCACTTTGTCCAAAGAATTCTTCGATTTTTGACGTTTCCATAATTTGCTGTATTACGATCTCGGCGAATTTCCATATATCTTTCTTCCCCTCTATTTACTTCTAAATTCATGCCGTGCAAGCGTATAATAAAATTATCTGTGCGTTCCTTTCTCCCGTTTTTCTATCAAAATCTTTCAGATTTACATAATCATGATATGCCATAGCCTGATGAATACCATTCAGTTCTAGACTCCTGGTTGCTATCTTTGAATTTCCTTATAGCATATTGCAAAACGAAGTTGAATAATTTATAACAACAACATATCTAATTGGTTTAGGCTATTTTTAAGGTGGAAGCTCGTGGAAAAGTACTTTCCATTCATTTAAACACATTTTAAACTATTTTTTTGTTTTAGTATGCTAAATTAATTAAGAATATTGTAGGCTGTTTCCCTTCATATAGAGTTACTAAAGTCTGTAAATAATTGATGTACTGGATTCATATTGCTTTTCGAGTATTTGTGAAACGGTAATTATCTGGTCGAAAGTTAATCAATTTCGCCTAAATCCGGACTAATAATCTCCAATAACTTCATCTTCTTATTCGATCAACCTTGCAAACATAATATTTAAGAGGATTTTATATAGGATGTTCACAGAAGAGAAATGCCTTGATAGTTATTATAGTCAGTTTTGTTATATTTCTTATGGATTAGAAAAATGATTGGTTCTGGCCAGTGCCGGACTTTCATATAAGGTAAACAAGCTATAGCTTAGGACCCCACTCGCTTGAGGGCCCAAAACTTTAAAGAAAAAACTGATTGTAGTGTAATTTCCAAATACCAGAGAAAGCAAATAAGATAAAACGCACATACAACAATGATGTTTGTTTTATTATTATATACTAGGAGTAGAGTACATATGTATGTTCTGCAGACACTTTTTCCCCTCCACCCCCTAACTAACAAAAACTATGAAGCCGCCACTGACCATTACACTTTAACACAGAAGTATAACTCAAAGTGAGATTGAATATGCTTTTATGACATCTAAAATCAAAAACTTACATCTAAAAACTTACAATGAAATCCTACACAAAATATATTTATTGCATCTTAATCTTCAGTTTATAATCTTTCATTTGACACTTGAATCATGAAAATCCGTTAGTAATTAGCTTTAAAAACTCAATGAGAAGGAATGCATACAACTCCGGAACAGATGATCTGTCACTGATTCATTTTGAACGATTCCAGTACCAGCACAGGACCTTCCAATCCGATTCTCTTTCCTTCTCCTCACATCAACATATATACACATCAGCCTCTTCCTTCAACACAACTTCTAGCTAGCAGTCGAGATGGCGCTGTCAATGACGTAGTCTCCTTCGGGGAGAATACATCATACATGACGTCATTGAATCCGTGACGTAGTCTCCTTCGGGGAGAAAACGTAATACATTGAATCTCTTGGTTTTCTTACCAACATACAATCCTTTAGAGAGAGCATGAGTATAGAAGCGGTAAATTCAAAATATATAACAATAAGATTATCTATATCTTGGTTCCTATTGAATATTTTGGCAATCTGATTGCATTTTTAAATAGCCCATATATGTATTGCGGGTTGCATATTTACAGGGGTAAGTGTAGCGGGATGCATAACTTCTGAAATTTCAGGGGCAAAAACGAAAAATGCTTATACCATCCTTATATATTAACCGATTTTCAAAAATCAGACGGCAAATGAATACTAATAACATAGCCAATTTTCTGAAATGCATAAATAGTTGCATAACCCAGAGGATATGCTTCCCTTTTTCAATATCTCTACAAAATTTCAACAAATCGAAAAATAAAAAATACTACCAAAATCACTATGAAATTCTAAGACTTTTTTAAAGAATAACATTTTCCCGAAAACTCAAAAATAAACCCGTAAAAAATTCCCGAAATTTCGAATTTGCTATAACATCATCAAATATTAACCGATTTTCAAAATTAAAACGTCAATCAATAGAGAAATAAATTTAATTTTTTTGAATGTATTATAGGTTGCATAACTTTAAGGATATTATTTAAAAACTCAAATAAATTTCTTATTTATGTATGGATATTTAAAATTCTAATGACATTCAAAAGCACTGCTTCTCCTTATGCATTGTGTATGTTTAAAGATCTCAGTTTTATGGCTTTATAACCATAAAACACTTAGAACATACTTAAAATTACAAGTTCGGATATTGATAATGGAATCTTCTGTTAACCTCGTTCTCTATAGGAAACAATGACTTCTTAAACTCTGTCCACTGATCATAATTCAAGCTGAATAGACAGCCGTTAATATCAAAAACTACTTGAACTTCGGTTTGCACATTTTTCACAATTACATTGAAATTGTTAGTAAATATAAACTTCTTTTGGTTATCCATTTCTAACCACTCCATTTTTTACTTCGGACGACATATTTTTGTTTATTTTTGTTAGTTTTTGGATTCGCAAAACCGATCCTCATTTGAAATTCACATACAGAACCCAACAGTTGGATAGTTATTTTTTAAACCAGTGTATTTGATTTTTATTCCATCTTTAACGATCTCATCAATCATTTTATCTGTTATGTGTTTTGTAAATCTAGGTGGAAGAAAGACCTTAAACTCCTCACACTCAACTAAAATGCTCCTTCCAAACTTAGTTTTAATCTTTTCCATTTTGACAATCTTATATTCTGTATTTAATTCTAATTCTCTTAATCCAATAACCTGTTTTTGTTCAAGACTTCCAAGCTTGTTTAAAAGTTCAATATGATTCGCCATCGTATTTATTATATAGAAAATCAATCAACACTCTTCAATTGTGATCGATGATAACGGAGCTATATGGTTTAAGGGTAAGGGCGTTGCTAAAATTTTAGAGTATGAAAAGACAAGAGACGCAATTCAAAACAACGTCAAAGAAAAATATCAAAAACAATTTAAGGATCTAAGGGCCAGTATCACTGGCCTTTATCAGTTACTCATCCTCAAACCGTTTTCATTAACGAGCCTGGTCCCTACTTATTCTTAAGCTCCAAAAAAGCCATAGGAGACCACGTAAGAGAAAAATATCAACGACAGTATTCTAGTTTAAAGGGTATCAAAAAGATACCTTTGCATACTCAAACTGTTATCATTAACGAACCCGGTCTCTACTCATTTCTTACTAAGATCAAAAAAGCCTAAAGCAGAACCGTTTCAAGATTTGGAGATCCCTGAAGCAAGAAGTTTAATTTCGTTTATGGAAAACTTCCATAAACATTACAAACATACATTTAACTATCTAAAACTCTTCTACTACTTTCTCATTCTTTGGATCATATGTAAAGTTCTTTTGTCCAATTAAAATCGCATAACATATAGTATTCGCAGCCACAGCTTCTGCAAAGTCTACAACAATCTTTATGTTTGTTCTCTAATTTACCGATACCTTCTTCCTCTTACTACAATTAATCACATACATTGGCCTGTTATCTATAAACTCTTTAGGGTCATAGTACATTTCAGTGTTACCACATGTTATTCTCTTAAATGCAGTATAGTCTTCGTACATCTTAAAATAATCCTTGTTAGCAATATCTATGTTTCTTGATTCTTTTGGAAATACCTCATTCCTCCCATTCTTAAGATAGATATTCTTTTCCTTTACAATGATTAAACTTACTTGCATCTGCTGTTTGTTTACCACTTCTATCAGTTTGGAACATTACAACTACGAAATCTGGCACATGAAATTGTCTAGAATTAAATTGAGTAGTAACATCAAATTCCAAGAAAGAACCTGCAACATTCTTTTGAACACACTGATAAGTATGGAATGAAAACATGACTTTAGGCTCTTTAAGAATATTCAACTTTAATTGTTTTCGTAATTAGATTCGTATTCAACAATAGGCATTCTTATCTCCATACTTTTTATTGTTGTTTTTCCATCATGAGGAGCTGCTCCTGATCCAGTTCATTTGTACAAAACATCGTTATTGTCGTTAGCTTTTGTAAATGTTATTCTCAATCCACCTTTCCACATAACCTCTTTATAATCACTTAAAAAGCCTGGAATTAATCTTAATGGATACAAAACACTAAAGTCCTTTCTCAGACCAAGTTTATCATCTGTTTCAAATCCTGCTTGTTTTAGATGTTCAAATTCTGGCTTGGAAATCTTTAATGTTCCGACAGCTGTAGATGTTATTCCAGGTAGTTCAATCTTATCTATAACAACACCATGCTTTCTAACCTTAATTTGAGAAAAGAAGAATGGGAAGAAGTTATCTACAAGTTTTATAGTATCATTTGCACCAAATGTTCCTCCAACTGATGCACCAACAACTTCAAAAGTCATATGACAATCTGCTTTGTGTGGATGTACGAACCCATCCCCCACAACGAAATAGAACTCAATATCTTTGTTAGCTTCATTCAAATTATTAAATGTTCTGGTGTTAGCTTTAAAACTCTGTAACTCGTAACTCTCAACACTATCCATTTATTATAAAGAAAATCTTGAAACAACGCTTTTATGGGATATACCCATAAAAGATTCATGTATAATAACAATTAAAAACTTATAATCCCCATCCCAACTTAACCTTAGCATTCATAGCAGTACCAACCCCAAAAGCAGCTAATCGTTCACCAATTGGCGCATCACTACTAAATGCTCTTTTCCATGCTTTAGTTTCTAGTTCCTTATCTGCAATATGTCTTGACTCTGTATCTCTATTGTCTCCGTAGTACATATCATGTTCTTTACAAGCCTCATCTAATGGGTTAATACCTTCATCACCTCTTTCTAACCTTTCTCGAAGCTTAGTTCCCGGACCGCAAAATCTAAAACCCGGAATATGTAATTCAAATGGGAGTTTATTAATCAAATCATTTACTAATCCTTTCCCAAGCTTCTCATCATTCCAGAATCGTGGTGGTAATGTATTTAATATCTTAATCAAATAACCTATACCTTTTGGATCATTAGGAAGAAATTGTGAAAGCTTATTATTAATCATACTCACTATACCTACTTTCTCATTGTAAAAGTTATCATTTCCAGCCTTTTCTTCTCCATCTATAACTATTAACCTATCTATAAGCTTTCTCACATCATCCATCCATACATACTCTTTAGGTATCTCTGTATATTGTTTAATTCCTTTCCCAGACTTTGGTGTTTTCTTTCTTGGTGGTGTTGGAGGTAAAGATGGTTTAATATAATTATCCCAAATAGGCTTTATAATATTAATGTACTTAGAACCTCTACTAGATGCTACTTTTTTATCTCGATTATATTTTTGGAAGGCAGCATCTGATTCTATTATTATTTCCTTGTACTGTTCAAAATCATCATCGTCATAATCTTCAATGGTTTTATTAGTATTTATCGTTAACAATTCCCATAGGCCTTCTGTTCCTTTATAAGTTTTACCATTAATTATCAAATCATCACCATTCACTTTAACTTCAGAATTTCCTACCTTATTTATTATTTTCCCATCTTCTTCTACAGTTCTTATTCCAAACACAGTATCATTTCTTTTACTATAATAATTCGTTGCAATCTTACCAAATGATTGTGCTGTTGTTAAAGGTTTTACTCCTTCCACTTTGTCTTTAATTTGTTTTCTCATCTGCTTTATTTCTCCGGTTATAGGCGTATCACTACTACTTGGAGAACTATCGTAAGTTATTTTTTAGGTGTTTCTAGTAGACTAGGATCAATTGAAGCCGACTTATGTGCAACTGGAACAAGTTCAGTTATTAGATTTTTATTTTGTTCTGCTACTTCTTTGATCTCACTCCCCAAGTTTTGAATAGCATCAATTACAGGTTGCTCTTGTGTTTTAAATTTATCGTATATACCTGCTCTTTCTTTCTTCCAAGATTTGAAGCCCTTTATCAAGAACTATTTCAACTTAATATTCTTATCAATTTCTTTCTCATCCATTTATTGTATAGAAAACGAACAAACGTCAATAAACGTCAATAAACGTTAATAAACGTGAAAAAACGTCAATAAACGTCAAACGTTAAAACGTAAAACGTGAAAAAACATCAAACGTTTAAGAAGTCTTTTATCTTGTTCCTATACTTACCATTGTTTACCTTCCTTGTCATATCAATTACTATAAAATCATAATCTTCTTGCCAACATTTTGAACATATCTCTTTAAATTTATCATAAGACATATCTCCTCCAACAAACTCATTATACACATGTTTAAGGTTAGTGTCATCTTGTCTGAATATGCATAGGAAGTTAACGTTATCTCTTATAAGCTGTTTAGGTACTTTCGAATATGTTTGTGCAAGATAGAAACAATCTAAATGTCTATGACTACCTCTTGTAAAGTAATTTCTAACAGTATCTTGATTCTCTAAAATGTAATCATCAAACACAACAGAGTATTTTTCACATTCATCAATAGGTACAATAGAATCATTACCGCTTAAGAACGTTGCTATTTGTTTATTGAACTTTAGTTCTGCTTTTTCAAATCGGTCTTTTAACTGCTCATAGTTTGGCTGATTCATGCTTTTAGAATATATGTAGAAGTAATTATTGTTTAACCAACCTGGCTGTAATAAAAAATTAAATAGCAAAAACGTCTTACCACACCCAGATGAACCCACGATAAGGCATCGAATATCATCAGGTATAAGCTCTCCATTTCTTTTCTTAACTGTTGTTTCTTTTATCATCTCTTTTACATCTCAATTAATAGTTTTCTTACTCATTTATTATAGAGAAAATCAACTCTTGAAACCGCTCAGCCTCTTTCTTTTTAGACTTCATGATTAGAGAGTACAGCCCCTGGTTCGTTAATGAAGGTTGCGTGAGGTTTTTTATTTGGAAGGGTGTCCGGATTACGGGCGCCATTTGTAGTTTCCAGGTTTTCAAATCTACTCTTTATGATCTTATATCTTTAAGCTGTTCTCTCATTTTAAGCAACGTACCTTTTATATATTCGTTATCCATTTCACCATTTAATGTTATTATCATCTCTAACTGTTCTTTAAATGAGTTAATACAAGTGACAATGGCTTTATATTCATCCTTTCTTTTGCTTATGTTCAACTTAGAAGACAAACCTGTTATTATAGCACTTCCAGTTGCAAGAGACATTGTTAACATTGAGTAAATTGTTACAGGTATAAAAATATTAATAAACCCAGTTGTTGCAGAAAGTATAACCGACAACGTGATCAAAGTGTAGTATGCATATTTAACAATTCGTAGTTTTCTCTTTTTCTTCTTTAAACTGTATTCTAACTTTTGAATGACATCTTCAATTAACTTGATTACTTTCTCTCTTGAAATATCTCTAGGTAAATCAAACTCATTAATTTATTATATAATAAATGACTAAGGTATTTAAGCTAACGAGTGATACTTCTGTTTTAAAGAAGAAACTCCATTACGAATTAGACAACAGGAGCAACTACTTAAGTATAGGACTAGTTGGGTTTTACAGTACATATCTAACTCCAAACATAACAACAGAAAAAAACAGTTTCTCATATGGTGATAGACAAGTTTTTATACCAGAAGGGCAATACAGCTTAAACAGTCTTAATGAATATTTAAAATTTCAATCCATCAACATAACATTATCAGAAGATCATTTAAGAAATAGAGTTAAAAATGAAACTGATAGTAATGATGTTACAATTGGGAGTATAGGCACTGTCCTCGGGTTTAATGTTTTTGAAGTTTTAGAAAAGAACAAAACACATATTGGAAGTAAGTTGCCAAAGTTTCATCCGTTTGATACTATAAATGTTCACTGTAATATAGCAGATGGCATGTTTGTTAAAGATACAGAATACACACATAGAGAAACAGGAATTTTAGCATCATTTAAAACAGATGCTGAGTTCAAACACAGTATTATTTACGAGCCTACTTATCCATTATTTTTTGCTATATCCAAAGACAAGGTTGACAATTTTGAGATAAGGATAACAGATGAGAATGATTCCTTAATTGATTTTGGTGGAGCTACAACAACTGTACTTTTACAAACTAAGATTTTCTCTTAAATAAATAGGAAGATGTGTTCTATTAAAGGTTGTATATTTAGCGTTCCTTACAACGAACTAAAGGATTTAAATATCGATCATGTATTAACAAAGAAAAAAACTTAGTGATAAATCTAAGAAAATTAAAGAAGGTAAAGGAATGAATTTAACTTTAACTACTGCACAAATGAAAAAGATTAAGAAAGAGCATATGGGCGGTTTTATTTTTACAATTCCAGCCATTCTAGCAGATTTAGGAGCAGTTGGCTCATTAGCAGGTGGTGCGGCAGCGATTACTAAAACTGTACTTGATGCTAAGAAGAATAAACAAGAACTTGAAGAACAAAAGAGACACAATATGGCTATGGAAGAAAAGCAAAGAGCAGGTAAACCGAAGAAGTCAAAAAACTAAAACCATTGACCAACTTCGATATAGAGAGGTTGGCTAAAGAACTAAAGATAAAACGATTTAGAGGTGTATTTATGAGTGATGAACTTCCACAAAAACCCTATGTACATGAGTGTGATATAGTTAACCTTGATAAATCAGAAAACATTCGTACTCTTTGGATATGCTATTGGAAAGATAACAACATAAAGTACGTGTTGGATTCTTATGG
Organism: Thermobia domestica; assembly: GCF_964235325.1. Classification (NCBI taxonomy): domain Eukaryota; kingdom Metazoa; phylum Arthropoda; class Insecta; order Zygentoma; family Lepismatidae; genus Thermobia; species Thermobia domestica. Next base: position 115,458,360 of record NC_137471.1, on the reverse strand, counting down.
TGGTGTTCCTCCTAAACAACTAGTACAATATCTTGGTACCGAAAACTTACTTTACAATGACGAACGAATACAAGACTTTAACTCAGTTATATGTGGTCATCTTTGTGTTAAGGTTTTAAATCTTCTAAATCAAGGGTATTCTTTTAGCGACGTTATGTATATGATTAAAAATGATTAAGCGCTTTTATGGTTTGTATCCATAAAAGTTTTGTGTTAAGATAAACATGGAAGCTATACACAATTGATTTTTGTCCAGACTCGTTAATGAAGATTGTATGTAGTTGTGGATTAACAGGTAGCGTTTCCTGTACAACCCCCTTTATATGTGACAGTTGTGTTTTATCATCTTCGTCTACATGATCTTGAATAGCATCTCTTGGTCGTGAATACCCTAAAATTGTGGCGACGCCTTTACGAGATAAGGATATCCATAAAAGTTTTGCTTTAAGATAAATATGGAAGCTATACACAATAGGTTTTTAGATTATTTTGAGAAGTATGAGGCTGAACTAGATGCACTGGATAGATATAATTTTTATCAGTATTTTCAGCATGTTAGCGAGATAGACTTAAAAGATAAAAACAACGTATATAATGTTATTGATTTATGGAAAATGCTAATACCAAAATTTTTGTACACGAAAGGAGAGTTGGAAAAGTTACGTCCAATAATTACCGTAAAGGAGTTGTTGACAAATTATAGCTCTAGACCATTAGAGTGCAGTAATTGTGGTAGTAAGTCATTAACAAAAGGTATGAGTAGATACATTTGTGATGATTGTTCTGTAGAGAGTGGTTGGGTTTACAGTACTTGTAAAGAAGTGAAAGCTGCTTGCGTAAGAAAACCATGGCATGATACTATAAAAAGATTTAAGTTACAGCTATCTCGTTTGCAAGCTTTACAGGATAGAATTATTCCCGAAGAGGTGCTCAAGGTGTTAAATGATGAACTTAGAGATATACCAAGAGATTTAATATCAACAAAAGATGTTCTAGAAGTACTAAAGAAAAACAAATACACAAAATATTATGATGATGTCTATTTAATACACTATCACCTTACCGATCAAAAACCATTAAAATTACAACATATGGAGGAAACACTTATAAATGAGTTCGAAAACTTACACGAGGTCTTTAGGGAGCTGTATCCGGAAAGAGCATTGTTTATTAACCTAAAATGTGTATTGTACTATCTGTTGAAAAAGCACGATGTTCATGTTGATATTGATTTTAAACACTCACCTAGACAAATAGAGATGTTAAAGAAATGTTTTGAAAAACTAGGATGGGCATTTTCTGTATAATAAATGAGTATGGATATATTTGGTAATGTTAAAGATAGAAAAGGTGATGTTGATATTAGCGTGGTGGTGTTAGCGTAAGTCAACTTAGGTCAATAGAAGCCCAATTAGAGAACGATAGAAAACGATTTGAAGATGCATTAGAAACGTTACAAGACACATACATAAAGAAAGATTTTCAAAAGATTAGAATGGATACTACTAAACTTATTATGCAAAAAGAAACCATGCCCCTATTATATCGATTAAGAGCTAAAAACGTTAAGGAGCCAATCTTTAGAATATTTAATCTCTCTAACGCTTACAAATTTCTCTATAATGGGAAAATAATGCACATGGAATTAAGTTTGGATAAATACTTTCTAGATATATATTTGGGTGATACTTTGATTAAAGAGATACCTTTTGACCTTAAGAAGAACGATATAATTACGATTAAACCAAATAAAAATTCTGCTATGGAAGAAGGACAATTATTGTTTGTTATAATGTACATAGAAAGAGAGCTTTCCTAAAGACGTTTGCTATATAATAAATATGGATATCTTTGGTAATGTTAAAATGACATCAGAGTTAGATAATACAGTTGTGAGAAAAGATATTGCTATGTTGAAAGAAGAGCTTAACTTCATCAAACGGAGTTATGTTATAGAGCTTCATAGTCGATTGATATCAGAAAATGTTGAAACTCCGTTCTTTTTAATACATAATCTATCTATCGCATACAAAATTCTTTATAAAGGTAGGATAATGCATATAGGGTCATCTTACAATACGTATTATATAGATATATATTTAAATGATTCTCTAGTTGAAACTTTTCCATTGCACTTTAATATAAATGATAAATTAGCAGTTAGACCATCTAAAGATTCTGATCTGAAACATGGTAAATTATTATTGCTTCTTATGCATGTAGAAAAAGAAGACGAAGATAGTGATGATGATGGTGAGAATGTTGATAGCATAATATTAAACAGCGATAGTTACTGATTTTCTATATAATAAACAGGATGTATTGTGTTAAGTATAAGAAATCGACAGATACGAAGAAAGATACTATTAGAATTGAACAAACAAAAAATGGAAGATATCTAAAGAAAGGTATTTGTTCTGTATGTGGTGTTACTAAAACTCAATTCGTTAAAAAGCCTGATTGACTAGAAGAAGGTAAAGGTGTTATAGAAGACATTATAGAAGAAATTCACAAACCATCTAGAAAAAACTTTGACAGATTAAGTGTAGTTATAAAAGGTATCGATGATCTTTGTCAAGCTGATCTTGTAGAAATGGATAATGGAGTATTAAAAGGTGTTTCCAAATTAAATAAAGGTTATAAGTATTTGCTAACGATTATAGATGTGTTTTTGAAATATGCGTTTGCTGTTCCTGTTAAAGATAAGAGTGGTAAGAATCTTACAGAAGCATTCGAATCCATATTAAGAATGAGAAAACCTAGTAACTTATAAACTGATCAAGGTAAAGAGTTTTACAATAAAGAGTTTAAGAAGTTGATGGAGGAAAATCAGATTAATCATTACTCAACCTATAGTGGTAAGAAAGCTTCTGTTGTTGAGAGATTTAATCGAACACTTAAACAAAACATGTGGAAAAGGTTCACAACACAAAGGAATTACAAATGGATAGAGATATTACCAACACTAGTTAAAGAGTATAATCTTCAAATTCATAGAACAATTGGTTTAAAACCTATAGAAGTTAATAAGAAGAATGAGCAAACAATATTGGAGAAAGTGTATCAAAAAGAATAAGCCCAAATACAAGTTAGGTGATCATGTTCGTATAAGTAAATCGAAAGGGTTATTTGAGAAAGGATATACACCTAATTGGTCAACAGAAGTATTTGTTATTAGCGAAGTTATTCCATCTAATCCGCCTACATATAGAATTAAAGATTTAGAAGAAGAGGATGTACAAGGCAGATTTTACGAACCAGAACTATTAAAGACGAAACATAAAGATGAATACTTGTGGAGAAAGTGTTGAGAAAGAAAGGTGACAAAGTATACGTTAAATGGCTAGGGTTTGATGATTCGCATAATAGTTGGATAGATAAGAGTAATGTTGTAGTGTAAATATAAATGTTGTCTTTTATGGTTATTATTCCTTAAAAGCTAGTTTGAATGAGATAGGGGTAACGAAACGATACCCCCATAGCATATATTTCCAGAGCTCACATGTGAGCCGATCAAATCTTTCAAAAAAGTAGCAACACAAAAAACTTCGAAGTTCCCAGGATTCTGGGAACTTCAAAAACTTCTCTTACACAGTAAAACTAGCTGGTAACGAAAATGAAGTTAAAAATAAAGATTTTCTATATAATAAATATGAGTACTATGAATAATTCTCTTAGTTTAAATGATATTTGCTACGAACAGATTAAAGACAATTATTGGTATGGTATTTTTGGTGATTTCAAGTTGATTATAGATAAGAACACTGGATACTTCAATGCTACCAAGCTGTGTCAAGACGGTGGTAAAGAGTTTAAACATTGGTTAGAAAATAAAGGATCAAAAAAGTTATTAGATTACTACAACAAATTTCGAAGTGGTCGGGATTCCGGCCACTTCAGAAACTCATCTTACACAGTAAAACTAGCCGGTAACGAAATAAACAATTTAATCTCAGGAACATATGTCTATAAAAAAGTATTTCTTGCTATTGCTTTTTGGATATCACAAGACTTTTATGACAAATGCTATGATATTATCGAAGACTATTTCGTTTCTAGTTTTAAACAGATTCAAGAAGGTCAAGAAGGCAAAGAAGAGTTTCAAAGAAGAGTAGAAGAGATAGAACAAACAATGGAGAGATTGAGAATTCGAAATGAAGAACAAGAACAAGAACAAGAAATAAATCGTCTTAAATCAATCGCAGCTGAACATACAGAAGATCCAGGGAAAGTACACAAACTAGTTATTGTTAAAAAGAACCTCACAGATAGTCAGCTTCAAGACATAGTAGACAAGTACGACACAGACAAACACGATCAGGTTAGGCGTTACGAGTCATACAAATATTGGGTTGGAAGGGTTCAGCAGCGCAACGTCAAAGCAAGACTTCAGTGTTTCAAAGAAAAGTACCCAAGAATGTCAGTGTTATCAGAAACCAAATATCCAAACTCGGTCAATCTCCTAAACAAAGTCAAAGAAAAATACAGCTGTGTTGTTTCGTATGGTTGCCATGTGGATATTGAAGAAGAAGACGACGAGTTTGTTGTTGATTTGTTTTTGAGTATAAGAGACAATTAACAATAAGTTGTGTGTTTAGATATTTGTAAAGGTAACAACTTTTATGATATATAATCATAAAAGAAAATAAACGATCTAAGAGACGAGTTGAATATTATGAGAAAAGCATGGCTCCCGGAAAACCGGTGACCATCATCAGAAAGTTATTTACTTAAACATTAAACAAACCATCTGTTATAACATCGAATGCTAAATTCAACATACTACCTAAATCGGGATTATTATGATATTTTCTTATTATAACTCTCCAATCGACAAAATGTCTAAATAAATATATAAACTCTACAGAGAGGCGTTGATAAATTGAAATGTTATGCCAATGAACTCTGTCTTTGAACTCTGCAATAAATCCTTCTGTTAAATTTTGAGACATTGAAATCATTTCCCAATCTACTTTGTCAGAGTAATTTCTTATAAGGTTTTCTGATAATTGTTGAGTTCCAGATAAGCACACCCAAGAAACTTTATCTGCATGTTCTCGTATAAAGGCTTCAGAGAGTTTGTTTCTATAAGATATAGCATCAAAATCAACTTTATCTATAAACTCACTAATAAATTCTTCAGATAGGTTTTTATACGATACTTCTCCCCAATCAACTCTATCTGCAAATTCTCTTATAAAATCTTCTGATAAGTCTTGGCTTCCTGAAATAATCCCCCAATCAACTTTATCTGCAAATTCTCTTATAAACTCTTCCGATAACTTTTTCCATAAACATATTTCGCTCAAATTAACTTTCTCCTGATATTTGCGTATGAAATCTTCTGTAATGTGATCATAGTTATATTCCTCCTCATAATCATCATAACCTATAGATAACCATTGTTCATCAGTCAGTGAATCTAATATCTCATCGGATAAGTCCATAACGTTTGCATAGAGAATGTTTTGTATGAGAAATGAGTTTTCTTTAGTGGCTTTCTTGAACAGATGATCTAACATACCTATGGACACGCTAAAATTTATTTTGTCTTCATCATTATAACCACCAATATCTAAATGTTTACATACGCAATCAAATATAGGCTTGTAAGATAATATTTCCTTAGCACTAGTCATGTTCGTTTTTATTCTTAGATTTTTAAAATTTATTTCATTTTTGTTGGTTTCGTATATAATAAATATGGAGAAAGAATTTGATTTATTACATGATGTACTTAAACTAATTCATGAAGATCTTAAACTCTTAGCAGCACTACTAGAGAAGCAAATACTGTTGAAGGAAAAAGAATTATTAATAGCACAACAAAAAACATCTGATTTGAGTAGTGATGATGAATATAAATATGGTAGTGATGATTATGATGATGATGATGATGAGTAAGTTTACAAAAATGATTTAATTTTAATATGTGTATATGTAACTTTGATGGGTCTTCCCATGAAAGTTCTAGACTAACACGCAGTTTAAACATATGTAGGAACATGCAGATGTTTGAACGACGTGTGAAAAAAATGGAACGAAAATGAAGTAAAAAATTTCGGTGTAGGTAAAAATTGAAGAGTATAAAGATTTTCTATATAATAAATAAGATGAGTAATTATAGTAAATTTACTGTAATAGAATTAAGACGACAATGTAAAGAGAGGGGAATCAGAAGATATTCCCGATTAAGAAAAGCAGAACTGATAGACCTTCTTAAACAACATGACGATGAACAAAGCAGAAGGCAGATTAGAAATATATTCCCCTTTAAACAAGAAGTAATTGAAGAACCGAAACCAGCACGTATACCCATCAAAGTAGAATTAGAAGAAACAGCACTCAAAAAGCGTTTACAAACCATTAAAGTTGAAAACACAGGAGGATATAAAGACCCAATAAAATTTTTAGATACAAGTGGAAGAGTTGCTATTAACAAAATCAAAGAGGAATTAAAATTTCACCCTGTTAAAGTTAACCTTGTTTTCATTTGCGACTATATTAAAGATAAAGAAATACAGGAGCGCAATTTTAAAACATCAAACGAGAGAATATTAGAATCAACTGACTTAAGTGAATATATACATCATGCAAAACAAAAACTTCGTAGAGAAATGGAAGAGTTTGAAGGTAGAGGATCAGGATGGACATTACACCAAATTAAATATTTACAAATCAGATTAAACAAGTATGTACCATTAAGAGCTTCTTCCTATATTGAGCTTCCTAAACCAATTAAAGATAAGAAAGCAGTGATTAATATTAAAAATAAAGACAACAAATGTTTCTTGTATTCTATTGCTAGCTATTTAAAACCTATAGACAGATGTTCTCAGTATCAAAGACCTTCACATTATAAACAGCTTGTTAATGAGTTGCAAAGGAAGTATTGTGATAACATTGAATTTCCTGTACAATTAAAAGATATTCCAAAATTTGAAAGAAGAAGTAATATATCCATCAATGTTTACAGCTATGACAAGAACTATAATGTATATCCACTTCAAATCACAAAAAATAAGCAGGAAACTCATATCAATTTATTATATGTAAAAGATGAAAAAAATAATAATCATTTTTGTTGGATAAAAGACCTATCACGATTAATAAGAAGTCAAGTGACAAAACATACTGAGAAGTTATACTTTTGTGATAGATGTTTAATAAGACACTTTCGAAATGAGAAGCAGTTGCAAAACCATGAGCTATATTGTAAAGAGCATGAGGCTGTTAAAATAGAACTTCCAAAACCATACGACAATCAAATAGAGTTTCAAAACTATAATCGTTCATTAAGAGTTCCATTTCCGATAATTGCTGACTTTGAATGTATCTTATGTAAGTTAAAAATAGAGCATAATTGTAGTAAAACAGTAAAATATCAAAAGCATGAACCAATAAGTTTTTGTTACTATGTCAAATATTCAAATGGGGACTATAAAGCTCCTGTTAGTTATATAGGTCCAGATGCTGCGAAAGTATTTATTGAAATGTTACAAAAAGAAGCAATAGAAATATTAGAAATATATAAAAGGGTAGTTGATATGACTCCGCTTAGTGAGAAGGAAATAGAAGTTTATAACAGTTAGGATACTTGTCATATATGTGAGAAAAACTTGAATGACTTACCACCAGCTGTTGAGAAAAAAATAAATATATTAAAGGGGAAAATACAGTTCTACAAGGATAAAGATGATATGAGTGAAAAAATAGAAGAAAGGAAGCATGGCTTAAAAAAATGTTTGTATAAGATAAATAAAAAATAAAGCAAAAGTAAGAGATCATGATCATTTAGCTGGAAAATTTAGAGGTGAAGCTCACAGTTATTGCAATTTAAACTATAATCCTAACTTTGTTCCCGTATTTCTTCACAACTTAACTGGCTATGATACGCATTTGTTTATTAATGAGTTAGCTTATGGTACACAGAAAATTTAACTGATCGCTAATAATGAGGAAAAATACATAACATATGAAAAATATGTAAAAAAAAAAGCAGGATCAGAAAAAGATGGAATAAATTTAAGATTTGTTGATTCATTTAGATTTATGCCAAAGAGTTTAGCAGAGCTAACAAAGAATTTAAAGCCAGAACAATTTCGAGAAACATTAAAGTTTTTCCCGATTGATAAACTTGATTTAGTTAATACTAAAGGTGATTATCCATTTGATTATGTTGATTCATTTGAAAAATTGAAAGAACCTGTACCATTATCTCCAGACCAATTTACAAACAGATTAACAGGGGAAAAAATAAGTCCTGAACGTCATAAGCTTCATGTACGAGTTTGTAAAGAATTCAATCTAGAGTTACTGGAGGACTTAACTGAACATTATAACAAAACAGATGTCCTTCAATTAACAGATATATTTGAAAACTTTAGAGATGTATGTTTAAAGGCATATGGATTAGATCCTGCTTGGTATTATACAGCGCCAGGTCTATCGTGGGATGCAATGTTAAAGATGACTAAAATTAACTTAGAAATGTTAACTGATTATGATAAAATACTAATGTTAGAAAAGGGTATACGAGGAGGAATCTCACAATGTAGTAAAAGATATGTAAAAGCTAACAACAAATATATGCAAGATTATAATAAGGATGAGTGTTCAACATACATAGCATATCTAGACGCAAACAACTTATATGGATGGGCGATGAGTCAATACATGCCTTATAAAGATTTTAAGTGGGTTAAACCTTACATAGATATAATGAACATTCCAGATGACTCAGAAACTGGATACATATTAGAAGTAGATTTAGAATATCCAAAGTATTTACACAACAAACATTCTGATTTACCATTAGCTCCAGAAAACATGTGTCCACCAGAATCAAAACAATCGAAACTACTAACAACACTTTATAATAAGGAGAGATATGTAATTCACTAAAGGAACTTAAAACTATATATGTCGCTTGGAATAAAATTAAAGAAAGCGCATAGAGTATTAGAATTCAAACAATCAGACTGGTTAAAGAAATACATTGATTTAAATACAAATATGAGAACGCAAGCTAAAAACAAGTTTGAAGAAGACTTTTATAAGCTCATGAATAACTCAGTATTCGGAAAAACAATGGAAAATATTCGAAAGAGGCAACCCATACAATTAGAATGTGATCCTGAAAGAGTAGAAAAATTAATTGCAAAACCTAATTTTGATTACAGAACAATATTTACAGAGAATTTGTGTGCTATACATATGAAAAAAGAGCGATTGACATTTAATAAACCAATATATGTTGGTATGAGTGTATTAGAGCTATCAAAACTGTTAATGTACGATTTTCATTATAACACTATGAAGCCGAAATATGGAAACAATATAGATTTATGTTACATGGATACCAATAGCTTTATATATGAGATTGAGACTGAAGACTTTTACAAATATATAGCAGAAATAGTTGACCAGTTTGACACGAGTGAATAAAAGGAAAATAATGTATATGGACTACCACTAGTAAAAAAAAAAAATAATAGGTAAGATGAAAGATGAGAATAAAGGTAAGATAATGACGGAGTTTCTTGGATTGAGATCAAAGATGTATGCTTATAGAGTAGAAAATAAAGAAGAGAAAAAAGCTAAAGGAGTAACTAAATGTGTAGTTGCCAAGGAGTTGCAATTTGATGATTATAAAGAAAGCTTATTTAAAAATGTTAAAACGTATAAAGACATAAACCTTATTAGAAGTTATAAGCACGATATATATAGTATAACCGTTCATAAGCTAGCATTAGAATCTTCAGATGATAAGAGATATATATTACGAGATGGGGTAAATACATCATAAGATAGAAAAGAAGTAGATGTAAGTTAATTATAAGTTTTAGATGTAAGTTAGTTATAAGTTTTTAGATGTAAGTTTTTATGATTTTAAATGTCATAAAAGCATATTCAATCTCACTTTGAGTTATACTTCTGTGTTAAAGTGTAATGGTCAGTGGCGGCTTCATAGTTTTTGTTAGTTAGGGGTGGAGGGAAAAAAAGTGTCTGCAGAACATACATATGTACTCTACTACTAGGCTTTTATGAAGCAAGTAATTGGGTTCTATTTCTTGGCCCCACTTGTAATGAGACCCTGTTATCGAGCCCCACTTATATTGGAGCCCATGTTTCTCAAGCCTTCTTGTAATAGGCCCTTAATTCCATTTAGATATCCATTAGGTCCATAAATTAGCATATAAAATATATGCAAACCTAATAAACGGCGACATTTCATCGCTGAAAAAGAAAGCTTGACGTATAAGAGCCCCTTCTAATGATCACACGTTGTTTGTCACGGTGTTTTTGCCACGAGTCGACTTTGGTGTTATTTGCCACGGTATTGTTCTCTCTGATTTATGTTATATCATCGTCGTGCGATTTATGCGACATCAACTCATAAATTGAGGGTTGGCAGATGACTATATTATAACAATCAGATCCGTTATATTTATAAACAGAATACATACCATGGGGAAAATATAAACAAAGAGAACGTCTTAGAAGCTTTAGATAAGAGAATGTTCATGAGGTAAAGGTAAACAAAGAAAACGTCTTAGAAGCTTTAGATAAGAGAATGTTCATGAGGTAAAGATAAACAAAGAGAACGTTTTAGAAGCTTTAGATAAGAGAATGTTCATGAGGTAAAGATAAACAAAGAAATCGTCTTAAAAGCCTTAGACATTATTGCGCTTGGAGCTACAGTGCAATCGTTTATAAGATCTTCTCCGCATAGAACTGATCCAAATCCAAAGAAACGAATTCCTCATGTCAACATTGGGCATGCATCCATTTGTAGGGAGGCCATTATAAATTTAAACTTGATTGATCTGTAGTTAAAACGAGTTGAGTTGAGTTGATTTTAAGTTTAACGTCCCGTTCAGCAGCAAGGCGATATGAGATGTGAACCTACTGATTAACGAGGAATCCGAACCTCAAGAGCTCTCGCCGGGAATCGAACTCGGATGTCCCACGTAAAAGGCGCATACGACAACCGTTTAGCCACGAAGGAGCTCTGTAGTTAAAACGAATGGAAAATCGTGACTGTATTGATTAATAAATAATCTTTGTAAACAGTGAGCAAGCAGTTCCAATAAATTAGGAACAAAATTAATGATCAAAGCGAAGAATATCAACATCGGTATACGGTGAAGTTACTGAAAGATCGGAGATTTCTAAAACACAAGCAAATGAGTAGGATTATCAAAGCAGACAGAAACAAGATTCGAATCAGAGTTGTCGGGAGATTAACCCACATTAAAGACTGTCAGTTATCGAAATATCATTGATTGATTGATTTTGTACATATATTTTTCAGCGAACAATGATGTGGAGATCCTACTTTTTGTCCTTCCGTTAGTCTTCAACCATACCGGATACCTTCAACGAAGTGTTCGTACCAGCATAGAAGGTAGGCTACGTTGAATTACTTTTTTTCTTTCATTTTTTTATAAGGCGTTCACATTAAGCTGAAATGTCCAAATGACTGCAGCATAGCTATAACTGTCTTCAGGGACTTACGCAGGGGGTGGGTTCTCGATTCGAATATCGCTTCGGGTATAGGTGTTTTTAACTATTCTGTACAAAGCATTCAGCAGGTTAAATAATTTGATAAAATGATGTTACTTTTTCATATATATAAACAGTGGTAAGAGTATACCTTCGGTGTTCGTAGTCATGGGTTCAATTTCCGGAGAGACACTCAACAATTTCGGTGTTGATCCAGCATTGTGAGTACAATTGGGGAGTTATCTGAAGTAAGAGGTAACGGACTCCAGTCTAAAAAGCCGGTATTAGGGACTTTGGGTCTCGATGCCTTGACTACCTATCCCCACTTTGAACCAATTGAACGTAAGCCCGCTGGTACAAAACAAAAGACTGTCGTGCCCGTAAGAAGAGTTCAGTCTTTTTTTAAAAAAATATATATCATAAATGCCTTTTTTATTATTAAATTTTATTGGTTCGCGAAATTTTCAATACAATTCGTCTTGAAGCTCTAAGTTTAGTCATTTTTCACTTTCTTTTTTTTTAAGTTGAATGGCATTTTACCATTTCCCCCTCGTTTTCCTTATTTTTTTTAGTTTTACTTATGTTTCTTTGCACAGACATTGCGCCTATAGTCGCGTGTTTAGTGTGTTCGTTTACAAAAGCGGACCTTATCCCTACCACAATAGAAAGTAAGAGTGCCCTATATCAAAGAAATATTAATTGACGTATGTAAGTTAATATATCTGTAATGAAGTCACAATAGCTAAGTTTTTTCATCCTACATAGTTTCCTCATTCTCTTCACTTCCGCTTCCTGAATTCCAGTTCTAGTATTTCTTGAGCAAGGACCATTTAATCGGGAACTGATGTCTCATGCGGGTCCTTAACTATAACATCAACAATAAAGAAAGTAGGGTTTAATTTACATTAATAGCTACTACTACTAATAATAATAATACGGAGCGAGCTTAGGCTAGTTGTTAGAATTCTTGCTTCGCAATTGAGTAATACCGGATCCGAATTCGGAGACCAACCAAGCCATCCGGACTGAGGATTTTCCAGCGTTATTCCTCAATTATACTGGGCAAATGCTAGATTAGTGCCTTAATTCAAGGCTCTGGAGACCTTCCTTCCATTCCTTTTCCAACGTTGTTTTCATCTGTTGATTACTACAGTGCAAAGTGGCCTCTGAGGATTTATTCGGTAGCTTTTAGTAATAACGACATAATACTGTATCCTATATCTTCACAAAACATGTAGGTTAATTTAACTACAGCCTTAGAGTCCCAACAAATAGATTAAGTTTTAATGTCAATTTCCTGATTTTTAAATACTATTTTCATAATGTTTTAGCTTCCAATTTTCGAATGTATGTTCCCACCGAGAATTGAACCTGGGATCACATGAACAACTGCGAATATGTTAAAACATTTTTGAACACTTTAATATACAAAACACAAAAATACTTAATATCTTCTTTGTTCTTAAGGAATAAACCAATAATAATTTCATTATTAAATCAACTATAGCTTTATTAAATTAGTGCACACATGTCTGTCAAGTTACTTAGATTTCGTACAGTCCTAATCGGATGGGTTTTTCATGAGTGCACCCTGGTAGAGACAAAACAAAACCATTTTTTTTAAATCTTTTTTGAAGGCTCGGATCTGGTGGACCCCTTCGTGGGTATCCCCTGGCTACAATCATATCTCCTGACAGTCCTCGTTTCGCCTAAGCCTAAGCAATTATCTGATTGACACTTTTATGACAGATAAATGATATTTACATACGTTTTAGGTGAAATAAGGATTCTCGTTTGGTCTAGTTCTCGTTTTGCCCAAAATAGCACACTATAAAAATATTGCGGATATTTCATTGAAAGAAATTTCGAAATAAGTATTTGCGTTTGGAAAAATATTTCGACAGTTGTGTTATGTTTAGTTTTCATTTCTATCTTGAGAATATTAACATTAGAAACATTTTTCATTTAAAGTTAATTTCCTCACAGCGTGCATAGTGGCTATATTTGCGATGAGAGAACAACAAGTTACTCGTAGTTTATTCCCTGTTATTAATTTCGTTTATAGGTATTCCGTCGTCTCCTTTAGCCTAACTAGCATAACCGTGGGACGTAAAACTCAAAGATTTCATTTCATTTCATTTTAGTTTATAGGTGAAAGTTTTTCAAAAGTAACTTTTACTTTGCAGTTTGTTTCCAAATATCTCATATTATCAAAGTGCTGCTAATCGGTATCTTAAAGGAAATATAATTTGTGTTCGTATAAACTGAAATAACATTTGGATTTTACATTTCTGTTTGTGTCGTTCTTATGTAGATGTTTAAGTTACTTTATTGTAGTTTTTCTGATATTTCAGAGAATTTCATTCCAGTTTCAGTACTTCTTTAAAACTGCTAATGCATTATAATGGATCCTGTTGTGATTCTATATAATTTTAATTCATATGAAATTTGTAAACATTTCGAGCTAAATCAACATTTCTAAGAATTCACTATAGAAAAAAGGGGTTGTATTTTCTTTCCCTTTCGCTTTTAACGTAATATTTATCTCTGAAGATAAGAGAGGGGTAGGGTGGTGATTAGTGACGTGAGGTTGAAAATTTTCCACACTAAACAAATATCAGTGATTAAGTAACAATTTCTCATTAACCATAAAATTGATTGTATTCATATATAGAAATATTAAAAAGTGAAAGATCGTTTAAAGAATCTGGAAATTTTCATCCCCCCAGAAGTCTTAAAAATTCGAATGTAGCAAATGACTTTAAAACCTCCAACATTTTGCTGTGTAGTGATAATGTAATGTCTAGAGATTAAATGAGCTGACTTTTGTACCGGTGTTCAAAAGGCCAATGCACTTTTTATCGGCTATTCCCCACTTAGGAACTATATTGTAAGCATCCAATTATTATTATTATTATTATTATTATTATTATTATTATTATTATTATTATTATTATTATTATTAGACTTGAGAGCTTCTGGTTTTTAGGTAGCTTCAGGTGGTTTCACAATTAACTCGCTTCACTCTCGAGATCTGGTTTATGCAGTGTGCGAACTAAGGGACATTGTACTGTGGGAGATACACTGTACTTCAAAGAAGATAACATGGGGTCATCCAAAACTTATCATCCAACACAACAAGGGGAGAAATCCTCCTGATCCACTCCGTTAATTCGCACACTGGGTTTATGTGAGCGAACTTCGCTACTATTTCCTTCACGTAGGCTTCTTATCTTTGGCGGAAAAGGCACCGAAACGCTTCGCTTTGGTGCAAAAAATTAAATTGGTGTGGGTATAACGTTCCTTTTTAGCAGCACAGGCCATATCAGAAACAGGAGCACAGTGTTGTCCACCACAAACTCACATGGCGAGGCCGGAAATCGAACTCGGAGCCTCTTGAACCAGAGGTGAGTACTACTGAGCTACCGTGCGCCCTCGTTTTGGTGCAGAAATCGGCCCTACTTAAAATAATAAAACATAGATACTGCCTCTACTCTTTTTCCACTTCGAATACTGATCCTGACGCTATGACACCCTTACATATTAGGAGATCCAGAAAACTTTACTCCAGCTAACCCCCTTAGTTACTCCTGTTCACATTCAGCTAGAATTATACTTTTTCTTTGCATAAGCTATTCTCCGATCTATTCGTAACAAATTAGGCGGGGTAATTACACTAGTAACATATATTCTTATTTTAATAATTATACCATTCTTCCACACTAGAAAGATACGAGAACTAAAATTCTCTCCCATCAACTAATTGAAACCATTAAAAAACATACCTAATAAAACAAAGGGTCGGCGATCCCTCATCCCCGCCCCCCCCCCCAGAAGGAACGTTTTCAAGAACAGAGAAAAATCGGAAAATTATCATTCTAATTTACTTTAATTTATTTTAATTCAGAGCGTGCGTAGCTTGTAGTAGATTATATTATTCCCTTCAGTTTTATTTGTATTAAGGAAGATGCGTCACTGAACGAATTACTCATAACTTTGGTGAATCTGTAGTTCTTGGAGTGCTTGAGAAAATTCAAGAACAAAAGACCTTACGTCATTGACACGTTGACGGGAAAATTCGGGAAAATAAACGTTTTGGAGCAAATAAAGCATTCTTTTGTGTACGCCATATTTGAAATATTCACTCAAAATATGAACAAAATCGAGAACAAAAAGTAGTTCTGGGCATATGTATACTGACATATACACATACACACACTGTACGATAATGTTTCAATTTGCTAGTACTTCTTGCTATATAAGCAAAATGTCAAACATATCTACTTCTTTTCTATTGGAGAACATACCGTACCATACCGTGAAGAATAACACAAAATGTCAACAAATAACAAAAGACATTGTGATATTCCTATGTACAGTCCGCAGCAAAAAACCTGCAACATTATCATGTAAATTATTGTGAAACTTCCCCTAACAACGTTGGGAGTGAACATAATGTCTAAGTGGCACGAATCACGCCAGGAGATACCTTGGAGTCCTACCTTGCACACTTATTTTGCAGCAAAAGTCTTTGTCGCTTCAGAATACACATTGCAGGTTTTTTGCAGCGGATTGTACATTTCTTGGTAGCTTAAAAATTATACAGTAGTTAGTTATAAAGTAATATTTAATAGTATATGTTACACAATGTTTCAAATGGGCCAAAATATAAGGGAGTAATCTTTACGTGTTGCTTTTATTTCGGTTTATATCATGTATAATTAGAATATTTGGAGCGAAAATTTGGAGTGAAAATAGTTTCCCATACTATGTAAAAATATTCAGTCAATAATATAAAGCGGTTCAGAAAACTGCTCACGCCCCATTCGAAAATAAATATGCACTCTCTGGTTGACAGAAATTTGAGTGTTTTCAAGACCCGTGGTTTGCAAGTTCACATTTTCCGCTTTCAAAAGACAAATAGTTCGTAAATGTTGAAAATAACGCTGACTAATGTAACTATTACTACTACCAGTATCAAACAAAGTACAGCTTTACCTTTAATACGTATTAATACAGATATTATATTTTTCAATCATTCTTCGTGTGATAGATAAACACTAACTTCAATTGATTCTCCATTTTTCTTTTCATTTAAATTAAACATAAGTTGGGGCGCGGTGGCTCAGTGGTAGAGCGTTCACCTCCGGTGTTTGAGATTCCTGGCTCGAAACTTTGAGATGGTATTTTCCATGTCCTTTCTACAGCTCGGTCTGAGACTATCTCACCGAAACACAATGAAAATTTATAAAGTTATTAAAATTATTCTTAAATTCTGGGTTTCGGGAAATCTAATGAAAATTACATTCTAGCATTAAGTCAGATTATTTCTGCTTAACAATAGTGCCGCGGTGGCTCAGTAGTAGAGTGTTCATCTCTGGTGCTCAGGGTCCCGGACTCAAACCCTGCTCCTGCCAAGTAAACTTTATGGTGGACAAACGGGGTTCTCCCGTTTCCTCCCACTTTCATCATTCCACCATTTTACTCATTTCTCATAATCACCGTATCCTTTAACCTAACCGGCATGGCCGTGGGACTTAAAGATTTCAGTTCATTCCATTTGTTTTTTACATATCCTAGTAAACACCCCAAAGAAAAAAAGGGATCGAAACCTCCGAGAGAGAGAGAGAGAGAGAGAGAGAGAGAGAGAGAGAGAGAGAGAGGTGTAAAAACACTATCGTAAGATAAATTCTAAGTCAAAGTTCGAAGCAGTTGCGTTTGACTGGGTGCTTTCTTTTTTATTATTATTATTTTAGTTTCTGGAACAGAAAAGTGTTTTGTGACCTAAAAACTTACAATATAGGTTCCTGGGACCCTTTTAACCACGGCCCGTGTCCAGTAGCACGTTTATCTGATACAGCTAACATATCTTGGCGGCCATTTCGAATACGGTAACCGACATGAAAGTCTTTTACCACATAGCTTGGGGTGTTTGTTTAAAAATCTACTGTTGTGCCACGCTAACCAGTCTATTTTTATTTTAATTAAGATGTGAAAGAAATTTTTTGTTGATGGTTGGACTCAAGCGAGTCAGAAACTACAATTAACAAAGAGTTTATTTTGGGTAAAATCATATGTGAGATTAGAAAGGCCTTATTTATGTAAAAGATATTTCATCTGTATATGATAAAATAGTAAAGTTATTTTCTAAGAATAAAACACATATTTTCCATGTGAAGTTTAACTTCTTATTGAAGAGGAGCTAAACAGTAGAATTTGTTACAATTTACATCATTCAGATAGTTCAGGATTGAGTTTAGAGTTGAGTTGAGTTAATTTTGAGTTTAACGTCCATTTCAGCAGCGTGGTTATATGAGACATGTACTTACTGATAAACGTGAAATTCGAACCACATGAGCTCCCACTGGGAATCGAACCCGGGTCGCCCAGGCAAAATGCAAATGAAATATTTAAGTTTTACGTCCCATGCTTATGCCGTTCAGGCTAAAGGAGACGGTAATGATGAAAAATGAAGGAAATAGTAGAATGAAGAAAATTGCGTAAACCCCGAGAAACCCCACGAGCACAGTGTTTGTCTACCACAAAGTCCACACATCGCGAGCTAGGATCTAACCAGGGACCCCAAGCACCGGAGGTGAACTCTCTACCATTAAGCTACCGTGCCCCCAGATGTATAGGTTTGGATACGAATCAAGATCTGAGATTCAAATTTCGGATCCAGATCCAAGATCCGGACCCAGATCCGAGATCCGAATTTCGGATCCAGATCCAAGATCCGGACCCAGATTCGAAATCCGAATTACGGATCTAGACCTAGGGGAGGGGGGAGGCATAGAATGTGACTATCAATTGACATCCTTATGTATTGTATTGTATTGTATTTATTATTCCATTTGAAAACAAGATACATTTGGTATTTGGAGAGTTCAGACAGTCCTCTTTCTGTTTCAATTTTGTATGTTATTATAAAGATAATCTACTACGTTGTAGTATACTTTATCCATCAGGAATCTCTTGAGTTTCTCTTTAAAAGCATATATATTTTCTTCATTTTTTATTTCTCTGGGCAGCTTATTATAAATTTGTGCTCCCATATGGCTCGGAATTATCAATGAAATATTAAATTACACCTTACAATGTAAAATTTTCGGGAGGACGTATGGTAGGTGGCCCTGATGGACTAGCAGAAGTGATTGTAAAATTTAAAACAACAAACATTTAATGAACCAAAGATTCAACCAGCAGAATTGATTAGTTATAATGTTGATCCCAATATTTTAACAGAGAAAGAGGAGAGAAAGAGAGAGAATATAAGTCAACTCTTAAGAACAAAGAAGAGATTAAGTACATATTTATATAAGCCAATGAATAAGCGCGAGAATTTTACTGGGTTTTCACGTTATATCAAAAAATGACCTTTTTCCCTTTTAGCTAAATTTACCTACGAAATAATAATAATAATAATAATAATAATAATAATAATAATAATAATAATAATAATAATAATAATAATAATAATAATGAGGAGGAGGAGGAGGAGGAGGAGGAAGAGAAGAGGAAGAAGGAAAAGAAACGAACGATACTGAATACTGACTTTTGAATGGGTATTTTATGTTTGTATGTAGAAAGTAATTCGGTAAGTTAAGCAGTTCAAGAGTTCGGCTTCTTTTATTCATTCCTTTCCCTTTTTTTTTTTAGTGTACCTGAATAATTTGTCTGAGAATCTTAACTATTCAAAGATTACTATGCCGTAAATAAAATAATAACAATAAGAATGCAAACTGCTTTTTCATAAATATGTAAACAAGAAAAATTTAGTGCATCAATACAAATATAATTTACATAATGAAGCTATGATTTTTTTTTTAAGTTAAGGGAATCAGTCCATGTTAACATTGGACATGTATGCATTTGTAGGGATGCCATTATAAATTTAAACTTGATTGATCTGTAGTTAAAACGAGTTGAGTTGAGTTGATTTTAAGTTTAACGTCCCGTTCAGCAGCAAGGCGATATGAGATGTGAACCTACTGATTAACGAGGAATCCGAACCTCATGAGCTCTCGCCGGGAATCGAACTCGGATGTCCCACGTAAAAGGCGCATACGACAACCGTTTAGCCACGAAGGAGCTCTGTAGTTAAAACGAATGGAAAATCGTGACTGTATTGATTAATAAATAATCTTTGTAAACAGTGAGCAAGCAGTTCCAATAAATTAGGAACAAAATTAATGATCAAAGCGAAGAATATCAACATCGGTATACGGTGAAGTTACTGAAAGATCGGAGATTTCTAAAACACACGCAAATGAGTAGGATCATCAAAGCAGACAGAAACAAGATTCGAATCAGAGTTTTTGGGAGATTAACCCACATTAAAGACTGTCAGTGATCGAAATATCATTGATTGATTGATTTTGTACATATATTTTTTCAGCGAACAATGATGTGGAGTTCCTACTTTTTGTCTTTTGTGGAGTTGATGTGGAGTTCCTACTGTGCTTTTTGGGTTTGTGAGATTTAGTCTATTTCGGGAAAGGACATAAACCTTCTCAACATTATTCCGTTTTTATATTGCTTCGCAAGAAATAAACAAGATATGGATTAATGCTGTAAAGAACCAGCGACCGACTGTTGTGTTTTGCTGAATCAGCACATTGCAATTGTGGTATAATTTATGTAATTCTTTGAGTTTTGTTATAAATGTGTGATACATGTTTTTTTATTATTATTAATTCCTGTGTGTTATACCTGTGTGTCGTACCGTTTCTCCTAAATGTATCCACAGTTTTCTAGAACTTGTAGCACATAAGAATATGTTGTTTACTAACTTTCGCGAGTGTATGTGTAATTTACCCATATTGAAAACAATATTAGACCTATATCAAGCAAACATGTTGTTTTTCTCTCCTTCTAGTAAAGATGAGGTTTTCTCTTTTTTGTCCAAGTTCACCAGTACTACATAAGATGATAAGTCTGAGGAAGGTAGTTACGGTGCTGAAACGCAACAAGAATTTCTTGCATTTATTAATTGTAATCGACTAGATATGGAAGCAAGAGCGGGGAATGTACAGGTAATATGCTTACTTTCATCTTCGTTATATTTTCGTCAACAAACTAAAGAAGTAAATATCAAAAGTGTAAGATATGGGCAATTGCAATAAGGTCAATATGTTTTAATTTTCTCCACAACCATTTAAATATTTTAGAAAGCAAACTCTATGAAAGTAAACACAATGTATCAGTCTACATTCCTGTAAAGTATGATGTTCAATAGTAAGGAACACATATGACTAAGAAGGAATCCTAGCGTGTGTATACTTAAGTATACACGTGGCCTGTACTTACCTACGCCGTGTGTATACTTAGTATACACGTGGCAGTGAACGTGATGAAAAGTATAACTAAAGTGCTTAGACAAAATTCAAAACGTAATGAATTGCGATGACAAAAGCAAAAGTGACGCAGAAATATATATATATATATATATATATATATATATATATTTGAGCTTCTTTCAAATGTGTTCTTGCACATCTGACTTTAATGTACTTCAGAACATTTTGTAATAAAAAATACAAATACTGAAAGTAGTAGTGAAATGAATGCTAAAAATACTACGATCCAGTGAACTTTACAAACATCGTGTGTCAGGGTTATGTTGGGTTTTGTCAGTGTCCTTCCACTTTTATGATCCCACCATTTTCATTCATTATCATTTTCCAGAAAATTTTCCGTTTCCTAAGAAATATACTCTACTTATTCTTACATCGTTGTTGAGCCGTAAAATTTTTGACTACATCGTAATTGAGCGTATTGTACATTTTTGACTACCAAAAATTCCAGTTTAAGTAACTCATGAAAACAAATACTGAACATTTTCTTCAAATAAACTTCAAAATATTAGAAAGTTTTGCGGTTCCCGAAAGCTAATTGTGAAATTACAATTTATTGCTGTCTAACTTACCGCTACAGGAATTCAATTTTATAGCTCAATGTACAGATAAATATAGTGGAAAATTGTCCACCTAACATCACTACACGTTCAAAATTTTCCGGCTTTTGAAAAGATTCTCTACTTGTTTCTGCATTGTAATGAAAATTTTCCGATCCATGAAAATTCGTTCACTTCTTTCTACAGAGCGACAGAACTTTCCGATTAATTAAAAGTTCAATTGCTTCTATAGAACAATAACAATACATTTTTCTGATTCATAAAATGTTGTTTTACTTTTTTGCCTCAAAATGATGAAAATTTTCCGACTCAAAAAGTTCTTCAATTTTCCTATACACGACAGAAAATATTTCGATTTATGAAAAATTGTCTCACTTGTTCCTACATAGTATTGAAAATTTTCTGAGCGATGAAAACTTCCAGATTCTTTAAATGATCTTTCACTTTTTAATGTTTCTAAATATGAATTCTATCAATTTCATGGTTAATGAGAAATTTATTTAGAATGGAAAATTTCCAACCTCACGTCACTAATTACCACCCTACTCCCTCTTAGCTTCAGTGTATAAAAAAGAGGTTGAAAGCAAAAGGAAAAAGAAAATAGAACCCCATTCTTTCTATAGTGAATTCTCAGAAATGTTGAAAGAAATAAAGATTTGGCTCGAAATGTTTATAAATTTTATATGAACTAAAATCATATAGAATCACAACAGGATCCATTATAATGCATTAACAGTTTTAAAGAAGCACTGAAACTGGAATGAAATTCTCTGAAAGATCAGAAAAACTTCAATAAAGTACCTTAAACACCTACATAAGAACGAAACAAACAGAAATGTAAAATCCAAATGATATTTCAGTTTATACTAACACAAATTATATTTCCTTTAAGATACCGATTAGCAGCCCTTTGATAATATGAGATATTTGGAAACAAATTGCAAAGTAAAAATTACTTTTGAAAAACACTCACCTATAAACGAAATTAATAATAGGGAATAAACTACGAGTAACTTGTTTTTCTCTCATCGCAAATATAGCCAATTATGCACGCTGTGAGGACATTAAATGAAAAATCTTTCTAATATTAATGTTCTCAAGATAGAAAGGAAAACTAACCGTAATACAACTGTCGAAATATTTTTTTCCAAAATCAAATACTTGTTTCGAAATTTCCCCCAATGAACTATTCGCGATATTTTTATAGTCTGCCATTTTAGACGAAACAAGGGTTAGGCCAAACGAGAATCCTTATTTCGCCTAAAATGGCGGACGCAAATCTTATCAATTATCTGTCATAAAAGTGTCAGATAATTGGTTAGGCGAAAAGAGGATTAGGCCAAACGATGCAAGATCCCTAACGTAAAGCCAAGAATTCAGGTTCCGACCAGCTCAAAGGAAGTTTACGTCCTTTTATGGTTCTCCTATTGTTTTTCTACATAATATTTTAATGTGCACCGAACTCGACTGGGAGTTGAACTAGAACACCTTTACACCGTGTGAACTTTGTGGTGGACAAACACAGTGCTCGTGGGTTTTCTTAGTGTTCTCCCGTTTCCTCCCACTTTCTTCATTCCACCATTTCATTCGTCTCTCATCATCACCGTCTCCTTTAGCCTAACGGGCATAACGGTGGGACGTAGAACTTAAAGATTTCATTTCCTTTCATAGAATACCTTTAATTGTTGATTTAACCAAGCAGGAAAAACTCTGGTTTTTCTATCATGGTGTCACTGCGGTTTAAAGATTATCGACGCATTTTCATTCATGTTTTAAACTTTTTCTAATTATTATTTTCTGTTGCTTATAGGCATTGTGTAAACTGTGTCTTCTGTACAGCCAAATTAAATTATCGCTAATTTTAGAGTTTTTCTCCAATATCTTCAAAACAAATAAAAATATTCGGAAAGCAGAAATGTAGTGAACTAGACAATGCGATTTTGCATGTGATACCGTTATCACATCTCATCTAACTGCTTTTGACTTGCAATTGTACATTGATTTAGTATTTTTTGCAGGTTCTGTAAATAGCGTGAATTAGGTGAATTATGCTGAAGATATCACATACAGAATCGCATTGTCTAGTTCACTACGTTTCTGCTTTTCGAATGTTTTTATTTGTTATGAAGATATTGGAGAAAAATATAAAATTAGCGGTAATTTAATTTCGCTGTAGTGAAGACCGTTAAAAGAAGTAAACCTTTTATCTGTCCTCGCTTACGATGCTAAATTTGGCAACGATTTCCTGAAACACTCTATGTCAATGTTCATCATTTGTGCCTTTCTCAACTTCATTTATCTGGGATACGTGTATTTGATGCCCGGTTACAAATTGAGACAGGGCCGTATCCTGAATGCATAGAGGGCCAAAATTTGTATTTTAACATCCCAAGCTAAGAATTAAATATTTAACTGTACCTGTTTAACTTGCGAATCCGAAAAATAAAATCTCAAAAATTTCCGGAGTTATATTTGTCCTTGAGTTGATTACTATTCTACGGGCGCGTTGAGTTTTTCTGTTCAGGAGTTGGCAACACATACTTACTTGTAACTTCTTTAACTGTAGGGTCCAACGCAATAATATTTTTTTTTCATTATCTACAGTAAACTTTTGTGATTACAGCGAGTATCCATTCTAACGGGTATCCATTCAAATACAATTCCAGTATTTAAGTCCTATTCCTGTTCCTCCGACGAGGTTCAGCTTGCCAACGCTACCTGTAAGATTGATTATGACCCTGCCGTTATCAATTGCAATTTGGAAATCCCATGTTGATCTCGAGCTGATCGCTTTTATATACCGAATTTCATTTAATCGGCTAAAATTTTCATAAAAAGGGTATATCCCCAGTAGCGTCGTTTCAGATTTTGCTTTCACTTGCGGCCACGACTTGAAAATATACAAAAAGAACTAATTTACGAAAATAATGTTTCAACTCAACTAGTAGCCTAATTTGATTTTTTTCTCTTTATTATATAGCCTGCCAAAAGTCACCAGCAAGCCAAAAAAATGTCCCCTATGTAAGAAGGAAATCATTAAACTTCCAAGACATCTGAGGAATGTTCACAATTGGAGTGAAGAAATGGCAAAAGAAATTTCATACACAAATGAGAGAAAATGTCGGGGCAAATATAAGAGAAAATTGAAAAAGTGACCAATGAAACACTGTTCATCCATAGTGTACAGACTCCCACTACACTTATCAGGAGTGCATAAAATCAAGGTTCACAGTTCAAAATACCATAAGCTTTTACTCGAAGCCAGAGAAGAAGGTAATATAAACCCTAAAAATACACAAGACTGTATTTGGTCAGAATTTGACAAATGGCTGGCTGGACTCGATGGAGGGATGGTCATTGCGTCTAAGCAAAGAAAACAGCATATATCCCAAATAACAACAACACTAAAAACTGTGGGTTGTGTGGAGTTAACTGACATTTTCACAATCAATTTTAGAGAAAAAATCAGAAAGTTTATTGAATCAAAATTACAAGAAACTTCTCCGGGAACCTTGAAAGCATATTTAGGCTCATTCAGCAAATATTTAAAATTTCTAAAGGTCACTGACAAAGTGAATTCCGAGGCATCCTATATTACATTGAAAGACCTCATTAAATCGTTAATAAAAACTATGGGTAAATTGCGAAAGAAACAAAAGTCAAAGAAAAGACCCGAAGAATGTGAACAGCCGATACTCATAAGTGATATTGAAAAATTTAAAAGAAGTTCAATTTCAGCTCATGCGGAAAATTTAATTGAACGTGTTCAAAGATCAGGCAAGGTCTTAACAAGCAACGAACATACTTTGGTTCGTAACTATTACTTCACACCGCACAGAGACCAGCCGCAATAATAAATATGACTATCGAAGAATTTAATACAGGTAAGATCATCAAAACTCGCGGAGACAACAACAAATTATTAAATATGTTTGTAATCCAAGTTAAAGAACATAAGACTGTTGCAGTTAGATGTCCTGCGAATATTTGTATGGACATCAATACAAGGAAGTTTTTGTCAATTTATGTTAAAAAGATTCGGCCTAATCTGTTACCAAAACATAATTTCGTATTTCTGACTACAAGAGGAAAACAATTTCTTTCGAACCAAGCTTTGAATGGAGTTCAAAGCATTTGAAGGAAAGCAAATTGTGCGAGCAAAATAACATTCACACGGTTTAGAAAAACAGCAGTGAGTGCTGTACATTCACGTGCCCACGATCTTCGCGTTGGTTTAGCTGATCTAATGACCCATTTAGTTACAACTGCTGAGAATTCATATAAGGAAATTGCATAACCAGAACAGGCTGCAGTAACATCCTTAGCGCTAACAAATTTGTTTAAGTAATAGAACAGTGGTAGTGGCATTAATTCAGGTCGTTATTCAGATATGCATGTCAGCACTTCTAACAGAAGAAATCGAAGAAGTAGTGATAGTGACAATAGTTTAGGTATACCAGTCAGAAAAGGATTTTCAGATCATATTTCTCGGGTAATGAAAGAGAAATCTTGGCAAAAAGTTTTGAAGCAAGAATTAAAACTAGTCGGAATATCACAATAAACGAAGTAAAATCATGTTTGAGAAGAAATTCTAATCTTAAAAACCTGAAAAACCAACACATAACAATCCGAAATCAAGCGTGCTAACTAGTATGTTAATTGTGAACTTAATTTGAGTTTTGATTGTGTTGTGATTAATACCATTATTACTTCTAGTTACCCACCCAAAAATATTATATTTCAAATACTTTTACCACTATATTTCTTTAAAATAATGTTGTAAAATCTATTGCAAAAAAAAACTTTTGTATTACACAAAATATGCACCCCTTGCAACAGGTATTATCTGTCAAGAAAGTAAATGTACACCTATTTTTCGAGTCTGGCATTCCTGCGCTCCATCCGTGGAGAGTATGAGAATTAAATCAATCAAATATTTACTGAGGGGCAAAAAGAAAAGTTTAATCTGAATAAGACATTGCAGAGGGGAACAAGCTGTGAATAAGAATAGTGCATAGTGTAAATAAAGGACGACACCGAAAGATAAAGCCAGAAACAGCTGTTAAACTTAGAAAAAAGAGTAAAAATTGTCGAAGTGGGAACATAAAACACAAATACAAGAAATACGCAGACAACTAAACATTAATCATGCCATGATCTTGGTGTAGTGTTTAAGGTGCTGGCTTACAAATACAAATGGGCACTAAATTGTCTCCAGATCAACGAATAAATTAACTACGGCATGCACTTTGGTGGAAATATCATTACATGAACATGTTTGGAATGAACCAATAATGTTTCTGTAATGATATTTCCCCAAAGTGCATGGCGTAGTTAATTTATTCGTTGATCTGGAGACAATTCAGTGCAAGTTAATAAACTAAATAACATACAATGGAGTAAAATTACAGAAATGATATCGTATTATACACTAATTTCGCCGTGCAAGTTCAATAGTATAATAATAATAATAATAATAATAATAATAATAATAAATTTTCATCTGTCCTGCGCGGAAAGTGAGGATTAAATCAATCACATGTGTAGTCAAGGTAAGGAGAAAAGCCTAAACTGAATAAGACATTGAAGCGGGTCACAAGCTGGGAATAAGAATAGTGCATGGTCTAAATAAAGGACGACACCGAAAGAGAAATCCAGAAACAGCAGGTAAAAGGAGAAAAAAGGGTAGAAATTGTTGAAGTGGAAACATAAAATACAAATACGAATAGGGATTAGCACGAGTCGAGCCAAAATTCGACTCGAGTGGAGTCAAAGGTAATTTTCTTGAGTTGAGTTCCGATCAAGTCGCTGTTTTCGAGGTGGAGTTTCGAGTTGAGTCGAGTTAGATAATTGCTCGCTCGCTCGTTCTGCTCGTTTTAACTAGTTTTGAAATAATGGCCTAATTAGACTGGAAAGCGAAAGCCATGAGAAATGTAAGCAGTAACGTGGAATACTTTTGGTGTTGCTCACGACAGGGGTGCGTATCATCTCGTAATTTTAGTGCATCTCGTGGGGCAATTTCAGTTTATCTCGTCTCGTCTAGATAACAAGAACACAAGAGTTTTTTTATTATTACGAGATAGCCTCAAATGTCGTAATCACCAATATAAGTATATACTCTAGTTCTTAAAATCAAGGCTGAGACCTGCACGGTCGAATTCTTGAGCCCAAGCATAAGACCAACTCGGGTAGTGATATCAAACGGCTCGTCTCGTATCAACTTAGCGAACAGCTCGCGTCAGCTCGGTTGGGATGAGCCGTCGGCTTGGCCCAACTGAGCCGATGGGTCGAGCTTTCTCGGTTGGGATGGGTCAACTACTCGGCTCATGTGAAACGGTTCGAGCCAGCTAAGTTGAAACTAGTCCATCGGCACGTTTCGGCTCAGCTCAACTAAGCCGATTGCTCAAATCGGCTCGGTTGGGTGAGCTGTTGGCTCGGCTCACTTCCCGGTTCGGTTCGATAGTGAATGAGCTGTAAGCCGAGCCGCTCGAGCCGTTGAGAAGCGTAAACCTGGTCCCAGCTGTTTTGAACATGTTTGGCTGAAGCCTATAACTTTTAACAATTTTTGGCTCGAGCCCAAATACTTGCCCCTTCGGAACTCAAACTCAGAACGTGACCGATGTCCTTGCCTCCTGAAGACTTCTCGACGACCGAGATCGACAGTCAATTAGCTTTTACTATTAAGTTACAAACCGCATATCTTTTAAAGATTATACATGGTGTTGATATATTATTAATAATAATAATAATAATAATAATAATAATAATATTAAAAGTTTTAAACTTGCTCTGAAATTTGGCAAAACTTACTTAAAGGTAGATATTTCGGGGAAAGGGTTCCGTACCTTCAAGATACACCTCTGCAACTACCAACATGTTAAACTAGAACGTTCCATTGAAGTTCTATGTAGGAAGTATTCTACTGTATGTTTTAAGGAAAATAACTGTAATAAATATAACTGAATATCACGCAACAGCAAGGCATATGATAAACTAATTTTTAGGATAAGCAGAGGTAAATATAAAAGCTTTGCTACAAAATACCTACACAGAGCATAATTCAATGAGCTCTGAAATATAATGTAACGAAATAGCCTATGAGATTTAGTATACAGAGCAATTGTTAGTTAAAGAATGGATATACACTATCTCGGGAATCGAGACAAGACTGGGAATGTTTAGGATACATTTTGTCTCGTCTCGATTCTCATCTCCAAAGAGAGACGAAAATTTGAGTTATCCTTGACCTGTATAGAATGTAAACTATTAATTCTCATGTTATTTTATTTATTTTAGAAACAAATGATAAATTCCTCTTCTCGTGAGCAACATTAAACCAAACCGAAATATTCTTTCCAAATGTCATGTTTCTGCTTGTAATGGTATGTCCTGAGCGATAATTAGCTCCTAGCTTTTAATCTGCTACGAGATAATAATAATTATTATTAGTTTATTAATATTACTTTTATTAATCCTGAAAATTTGAGAGTTCAAGTATTGAAACATCCGAGTATTCAAATATCTGAATATAATAAAACGTATGTTATCGCTGATCAATCGCCATCAAAAATCCTAAAGTAAAAAAAAATTACAACGTGCATTCGCACAATCACCTCGACCACTGAACCGCGATCGCTACGCTGTAAACGATTCATTTTTAGTCTGCTTACGTTAGGTTTCTTTGTCTCCGCTTGCAAACTTGTATGTTATATTTCTTCGATTCAAAATGACTTTCCTATTTCATTTATGATGTCGGCAATGTTTACATTAATAACTTGAGTTGTTCCTAAGTCGTTGGTTCACAAGTTTTCGGAAGCGGAACTTTCACTTTATGGATTTCGGAAAATTATGGAATTCAGTTAAACTCCCTAGTTCAGAAGAATTCGGGAACTCGGAAAGAATCCGGAATTTGGAAAATTCCGGAATTGAGAAAAACTCCGAATTTATTCGGAATTGAGAGAAACTCAAAAGAAATCCGGATTTATTCGAATTCCGGAATGTTAACGAAATCAGTAATTTTTAAATTCCGGATTTTTCCAAATTACGGAATTATTCCAAAATCGGAATTTTACGAATTCCGGAATTTGTCCGGTTTTACTTAATTCTGGAATTGGCTATCTTTAGTTTATACACAACCTTTCAGAACACTACGCTACTAGCTGTCTACAAACAAACAAGTAATGCAAAGCATTTTGTATCCTGCAATACGTCATGTATTGAAATCCAACAGCAGTTTCAGTATCTAACCAGAAAGTGCATGTATCTAGCTACTGGAAGCTGAGGTATGAAGAATTGTATTGTGTCTAATACAACCCTGCAAAAGACTGAATATCTAAACGGCTTTCGTTAAATCCAAGTTGAAGTACTCATAGTTACATCCATTTGTGTCTATATGATCGTGTTACTAAAGCTTACTATATGATAGCGTAAGTAAGTCTTTCTCTGCTCTCCCGTAAAGTTGTGATACGATCTACTACAGAATAAATAACCAATTATCAATTTAACCAAGTTGTTGTATTACTACACATCTGCTTCCGCCTCTGTAAACTCCAGTCGATCTCGTTGACGCGACATATTTGCTTTTTTATACACCTTTCTTTGTTTATTGAACTAAACAGTAACTATTCTGAAATATACTACTGCGCATGCCTCGTAGATAAATATTTCTGATGCCAATAGTTTCCATTTTGTCCAAGGAATGTTCTTTTTCTTATTCCAAGCTTGACCCTTTTATTAACTTATATGAAGAGCATGTAGGTCTAAATACCTCATGTATTACATAGAATGTAGGTTTAACTCTTCCAGCAAAGAAGAAACATGTGATCATAGTATACAACCCACAGAAGTGATAGCTGGCAATACAGTGATCGTAATCCCTAACGACACAGGGAGTGAACGGTGCTCTCAATGCTGCTCTAGTCGCTAGCACGTGCGCCTTTGGTGCATGGTGTCCCGGGTTCGATTCCCGTCGGGAGAGAATCTATGATCTTTAACTGTTCTTGATGTTTCTGTGTTTGTGTCCCTGTCGTTATAAGTTATTAGAAAAAGAAAGTTAAACAAGTGAAGCAAGTAAAATTAGCAATAAGTGAGTTACTGAAACACGTTCGGTGAGTCAGTTAAAGTAAAGTGGACAAAGCTGTGGCTTTTAGCACCGTCCATGCGAGTTCGAATCTATCTAGGCTTGATTTTTTATCCATTTGAAAGAAAGTTTTGTTAATTTTCGCTACAGGTAGTCACTCTTTTCGTATTTTTCGCCGTCGTTCACAGTTAAAGTAACTGGCTATTTTTATTCTTTCTACGAATAATGGATCTTCTCTTTGGTTTCATGTCAAACATGCTCGCGTAATGAAAAGACGCTGTCGATAATAATAATAATAATATGAAATACTAGTAGCTAACTCGTGTGTATTTCGAAAATATAATTTTATGTTATTATGTGGAAATAATTAAGGCAGGCTGGTGTCCGCCCCCTAATTTTTTCGATGCTCCTTATGGGTCCACGGTGTCCAACGTTGGTCCCATCCCACTATCACCTCCTGTTTTCTCGATATAAGTTATCGACATTTTGCCTAAAGAGGGCTCTGCCGTGGCCCCATGACTACCCATGACAATGACTCTTCGTTCATTTTGCATTGAAATCGCTTATTTTTCTGTGTACTATAAGTGCATACTGTCCAACGTTGCTCCCATCACTGTACAACTTCCCGTTCTCTCGGTATAAATTGCTAATATTTTGTTCGTAAGGGAGATATGGCGTTACAATCATTACGTTTGAAGAAGAATTGATGAAGATATTGCCTTGCCACAAACAACACTTATTATTATTATTATTATTATTATTATTATTATTATTATTATTATTATTATTATTATTATTGTTGTTGTTGTTGTTTTACTTACCACTAATGTTGCCTACCTTTATTTGCATTGCAATGTGTAACTAAAAAGCAAATCAAATAACACTCCTCGCCATTCACGCTCCCGAACTCGAAATACATGAGGCCCGGAATCGATTACCTGCGGGAGCTCATGTGGTTCGGATTCCACGTTAATCAGTAGGTCCACGTCTCATATAGCCTCGCTGCTGAACGGGATGTTAAACTCAAAATCAACTCAACTCAACTCGAAATACATGATTTATAGTTCTCTGTGTTAGAGGAAAGCACATTTATTATATTATTCTTTCAAATACCACGTTTCACAAGTTACTTCACTTTCAATGTGTAATTTCATATCATCACTAACAATCATCTTGTTCCGATACGAAAATAACCCCTCCTGCAAAAAAAGGATGACCGTAG
Source organism: Thermobia domestica (assembly GCF_964235325.1). Lineage (NCBI taxonomy): Eukaryota > Metazoa > Arthropoda > Insecta > Zygentoma > Lepismatidae > Thermobia > Thermobia domestica. The sequence continues at coordinate 115,426,635 of NC_137471.1, read as the reverse complement.
CGAAAGGGCGTGAACCTTCTTTAGGCGATTAATCGGGTCCAATATTTCAATAAAAGAGGATAAGTCCCTGCACACAAATATTTCAGTAAAAGAAGAAGTTATTCAAACTTTCTGAATACGTATTTATGGGCGAAATTTGGTTCCCTTGGAAGCTTTTAAGAGTTTGAAGGGCCGCCGTTTGGAACATTTTCATCTGATTATTCTGGTTAACGAACTCATCAAGATATTTCAAAAATTAATGTTTGTGCCAAGTTTCGTCTCAATCCGCTGAAAATTAGGGTGGTTATGGCATTCACAAATAGCGTTATATATATACCGATAGATAGATAAATAGACGCACAGAGGGAGAGAAAAAAGTGTTTTGCTCCTTTCTCGCATCTGTGGTGCGTCAGAGCTAAACCGGGCCCCTTTGCAATACGTATTGACCAGCCTAACCTAAACACAAGCCTCTTACTTGCTAATGTAGAAATGTGGGCGGGAGGTGTAAGGCATGTAGAAATTGTATTTTTAGTAACCATTAGTATGGTCCATTTCCATGTTTTTATTTTTACTTTTTGCAGCTACTTCGGAACGTTCAATTTTTATTCTTCACTAATCGCAAATGGCGTTTACATTCAAAATATGAGGATTTTTGGTGGCATTTGTTCGGATATTCTTCTCTTTCGAAATGAAGAAAGGAATAAAAGCAATACGTAAAGACGAAAAGTATTATCAGTACTAAACATTAACAATAATAATTGCTACGAAAAACTAAATACGACCTCTTTTACCCTCTCATGAGCTGTATGTATTATCAACAAAAAAATTAAAAATGTCCTTGGCGGGGATTCGAGCTGGCGACCTTTGCATTTGTAAGCCAGCACCTTAACCACTACACCAAGATCATGGCATGGTAAGCGTTTAGTGATCAGCGTATTTGTTGTATTTGTGTTTTATGTTCCCACTTCGTCAATTTTTACTCTTTTTTCTAATTTTAGCAGCTATTTCTGGCTTTCTCTTTCGGTGTCGTCCTTTATTTACAATATGCACTATTCTTATTCACAGCTTGTTCCCCTCTGCAATGTCTTATTCAGATTAAACTTTTCTTTTTGCCCTTCAGTAAATATTTGATTGATTTAATTCCCATACTCTCCACGGATGGAGCGCAGGAATCCCAGACTCGAAAACTAGACGTACATTTACTTTCCTGACAGATAATACAGTAATCAAATTTATCTCACCCCTCCACTTCTCGCACCTTTAAATGGGGAGATCGACTTTCTTAATTCTTCTTCCTGTAATTGAAGCTGTTAAAAGTAGCTCAAAGTTGCAATATTACAAACCACACTACCCCAGAAGTCCATCCTGGATCCACCCCTGCAACAATCATGCTTTGTTGGAAATTACATAATTTTAAATCTGTTACGAAACTAACGGAATTTTTGTAAGAACTAACGGGAACTAACGAGGAACTAACGACTTATGTCGGAAATTGTGAGAAAGCTTGTTGGGTACGAACTTCACATGTGAATTTGGACTACCCATTGGTTTTTGCGTACAATTTCTTTAAAATCGCGAAACTAACGGAACTTTTGTAAGAACTAACGAGACCTAACGAGGAACTAACGATGATGTTAGCCTACCGACACATTTTTGTTTTTGCTTTATTTTGTATAAAATCGCAAAGCTAACGGGAACTAACGAGGAACTAACGGCTCATGTAGACAAAAGTGGATGGGTAAGCTGGTTTGGGTAAACCAAGTTCACAGACCTCGCATAGGATCTACTCTTTAACCGTGAAGGCCCATCTGTGGTCTGTATGACAAATAAATAATTAGCTCAGAGACTTATCTTACTTATTTATTTATTATTTCCCTTGCCATTTACCCCGACGAACTAATGCTTAAATTAGGGGAGGTAGTACAATCCACTAAATACGTACATATTTCAATAATAACAAAGCTTGACTATAATTTGTTATACACTAAAAAAGAGAAAAATAAAAGAAGGTAAAATTAAGAAACAAAAATAGAAGTAAAGTACAATTATATATATATGAAAATGAAATAAATCTTTACTCCTAGATACACAGAACAACAACAGAAATTCAAAATAACAATATGTGGAATATATAAACAGGAACTTTTTTAGTTATGGATTATTTATGAAATTTACATTAAATTACGGCTAAAGTGTACTTGTGTTTAAGTCACTTTGTGTAATCACAAAATGTTATACTCATCGTTACATTTGCTTTTACAGTGTAAGAATGATTGTAATTATGTAGATGGAATAAGTCTTATATTTCAGGTATGCATACTGTACTTTGTTAGCTAATGTGTTAAGTAAACCGTAACAACTTCAAACACATCATAACATTTTTAACATATTTCAAATTCAAAGGAAAGAATAATAAAATCTTCCTATTACGTAACATACCTACTATGCAAATTTCTATTATGTAAAACTACATACATATTCACTAACATAAGCACCTCCGCGAGCTTTGATATCTTGTCTGTATTAAATTCTTCGATCGTCATATTTATTATTATGGCTGGTATTTGTGCTATCTGAAGTAGTAGTTCCAAAATTATAAAATTTGCAACAAAGCATGATTGTTGCAGGGAGGTGGATCCAGGACGAACTTCTGGGGGAGAGAGGTTTGCAAGGCAAGGTCTTAACAAGCAACGAACATGCTTCGTTCGTAATTATATAATCTTAAAACTATTACTTCACGCCGCACAGAGACCAGCCGCAATAATAAATATGGCAATCGAAGAATTTAATACAGGTAAGATCATCAAATCTCGCGGAGACAAAAATTTTTATATATGTTTGTAGTCCAAGTTAAAGAACATAAGACGGTTGCAGTTAAAGGTCCTGCAAATATTTGTATGGACATGAATACAAGGAATATTTATCAATTTATATTAAAAAGATTCGGCCAAATCTGTTACCAAAATATAATTTCGTATTTCTGACTACAACAGGAAAACAATTTCTTTCGAACCAAGCTTTGAATGGAGTTCAAAGCATTTGGAGGAAAGGAAATTGTGCGAGCAAAATAACATTCACACGGTTTAGAAAAACAGCAGTCATGCATGCATGTCAGTACTTCTAACAGAAAAAATCGAAGAAGTACTGATAGTGACAATAGTTTAGGTATACCAGTCAGAAAAGTAAGATCATATTTCTCGGATAATGGAAGAGAAATCTTGTCAAAATGTTTGAAACAAGAATTAAAACTAGTCGAAATATCACAATAAATGAAGTAAAATCATGTTTAACAAGATATTCTAATCTTAAAACCTGAGAAACCAACACATAACTATTTCCGAGTCAGCATTTTGGCGGAAGGTGATTGATAATGTAAAAGGCATTATGTATAAATATGAACGTCACCAAAAGAAAAAAGAATGGATTGTGTTATTTGTAAAATTAGGCCTAGACAATATTAAGAGTATTATGACATTAAATTTTACATTATTGTATTTACTATTTTGATAGAAATGACAGATGTCATTGAAGAGTCTTTTCCTAGAACATGTTCAGTCCAGTTTTAACACAAATGGTTTGGTTTCGTTTTACATTATTGTATTTACTATTTTGATAGAAATGAAAGACGTCATTGAAGAGTCTTTTCCTAGAACATGTTCAGTCCAGTTTTGACACAAATGGTTTGGATTCGTTTGATTTATTTTAACGTCCCATGCTTATGCCGAATAGTCTAAAGGAGACGTAAGCTTACCGATTATACTGGAATTTAAATCAGTTTACCCCTACCGGTAATCGAATCTGGAACCACTCGAACAGAAATCAAGCGTCATTATAACAATTCTTATAACCATTCTCGTATTATAAAACAAAATGTAACGACTAGTATAAAATTTGCTATTACACAAAGTGACTTAAACACAAATACACTTTGGCCATAAGTAAATGCAAATTACATACTACAAAAGTTGCTGTTCATGTATTTCATATATTGCTATTCTGAATTTCTATTGTTGTTTCATGTATTTAGTAGTAACCATTTATTTCCTTTTCACATATATAATTGTATTTTACTTCCATTATTGTTTCTTTAGTTTTTCTTTCTTTTATTTGTTTCTTTTTAGTGTATGACAAACATACATACGGTAGTCAAGTTTTGGTATTATTGAAATAAATACATAGTACATTATACTGCCTCTTAATTTGAGCATTAGTTCGTCGGGGGCAATGGAAAGTGAAATAAAAAATAAATAAATAAATAAATAAACGAGATAAGTCTCGGAGGTAATTATTTACTTACAATACAGACCACTGATGGGCCTTCGTGAGTGATGAGTACGATAGACTTTGCAGTGAGATCCAGGTCTGATTCGTATTGCTCTTTGAATGAATTGAAGCAAGTTGTTATAAACCATGTCAATTCTCTTTCACATTACACACCGTAACTTTGATATTTTTAAACTTGGTCACTGCTGTTCATACGCTTGTAATGAGGACGCTCAGATGTGTTTTCATCGAATAACCTATTTCTTCGGTTTCTTTTGACTGTGATACCATTTAAAGACTGTTAGATTTCTGTGCAGTGGCAGTTTAGAAGTTTTAATTCTTGTACTCAACGGAAAAAAAGGAAAGACCACTACTGTGAGTAGTGCTCTCAACGGGTCGGGTCGGGTCAGGTTGAAGACCGACCCGACCCGACCCGTGACCCGAATTGACTGACCCGACCCGACCCGACTGACCCGAACCGTGATCCGACTTGTTTGACCTGATCCGATAACCCGACAACCCGACCCGAATAACCCGACCCGAGCTGACCCGATTGACCCGACCCGACAACCCGACCAGAATAACCCGATCCGACAACCCGACCCGAGCTGACCCGACAACCCGACCCGAACTGACCCGACCCGTGTTGAACCGACACGACCCGACCCGTTTGAGAGCACTATCGTCACGACACTGGGTGAACGCCAAAATGCACTCACATTGGAAAACTAGTTTTAAAAGCATAATTTTAGAAAATAAAGCACAAAGCATAATTTAAAATATATAGCACAATTCTTGGAAAAATCTCTTTAACTGAAAGTTTAACATACTGTGTTAATATTTTTTAAAGCCAATATTTACAATGCAAAATCATCGAGAACATAACAATGCAACAATGAAAAGCTTATTTTCATTTCTGTAAACTTTTCGGTGTAATCCTTTGATGTGGAGAAAAGAAAAAGCAAAAGAAGAAATTTTTCCGCCAACAATGAATAGTATGCAAGAACTCCATACTATATTATTACAGTGACGACGCCAGCTTTAAGTTCTTAGGGGGGCAAAGGAGGGGCAGATACATTTTCGGGGGGCGGCTATTTGCCATACCAAAAATGACATATTTATTACGTTTGACTTATTTTACATTACATTGTGTATTTCTTTGCTGTTTTTATGTTAGATTTATATGATTATAAATTAAACTTATTTCAAATAAAATTTGTAACTAACAAATAAGTAACGTCTGTACATAAAATATTTTTCAATGAAACTTTTGAAGCCTAAACATAAATTGAATTACTTTCGCGTATGCTACAAGTAACACATTCGCCTATATGCTACGTATCTCTCTCTCTCTCTCTCTCTATATATATATATATATATATATATATATATATATATATATATAGCCAGAGAGAGAATTTACGAGGAGCTGCTGAAAATGTCGTAGTCCAATCCAGAAGGAGTGTAGATACTAGGTAGAAAAATGAAACCGTAGTTTAGAAAAACATATCTCTGTATGTACAAATATACATTTTCATATTAATAATGAAATTCTTATTGTTTCTCAGGCCTCTGAAGTGATTATGTGTGCCCAAACAGATAATTTCGCGAACATCCAGATCCTTACTGTTATAACATTTTTGTTCCACCAAGGAAAGTCACCGAAGTAAATTAATTAGGAAATCAGTGAAACACCACGGGACTCTCCTCCGTTATATATAGTGGTGAAGAAGTAAGTGGCTTAGTATAAACGTAGCAATTTCTCAACAAATTATGCTTTACATCCAGGATGATTAAAAGCAATGACTCTTCCTGGAATCATGAATGCAATTTGTGACATTATTCTTGAAAATTGCAGCATTTCAGCTAGTGGTAGATATAGCCCGGGGCCGGAGGGCCTAGGCCACCCCAGTTTTTGTGTGACAAAAATAATTTAAGCTATTTATATTTATTATAGTCTGAGGTCTTCACCCCGCTTTCTCAGTTTTTACCTTCTCAGCAAAACTTGTGTCAGAGATTCTGGTCACTTCTTTGGAACTCGTCGGTAGCATAATTCAGAATGGCTTGGGTATGCGCAAGTTCTCGGCATAATGGGTTCCCAAAATATATGTCAGGAGAATAAAAGGGTAACGGCATTAAGAGAAGTATTCTTCCAATTTGACCGTAATGCTGATCAATTTCGCTGACGAATTGTAACCATAGATGAAATATGGTTGTACCACTATGATCCTGAATCGGAACAACAGTCAATGGAGTAGTAGCACTCATTTCTCCATCGCCCCAAGAAATTCAAGACACAGAAGTAGGTTGAAAAACTGTTTGGAACATTCTTCTGGTATAAGTATGGAGTGGTAGACTACCTCCTCAATGGTCAGATATTTAATCCAGAATCTCTACATTACTTACAAAACTGAAAGAAAAATTCAAAGTTCAACGCTGCGGAAAATGAAAAGAAAGGAAATCTGTTCCTTCAGGAGAATACACCTGTCCATCAAGACCCTGCGAACATAACTGACATTGCATAATCTAGGATTTCAATGTCTAGATCATCATTCTTATTCCGCAGATTTAGCTGCGTCTAACTATTACGTGTACTTATTCCCCAAACTTAAAACACACTTGAAAGACGCCATTTTAGATCTGATAGGGGTAGTGCTACAAACAGTGGTGCGAGGAAATCTAGATTTTTTTTTAACTTTTCTGCAAAAGCTGGAGCACTGTACAAGGTAGTATATTGACTCTCGGGGGAAGAAAAGAAGAAGTAAAACTTCACCAATCCACGTGCACTCCTTCTGGGTTGGGCTACGAATTTTTCAGCAGTTCCTAGTCAATATGGTAGACGTCACGTCAGTACTTTGAAACAAAATAAGTAAAGGAGCACTAGTATAAACCAATTACTAACTAAAGATCAGCACTCTGTCAATACATTTTATTGGGAATCAATTTCATTCCATAATTATATTATTATCATTTGCAGGAAGGGAAAACACAACTCTTTTATCTCCTTCAAAAAATTAAGCCCTGGTAGTTGCAAACTAAGCTGTTATAAGCACATCCTCTGAATATTGGAAGCCGAGAATAATGTTTCAGAAAAAAGAAGTTTTAAATAAAACAAAATATGAAACTGAAAAATTCAAACCTGGATAAATACAAACAAGTTACGTAACTGGTTTTACCTTTCTTTTGTTTCAAATCGAAGTTAATCCAATGAGAAGAAAACAAGTCGACCAAATCTACTATTGTTCGCTAGGCACAATTATTAAAAATCCTAAGAAAGAAGTATAACTAAAATTTACCTCAAAAGGGGCTAAATTAGAAAACAGAAATATGCGTGCATACCCAGACGCTCAAAGAAGAAAGCTTGAGGATTAATCTGCCACATAGTAAATTCATGGAAAGTAGACTACAATTTGTCAATGAGATTGGTTATGATACTGATATAAAATACTACATGAAGAATGTTTAAAGATTGTACGAGTCTGGGGGGGCAGTCTAGGTGGCAGTCAGGGGGGCAGAAGTAGCTACTAGGGGGGGTGCTCGCCCCTCTTGACCCCCTCTGGCGTCATCAGTGTATTGTTATGTTTACTTTTTGAACTTAAGCACTTTCTGTACTTTTTGGTGGCATCTTTTACTTTCCTTTTCTGTATATATGTACCTGTAAGGCGCACACAAATGATAGAAAAAATTTATTCGAGCAAAGCACATCTCTTTGCAATGAATTAAGTAGAAAGTTCATTAAATATGAGAGAAACTAGTTGCAAAGAAATATCAACAAACAGATCAAGATATTTAGAATATTTAACGTATAATAAATATACATTATACACGATTAATGTAAAATAATCATTGAAATTAACAATAAAGCATAATTTAAAAAAGTATAATTAAACAAGAAATAAAGCATAATGTGGGTTGCTCTAACAATTAAGTTGTATGAAGACGAGAAGCTGATTCCTTAACGAATTTCGTTGATCTTCTTTGTGTCTACAAAAACGCATTCCTAGAAACCTACAAGCTAGGTATCATCTCTGTGATTATATCAGTTTCTAGTGCTACATGTGAAAGGTCATTCTCTTCTTTGAGAAGATTAAAGACTTGTATACGCAATTCAATGACTCATGATAGGTTGAAAAACTTAGTGTTACTTTATATTGAGAAGAAAATTGCTAAATCGTTAGATCTTTAACAAGTTGTGGATATGTTTGCTGCTGCCCACACGAATAGAAAGATCTTCTTCAAGTAGAGGCATGAACCTATAAGTTATTTTCTTTACCTGTAAAAGTATATTTGCTTCCACTTAAGTCAACCAGCTACACATATTTTAAACGTCATGATTAAATAACTATTTACTTATATTAGAAATCAATTGCATTAATGAATCCTAGTTGTTTGAGGTAATAAATTCTAAAATTTTCACTGTTTTCCAAAGAGGAAAATCATGATCAATAAAGATGGAAACATTCACCTTGAATACACACACACACACACACATATATATATATATATTGGAGATGTCCCCCTCAAAATCCTCTTGGGCCCTCCATTGGCCCCCCTGAAAAAAACTCTAGCTACGCTACTGGACACCATGCACCAGAGATGAATTCTCTACCACTGAGCCACCGCGGCTTTGCTTGGGCTTGGTTGTCCATATCCAATATCTCTTTTGGTGTTGCTTAAACAACTTGTAGTTTTGTTCTAAATCCAGACTCCATATTGGCGTAGATATTAATATTACAGTCGATTGGTAAAATCAATCTTCCACATTTAAAAATTAAAGTACACTCAAATAGAAAAATAAGCATTTATCATAAAAACACTAGCTGCAAGTGTTCAAAATAGATTTATGGTTTCTATAAAATCAATTCAAAATTGCTATTTTTAATTAGGCAGCTAGTGAAAAACAGCAGCTTTCGACTCCAGCCGAGTTTAAACTCAACCTAAACTCAGTTGACCAAAGTGAACTGACCCGACTGACCCGACCCGATAACCCGACCCGAGCTGACCCGATTGACCCGACCCGACAACCCGACCCGACAACCCGACCCGAGCTGACCCGACCCGACAACCCGACCCGAGTAGCCTGACCCGACAACCCGACCCGATAACCCGACCCGAGTTGACCTGACCCGACCCGTTTGAGAGCACTAACGTGAGCAAGTTAACATGTGAGTTGATCTGGAATTTAACGTCCCTTTGAGAAACGAGGCTATAAGAAATGGGTTGTATTGATTAACGTGGAGTCCGAACCACATGTTCCGCCAGGAATCAAATCCGGGTATCTTCTGCCAAAAACATGTACGCTAATCGCTTAGCTACGAAGAAGTTCTATTTAAGCTCATTGTAAAAGAAACAAAAGTCAAATTTAAAAGAAGTTCAATTTCAGCTCATGCGGAAAATTTAATTGAAAGTGTTCAAAGATCAGGTAAGGTCTTAACAGGCAACAATCATGGTTTGGTTCGTAATTACATAATATTAAAACTATTACTTCACATAGCACAGAGACCAGCCGCAATAATAAATATGACACTCGAAGAAATTAATACAGGCAAGATTATAAAAGCCTGTGGAGAATTTAATACAGGCTGCAGTAACATCGTTAGCGATAACAAATTTGTTGAAACAGCAGAACAGTGGTTGTGACATTAATTCAGATAGTGATTCAGATATGCAGGTCAACATTCTAACAGAAGAAATCGAAGAACTGCAGTAACCAAGTATAAAAATATCAAAATTACGGTTTGTAATATGAAAGAGAATTGATATGGTTTATAAGAACTTGTTTTAAACACATTTTACTACGTGACTCGTTAGTTCTTCTATAATTCCCTTTCTTTCTAACCAAAGTTCCGTTAGTTCCGCGATTGTATACATATTAAACTATAAATAAACATTGGCGGGTACGCTAATTTCACATGTTTGCGCACCAAAGAAATTCACGCAGGTTTCTCGTTATTAGTCGCTAATTATTAAAGTTACGTTAGTTACGTGTTTTTACACAAATTCTATGTAAATAAAAATTAACTCTTTTCGTTCCATATGTCAGTCTCCTATGTGCGTGCTATAGTGTTTTATGCACGCACATGGATGTTACTAGAACTCAAAGGATTAATGGATAGGCCAACTTTGCTTGCGAATTTAGCATACCGAATCAGTTTACATAAATCATAGTTCTTTTTTAGTTATCGTTAGTTCTTACAAATTTACGTTAGCGGAACTTTTGGTCGTAGACGAGTTATAGGACTTTCATATGTTGACTTCGAAATTGATGTCATTCGATTCTATACGTCTTGCTTAGTCTACACACTAACTTTCAACTTGCGCAAGTGAAGGTATCCAAAGTTATGTGGGTCAAAATTTTGCTAACAAATATGTAATTTTCAGGAAAATAGTGTTCAAGAGCGGATTATATTATTACATTCTGTTGATGAAAACAACGTCAATTTTGTAATTATGTTTATCGTTTATGATTGTTTGAAACTATTGTTGTTCGCGTGATAGAAGAACAGGCAACAATGAAATGCTTTGGTTCGTAATTACATAATATTAGTAATCTTCACACAGCACAGGGACCAGGCTCAATAATAAATATGACAATCGAAGAATTTAGTACAGGTAAGACTATCAGAGCTCGTGAAGACGATAACAATTTATTGCAAATATTTGTATGAACATAAACACAAGGAGGTTTTTATCAATTTATACTTAAAAAATTCGATGACATCTGTTACCAAAACATAACTTCGTATTTCTGACTACAACAGGAAAACAATTTCTTTCGAACCAAGCTTTCATTTAGCGCTAACAAATTTGTTGAAGCAGCAGGACAGTGATAGTGACATTAATTCAGATAACGATTCAGATATGCATATCAACACTTGTAACAGAAGAAATCGAAGAAATAGTGACAGTGGTAAATAGTCAGGGGTGTAGCCAGCAGGTTTGTGTAGGGGGGCCCGTCGTTTTTGAGGGGGGCCAGCTACAATGTACAAAACCAAAAAATGTGTTGCTGCTAGTCTTTTTGAGGCCTGAAAGAAAGGAAAATTTTGGTTTCCTTCTGGGAAACTAAAAACACTATTTTAGCTTCTTCTTCTTCTTTTTCTTCTTCTTCTCCTTCTCCTTATTATTATTATTATTATTATTATTATTATTATTATTATTATTATTATTATTATTATTATTATTATTATTATTATATGATTATTATTATTATTATTATCCATACATTATATTCAAGATAGTTTTTATTATGCTTAATCAAGAACTACTGCCCTGGACCAAACGCTATACTTTTGTGCATAATTATAAAGGTAACCAAGAAAGTTCTGTCCCTTTTCGTGGAGATCTGTGTTCAATTGGACCTCACACCATGAGTTGAATGCGAGTGGAGATAAGGCGAACGTCAGTTGTTGGTAAGGGCATATCCAACATACTACCTGGTTGTGGCCATTCAGACACACCGTGAACTTGCGTAAAGAAGGAACATGGGACGGGACATCCACAGAGCGTCATAAGAGCATGTATGTTGAACGAGTTCAAATGGAGGTCAAACGCCGCTGTACCGGGACAGAAGATATGCCAGGCCTTTGGTGAGGGTGTCGTGACGACGCGGACATTGCAGCGATGGAAGGACGATGACGAAACACCCGGAAACAGCACGTGCCAGAAGACCAACACATGTACAAAGAGGAACTGGGACTACAATTCAGTGTGTGGAGAAACCATTCGGCAGCACATCCATCAACTTGTGAAGCACTACAAGTTGGGTCGATGGGTCTCTCATATTTTGACTCCGGGCCAGAAGGCAACGCGGCAGTCGCCTGTGTTTATTTACTGTTTCGAAGCTATTTCTGGACAGGGCGTTGACATGTGATAAAAAATGTTTCCTATACGAAGCTCCACGGCGCCGTCATCATTGGTTAGCATCCCATGAACCGATTTCAAAACAGCCGAAACCAGCACTGTACCAGAAGAATGTCCTTTTGTGTGTTTGGTGCATAGTGCATCGGGAACTGCTACTAGCTGGTCAGAATACCAATGCAACTGTGTAGTGTCAGCAGTTGAGCTGTGCTCAACAAAAACTCAAAACTCTGGAGCCATCACTTCTGAATTGCAAATAAGTCCTCCTTTACGGGACAACGCTAAGTCCCACGTGGCTAGGATGACTCAGGACACCGTTTTTCGCCTTGGACGGGAAACAATATTGCAACCACTATATTCCCCGGGTATTGCACCGTCCGATTATCACCTGTTCCATTCTTTGGACAATAACCTTAGAGGACGCCAGTTCAAATCCCTAGTAAAAGTCCAAAATGCACCTGATAATTTCTTCGTTTCACGGCCCACCAAGTTCTACCGTGATGGACTCCATGGGATTAGCACTGGGGAAAGGATCGCCGGGGTAATCACACGTAGTATCCTGGTTGCTACTCCAAACAGTCCAGAAGAGTCGACTTGAGTCTTCAGCGAAATAATTTCCGAAGTGGAATGCTGATGTTGGAGGGCGCGTTTATAACTTTTTGGCGCACAAGGTTTATGAACCTGGGACTTCACTAGTTGGGACTAGCCGTAAGAAAACGTCCTTCACCGGCTAATAGCTTATGCCCCCTAACACAAAATCATACTTAATTCCCGACGCAACGTGCGTGGTTACGGCTTCTAAGCCTAGAGTCAAACTCCCCGAGCTCAAAAGTTCAAGATGAGAGCTGCAATGGTTGACTGAAGAGTGTTGGCAGTTCATTCCAAAAAAAAAAAAAAAAAACACTCAGTTAAATCACCTGCATGCACATGCAAACAGAATACGGAAAAGCATTTATGTTAATTTTAGTCCACTGGTCATGATGCACGAAACATTGCGATAACTCGGGCGAGTGAAAGCACTGCCTTCATAAATGAGTTTCAATTTCACATTTTCTGGGATTATGAAAAAGAGAGCAAAAATGTTTTCAGAACGTTTTCAGAAGGTCGTCGATGCTGATGGGGACTATTTTTTATCTTCCAGGTTTGGTGACATATCGATGTTCGAAGGTGGTGGGTGAAAAACCAACAAAACTTTTCTTGGTTACCTTTATATTTAAATTTAAGACCTTGTATACAGAACCTATCTACACAAGATTGATTATCTTTGAAATTTTACTTAATTTCTTTGTGGTTTCCTGATAAAAATATTTATTTATTATTCGTGACTAAAAATATCTAATTATTTTATTACACTGAGTAGAAATAAAAGAGAAAGCGAATGAAACCCAAATTGAATAAAAGCATTGTTTCTCACCAAATTTTCCATCCTCTGTGTCTTTTAAGACACTTGTTAAAGCATATAAAAATATACTGTACTTACAAATCAGTTTAGTACCTTTGTTTTATGTCTGTATCTGTAGTATTTCGTTAAAATGTTTGTCTTCAAACTGTCAAATATAAGTCGCAGTAAATTGTGTAACAAAAAGTATCCTATTTTTCGATCGGTATAAGGAAGAGATACTATACTATTTTAGGATCGGTATGGAAAAACAATATTTATCCATATTATTGTATCATAAATTATTAAATGTCAATAAACTTTGTTCAATTAAATGAATGATGCGAGATAATTTTACTATGATGTTTTAAAAGCTGGTCATTTGGGGGGTCAGGAAAGCATTTGGGGGGCCTGGCCCCGAGCCCCCCCCCCCTTAGCTACACCCCTGCAAATAGCTTAAGTATATCAGTCATAAAAGGAATATTATATTTCTTGGATAATGAAAAAGAAACTTTATTATTCAAAACCTTCTAAACCGCAACTGCAGTCTTTAAGTCACAGCCAAAAGAAACAGAAGAAATAGATTATTCGATGGAATGCACCTGAATATGATGTGAAAGAGAATTGACATGTTTTATAACAACTTGTTTTAACCAGGGAGTAATCTACACCCCCCCCCCCCAACACCCCCTAACACCCCTCCAAATTTCTTTACACACACTCCTGGATGGAAAAGGAATACTCCCCCAAATCCAATTGTATCAATCAGTATCATATAGGTAATTTATTATATCAAGTTAAAAAAAGATTTAGCGTTTAGGAAGGAAGGCAATATTCTTATTTATTTATTTCACTTCAAAATACGAAGCGAACTCGTTCTCATGTACGGCTTCGAGAACCACATGACCTCATTGTTTCTGGCGGTGTTTCGATCGAAACAATTGACAAAAAAAGACCGCTGATACCTACCCTCCTGGGTTCCGAGGTCGTTTCCGAGAAAAGAGATTAATGAACAGATGCAGATGACTGAAATTGGCAACGTCTTGAGCGGTCATTCACCTACCTCCTCCTCAATAAGGAAAAATGTGACAATATAGTAATAAGCCTATACCAGATTCAGTTAGTAAGTGCTACTCTGCAACAGCTTCGCAACCAGAGGAGAGCTAGGGAGGTCCTGGCCCTCCCTAAATTTTTCATGTCCCCTCCAAACCTCAATACAAAATGCACAATTTAGATATTTGTAAGAGATTTTTTAATGACTTGGCCCTTCCTAATATGTTCATGGCCCTCCAAAACTCTGTACCTGGTTTCGAGCCTGCTCTGCAAGTGGTGTATCAACGGACGGACGTTAGAAGGGTGTAGTCAAAACGTTTTTAAAAATGAAGAGATCGATCGAAGTAAGAATTATATATATTTTAGACTAAGTCTAGTGTTATACAGGAACGCATTTGGCGCTACCTTAATTTTTTGTAAAGTATATTTTTATTCACGTAGATTCATTTTTAACTAAAATTTACTTTTCTTCAAGTGGTCTCTAAAAGTTACTTTTTTCAAATTTGTCACTAAAAGTTACTTTTCTGAGAGGTAAAGTGACTTTTTCGTGTGATTTATGTTTTGCATTGGCAGTTTTCTAAGAAAAATATCATAAAAAACAAATGGAAAAAGGAAGAAACTTGTTACTCATTACTCTTCTGAAAGCTTCAGTACTTGCTGCCACATGTAAAACAGTCAGCTTTATTCTCACTTCAGCTTTTATTCTTGCTAAAGCACAATGGACGGTTGGTGGATGCTTAAGCTCTCAAGGTGGGGTTGAGACAGGGGCGGATCCAGGTCCGACTTCTGGGGGGTTGTCATAATGCTACTTTTAAGGGCTCCAGACTCTGGGAGGGCGATTGCCCCCCCCCCCCCTGGATCCGCTCCTGGGTTGAGAACCCTTCTGTGTCTATTCTTTCTTCTATCATAATAGTCTTTTAGTTTTCTCTCGTAATAGTTAACGCTCCGTTCAACGTTGTGTGTGTGTGTTTGTGGTTCATCATGTTCGTCTTGTGTTATGCTTCTTGTATGTTTTTCTTAAGAGTAGGTGATGAATTTGAATATTTCACGTTTTTGAGAACTATTAATGCAAAGCTAAATATGATGTCTGGGATGAAGAAATTCGAAAATAGGCCAGAACTGGTTCCACTTTCTCAGAAGCTTCTTAAATCTGCTAAGTATGCTTACCGTAACCACAAAGCTTACGTTGAAAACTAAGAAAGGAGGAAGTTCAAAAAGAAGTAAAGAAGAAGCAAAACAACAAAGAGAGAGGTGATGGAGGAATTGACAAAGAAAAAAAGGGGCATGGTGAGATTTTGGTAACTTTTTCGCGTGCTTTTGACCATTTTTGGTCACTTTTCAACTATTTACAAGAGACCAGACCACTGTGAGCTCTGGGATTATTTAAATTAGGGTATATTAAAGAAGACAAAACAGAAAGATACAAAATATTTGTAAATTGAAAAACTGGATTTGTGGAAAACAACTAAATCAATGAATAATTTTCTTATGAAAAATATTCAGAGCCAATAACGTAGCCAGGAAGGGGCAGAAACGGATATTAAGAGATCAAATAATATTACAAGACAACAATTAACGTTAACAACAGAGTTAGAATATTAAAATAATGAAATTGGAACTATGTACAGTATTAATTAGTGAACGAGTGATATTTCAGCATGGGACGAGGGAATTTTTTCCCAATTAATATTTTGAAAAAAAATCACCCACTAAAATTTGCTGGGGGTGAATAAATTGAAATAATAGCAGAATTTTGCAAAATAATTACAATAATTCGTATGTAATCAATTCACATGTAATTAGTGGATAAAATAATGGAGGTTAATTCCTAATACAGTGAAACCTCTCTTAACGGGCATCTCTCAATAGTTGACATCTTCATAAGAGGACAAACTTTCTTATTCTTCCATGCCATAAATATATGTGGTGTAGTGTTATGAGAGAGAACCCTTCTTTTTAGGGACACCTCTCATTTACGGACAAATAATCGGTTCCACCGATGTCCGTTTTACTTAGTTTACTTAGTTTACTTAGATTACTTAGATTACTTAGTTTAATTATAATAATAAATGCTGAAATGTGTGAACTTACTTTATTGAACCTACCACTGCAAAGAGCCGATATTATTATTATTATTAGTAGTAGTAGTAGTAGTAGTAGTAGTAGTAGTAGTAGTAGTATTTCAATAGTTGCGTAACAAAATATACTGATTTCTTGTTTGAGTTTGAGCACACCCCTCCTTTTATTTTGAACAACCCCCCAAGTAAAAATTTCTGGCGTACTTACTGGTTTTAACTCATTCAACGAGCAGTACGATTCAGACCTAAGCCTGAGTTGGATCTATTCGCAGAGTCTATCATATCTACTCATTACTCGCGAAGGCTTATCAGTGGTCTGCATGGCAAGTAAATAATTAGCTCCGAGATCTTACAAAAAGTACAATAAGTCTTATATTTCAACAAAGCATGATTGTTGCATGGAGGCGGATCCAGGACGAGCTTCTGGGGGAGAGGAGGTTTGAAATATTGCTACTTAGAGCTACTTTTGAGAGCTTCAAACTTTCCTTTCTTTGTTTCAATGCAGGATAGGATGACTCGGAATTTATTTTGTTAGTGGCGATCAAGAAGCTTAAGTATTTGTTAAATGAGTCTAAATATGCTTTCATGGTTCCTGGAAAAGTCTTTTCTAATTTAGCTTCAATAAACTTTCTGATGTTATTTCTGTCTGAAGACGTTGTAGAACATACGATTTCTAGCATAAGAAGTATATATTCTGTCACTGAAAGAAGAATTAAAAAAATCACTCTCACCATTTAAAGCTAAGGGAAGTGGAGTGGGGAGATAAATTTCTCTCTATAAATGTTGTGGAGCATATTTTGTGTAATACAAAAGTACTTTTTTGTAAAATAAAAGTGAAAATAACTAATAAATCTTTCTTTTGCCAATAGATTTACAGCATTATTTTAAACAAATATAGTTAGCTTGTCTCGATGGGAGGGGGGGGTCATTGCGTCTAAGCAAAGCAAACAGCATATATTCAGACAGTTTATTGAATCAAAATTAGAAGAAACTTCTCCAGGAACCTTGGAAGCATATTTAGAATCATTCAGTAATAATTCAAGTTTTTCGATGGCCAGTAACAAAGTGAATTCCGAGGCATCCTATGCTGCATTCAGACACTTCATTAAATCGTTAATGAAAAACTATGGGTAAATTCCAAACGAAACAAAAGTCAAAGAAAAGAACCAAAGAATGTGAACAACCGATACCCATAAGTGATATTGAAAAAAAATTAAAAGACGTTCAATTTCAGCTCATGCGGAAAATTTAATTGAACGTGTTTTATAATTTTATCTATCTATTTATATTAAAAAGATTCAGCCAAATCTGTTACCGAAACATAATTTCGTATTTCTGACTACAACAGGAAAACAATTTCTTTCGAACCAAGTTTTGACTGGAGTTCAAAGCATTTGAAGGAAAGCAAATTGTGCGAGCAAAATAACATTCACACGGTTTAGAAAAACAGCAGTGAGTGCTGTACATTCACGTGCCCACGATCTTCGCGTTGGTTTAGCTGATCTAATGACCCATTCAGTTACAACTGCTGAGAATTCATATAAGGAAATTGCACAACCAGAGCAGGCTGCAGTAACATTGTTAGCGCTAACAAATTTGTTGAAGCAGCAGAACAGTGGTTTTGCATTAATTCAGGTAGTTATTCAAATATGCATGTCAGCACTTCTAACAGAAAAAATCGAAGAAGTAGTGACAGTGGCAATAGTTTAGGTATACCAGTCAGAAAAGTAAGATCATATTTCTCGGTTAATGAAAGAGAAACTTTGTTAAAGATTTTTGAAACAACAATTAAAAGTAGTAGGAATATCACAATAAATGAAGTAAAACCATTTAAAAAAAATCTAATCTTCAAAAGTTGAGAAACCAACACTTAAATATCTACGAGTCAGCATTTTACCCAAGGGGACCAGAACTTTTACTTTCAAAAACGGGATGCATACGAATCGCCGACGGGGGGGGGGGAGAGTTCCACATTACATTTTGGGACTCAGCAGTGTTTTCAATTTACAAAATACACAAGTAAGAATGATAACACAGCGTTTCTAACTTAAGTATTACCCAACAATACTTTTAACTACTTCAATACTTAGAATTCCCACTCAATTCCCAATTGAACCACAGAACACTCAATTCTCATTTGAATATTCAGAAGTTCTAGGCATGGCTGAACCTTCACAATGCGTGTTGGTACGGAAGAGTGTAGAATTAGCATTGACCATTTATATTTTGGATAATAATTACGGGACACCTGGGTCATGTTTGCTTAAAAACGGAACATTTAGGCGTCCCGTTTGAGAATCAGAAAACAACGGGACAACGGTTAAAAATAAGGGACTGTCCCGGCTAAAACGGGACGTCTGGTCACCTTGATTTTGCCGGAAGGTAATGGATAGTTTAAAGGGCATTATACATAAATTTGAACGTCAGGAAAAGAACAAGAAAATGAAACATTTTTTATAAAATTAATTTGAATCACAAATAGCACAATCTTAATTTGATGTTGTAAAATTAGGTTTAGACAATTGGTTTGGTAGTCTGCATATCGTAACAGACACTTTTCCACAGATTTTTTTTTAAAGGGGAGAAACTTGTGAATGTGTTGTTTGGACAAGTGATACCAATCATATTTTGCAAATATCTCATTCGTTTAGAAAAAAATGTACATAGTAGGTACCGGTACGATTAGTGCTCTCAAACGGGTCGGGTTGACCCGATCCGACCCGTGACCCGCGGGTCGGGTCAGGTCAACTCGGGTCGGGTTGTCGGGTCAGGCTACTCGGGTCGGGTCAATCGAGTTAGCTCTTGTCGGGTTGTCGGGTTGGTTATTCGGGTCGAGTTGTCAGGTCGGGTCACTTGGGTCGAGTTATCGGGTCGGTCATTCGGGTCATCTCGGATCGGATGGTCGGGTAGGGTCAGTCAGGTCATTTCACTTTGGTCAACTGAGTTTAGGTTGAACTTAAACTCGGCTGGAATCGAAAGCTGCTGTTTTTCACTAGCTGCCTAATTAAAAATAGCAATTTTCACAAAAGAGACACTGACCAAAGCTTAAAACCCACTTTATTTCAAATTATAATTTGTAACTGTTTTGGATATGCTAGATATCCGATATCATTTGTGTGCGCCTTACAGGTACATATATACAGAAAGGGAAAGTAAAAGATGCCACCAAAAAATACAGAAAGTGCTTAAGTTCAAAAAGTAAACATAACAATATAGTATGGAGTTCTTGCGTACTATTCATTGTTGGCGGAAAAATTTCTTCTTTTACTTTTTTCTTTTCTCCACATCAAAGAATTACACCGAAAAGTTTACAGAAATGAAAATAAGCTTTTCATTCTTGTATTGTTATGTTCTCAATGATTTTGCATTGTAAATATTGGTTTTAAAAAGTATTAACACAGTATGTTAAACTTTCAGTGAAAGAGAATTTTCCAAGAATTGTGCTATATATTTTAAATTATGCTTTATACTTTATTTTCTAAAATTATGCTTTTAAAACTAGTTTCTTCTGGACCCTTAGACAATCACAATCATGTTCAAGGTACCAACCATGTAAATTGCTGTTATGCTTTATATGCTTTCTATGCTTTTGGGTTGCTCTATTAATTGTGTTTGGGAGGATTTTGAGTTCTCACTTTAATGTTTGCAGATCAGTCCATAATGCTCGACAATGTTGTAATTTAAAAAAGTTTTTACTTTTTGGATGTAGAGTGGTGATTGATCTGATGATTTTGCAACATGATACAAAGCGGTTTTCCATATCAGTGATTGTCTATCAATAGTAGGGAGAAAAATGTCTCTTGATAGATATATTATCTTTAGGAAATTCGTTTTCTGCATCCAATGAAGGAAAAGATTCATCCAAAATGAATTTGTGAAATTTCGATGGCGGATGTCTAGTTCGTTTCCACGAGGAACCTCTATATTCTATTTGTTTCCGGCTCTGGAATTCGAGACCATTTTCTTCGCACATCTCCAAACATTCTTGATAAATTTGTTCGGATATTGTTCGTTGAGAGTCATATTTACCAGACCTCATCTTGGACAGCGTTTGAACTAGTGTATCTACAAGGATCAAACCTTCTGACATGTCTGCATCTACTTGAGATAAGGCAAAACTCAAAGTTATAGCATGACACCAGTAATCTTAATTTTAACAGCCCGATAGCATTCCCTCGTGTACAGATCACACTAATTTTCCGGATGGAATGATGGAGGTAAATAAATATCAGAAGTTCCAGATTTGTTTTAATACCGCATGACAATATAATGTGTGGAAAACAGATTTTATGAAAAAAAAAGGAATAAATGGATATGATAATTTGTAAAAAAGAAAAAAAAGTGATAGTGCTTAAGTGAATTATAAGCAAAAAGCATTGAAAATAACTTGTCCTAAGGGACAACGGTGATAGAAACTAATGAGACTTTATAATTGCAAAAAAAAAAAAATCATAAAGCACTTAATTTGAAATTAAAGATTGATAACATTTGGTAATATAATGGGGATTCAGGCTGACAGAGGGGGAGAGTGAAAACGGAGGCAACAGAGACGTTCTTTTTTTTAAAGTCATGTGCAAAGAGATTAACCTTGGACTTCGGGTGACAGGTTACCATATACATATGTGAGTTTCAATTGCTACGACTTGTAAAAGTTAGCTAAGAAAGCATCATTTTAGTTTCCTAGCGTAATTAGTTTTTGTGACAAGTAACTCGTATATGCAAATAGCATCGTTAATATCATCTTGCATGTTAGAATTGTCTTTGTGTAAATAAAATTGTAATTAAGCATTTCGAGGTAAAACAGGTTCTTTTACTTAACTTCTACAAAGAAAAAATTAGAACTTACCTCTTATGCACAGATACGACAGCGTGGGATACTGTCGGTCAGTAAATAATATAATCTGAAGTCATCTATCATACGTAACTAAATATAATTGATTAATCATTTTTATTAATCAATAAATAGTTGTTTGGTAAATAAACTCATAATAATAATAATAATAATAATAATAATAATAATACCAAATTATTTAATGGAGGCTATGCATTTGTTCTATGTCGCCATAATCAATGGAAATCAATTACTTAGTGTACGAAGACTTTTTTCGTCCAACACAAGTGTAATGTTTTACTGCAGTACATGTTATTTGTAAGTATGCATATCATATTTTAGTATGACTTTCAATATTGAAGCGAATGAGAATGCCGACTGATTTTCTATTTTTCTGGTTGTTTGTCAAAAACAAAGGAGATAACTAGATAATGGACAGAGGTTAAAATGAATGTCCAGGTAGTGAGGTCAATGCAAGCCTCCCACAGATTTCCGTGAATTAGATCTTCCCGTACTACAAACTAAAACGAGTGGAGCTATTTTATTCGGAATGCAACGGTATTCTGCAGTTCGTAACTTTGTTGTCGAGAGATGTTTTGGAAGTAATTTCACTTGTAGCCACTCGTAACTCACCGTTTGTCGACCTATAATAGCATCATCTGTGTGGGGGGGCACTAGGGGGGCCAAGAATTTGAGCAAGGGGGCCTGGCCTCCCTTGGCCATCCCTTGGCTCCGCCACTGATGGTGTCCATGGTTCGATCCCAGCTTGTGCTAAGTGGGCTTTGTGGTGGAAAAACGCCGTGTAGTGGGTTTTCTCGGGGTTCTCCTATTTCCTCCCACTTTCTTCATTCCACCATTTCATTCATTTCTCATGGTCACCATATCCCTTAGCCTCGGTGCAGAATCGAGGGACCTTAAACTGAATATTTCATTTTATTTCACCAAGCCCAAGGACATCGATACAAGAACAAGATAAAGATTGGATATGCAAGACGAAGTGCATAGTAATCTTGCTCTTGGCATTGTTTTGGTGATCACCAAGTAGCGATGAGCGTATTTTCTTGCTTTCCGTATAGTATGAAAGACCATAATCAAAATCACACTTGGTCTTCATTTGTACCGATGAGGCGAGCACTCTTGGCTCTTGTATAGCATGAAACATTGCCAAGACACGTGGTCCGGGTTTAATTCCCAATGTGAATGCATTTTGGCGTTCACCCAGTGTCGTGACCAAATTGCTCTCAAACGGGTCGGATCAACTCGAGTCGGGTTGTCGGGTCGGGTCATCGTGTCGGGTCAGTCAATTCGGGTAACGGGTCGGGTAGGGTCGGGTTGTCGGGTCGGGTCAATCAGGTCGGATCACGGGTCGGGTCAGTCGGGTCGGGTTGGGTCATCGGGTCGGGTCAATCAATTCGGGTCACGGGTCGGGTCGGGTTGAAGACCGACCCGACCCGACCCGACCCGACCCGTTGAGAGCACTAGGTACGATACATAATAGATAGGTTCTATTGGTTTTATGTAGTATAAATGCTTGTCATATATGAAGACAATAGTGTTTGATATTAACTAATTGTGTAAATTAATCTATGAAATACATGAACAGGAAATATATGAAATACATGTTTCACTTATTTCTAGATTAATTCACACAATAAGTTAATATCAAAGACTATTGTCTTCAAATATGATAAGTATTTATATTACATAAAAACAATAGATCCTATCTATTATGTATCATAGATAATATGTATAATTGTACTTTATTTCCATTATTGTTTCTTTAGTTTTTCTTACTTTCATTTATCTCTTTTTAGTGTATGACAAACATATATAGTCAAGTCGTGTTATTATTGAAATATGTACTTAGTGCATTATACTGGCCCTTAATGTGAGTATTAGTTTGCCGGATCCAATGGAAACTTAAATAAAAAATAAATAATTAAATAATAGAATCCGGAGCCATTCGAACCGAAATCAAGCGTGCTAGCCACTAGACAAAATTGGAATTCCTTTACAAAAATCTTGTGACTAGCACGGTTGACTTCGGTTCGACTGATTCCGGATTCGATTACCGGTAGGGGTAAAGTGGTTTCAATTCCAGTATAATCAGTAGGCTCACGTCTCCTTTAGCCTAGTCGGCATAACGTGGGACGTTAAAATAAATCAAACGAATTCAAATCATTTGTGTCAAAACTGGACTGAACATGTTCTAGGAAAAGATTCTGCGATGACATCTATTTAAAATTTAAATTTATCACTCTCTAAATACAGTATTAAATAGTATTGCACAACATTATTAAGTTAATAGTGTACTGAATAATACTTCAAAATTCTCGAACATTTCATACGATATTTAATCAAACTAAATGTGTGGATGGTATTTTAGTTAGGATGGAGACCATTGAAGCATATCCTGTACTTGTTAACCCTGCTGGTAAGAAATGTTAGGACATTAGTTTCACTTGCGGCCACGACCCGCTCACCGCTCTGACCACATTTGTTAGATCCTAAATCTAATGCACTTATCTGCCAAAGTAATATATTATTTTCATTCAAACAATAATAATTTTTTCTAATTTTGGTCAGAAGATGAGTTAGGCTTTTACTTTCTGAAAATAAATGTAATTTACCAAAATAATGTTTTAGCTCTACAAGTAACCTAATTTGATTTTTTTCTTTAATACATAACCTGGCAAAACTAACCAGCAAGCCAAGTAACAAAGTCCCCTATGTAAGAAGGAAATCATTAATCTTCCAAGACATCTAAGAAACAGCATATATCCCAAACAAGAACGATATTAAAAAGTGTGGCTTGTGTGGAGTTAACCGACATCTTCACAACCAATTCTAGAGACAGCAGCAGAGAGTTTATAGAATCAAAATTACAAGAAACTTCTCCAGGAACCTTGAAAGCATATTTAGGCTCATTCAGTAAATATTTAAAATTTCTAAAGGCCACTAACAAAGTGAATTCCTAGGCATCCTATATTACATTGAAAGACCTTATTAAATCATTAATAAAAACTATCGGTAAATTGCGAAAGAAACAAAAGTCAAAGAAAAGACTCGAAGAATGTGAACAGCCGATACCCATAAGTGATATTGAAAAATTTAAAAGAAGTTCCATTTCAATTCATGCGGAAAATTTAATTGAACGTGTTCAAAGATCAGGCAAGGTCTTAACAAGCAACGAACATGCTTTGGTTCGTAGTTACATAATTTTAAAACTATTACTTCACACCGCACAGAGACCAGCCGCAATAATAAATATGACAATCGAAGAATTTAATACAGGTAAGATCATCAAAACTCGCGGAGACGACAACAAATTATTAAATATGTTTCTGATCCAAATTAAAGAACATAAGATTTGGCCAAATCTGTCACCAAAACATAACTTCGTATTTCTGACTACAACAGGAAAACAATTTCTTTCGAACCAAGTTTTGACTGGAGTTCAAAGCATTTGAAGGAAAGCAAATTGTGCGAGCAAAATAACATTCACACGGTTTAGAAAAACAGCAGTGAGAGCTGTACATTCACGTGCCCACGATCTTCGCGTTGGTTTAGCTGATCTAATGACCCATTCAGTTACAACTGCTGAGAATTCATATAAGGAAATTGCACAAACAGAGCAGGCTGCAGTAACATTGTTAGCCCTAACAAATTTGTTGAAGCAATAGAACAGTGGTAGTGGCATTAATTCAGATAGTGATTCAGATATGCATGTCAGCACTTCTAACAGAAAATATCGAAGAAGTAGTGATAGTGACAATAGTTTAGATATACCAGTCAGAAAAGTAAGATCATATTTCTCGGTTAATGAAAGATAAACTTTGTTAAAGATTTTTGAAACAAGAATTAAAAGTAGTCGGAATATCACAACAAATGAAGTAAAATCTTTTTTTTTAAAATTAAGTCGAATCACAAATAGCACAATCCTAATTTGATCTTGTATAATTGAGCGTAGACAATATTGAGACTATTATGGCATTAGATTTTAAATTATTGTATTTACTATTTTGGTAGAAATGTCAGATGTCATTGAAGAGTCTTCTCCTAGAATATATTCAGTCCAGTTTTGACAAAAATGATTTGGATTCGTTTGATTTATTTTAACGTCCCACGATTATGCCGACTAGGCTAAAGGAGTCGTGGGCTTACCGATTATACTGGAATTTACCGATTATACAACACTATTGTTAATGTGTTGTTCGGACAAGTGATGCCAATCATATTGTGCACATATTTTTCTCATTATCTCATTATTTTTTGTCTTCAAATATGATAACCGTTCTATTACATAAAACAATATACATATGTTTTATATGTATGTAAGTATGATACATAATAGATTGGTTCTGTGAACACTTTTTTTCTAAAAGAGTCTTTGATATTAAGTTATTGTGTAATTTAATCTAGAAATAAGTGAAACATGTATTTCATATAATGTTAATTTGAACTTCTATTGCTGTTTTGTGTATTTAGTAACGACGAGTATAAAATTAAGTATAAAGTGACTTGAAAACAAGTATACTTTGGCCATAAGTTAATGTAAATTACATACTACAAAAGTTCCTGTTCATGTATTTGATATTTTATTATTTTGAATTCCTATTGTTGATTCGTGTATTTAGTAGTAACCATTTATTTCCTTTTCATTTTTATATATAATTGTACTTTTTGCCGAAAGTTTCAAGTCCATATGTTGACCACTTCTAAAATGGCTGAGGTTTATATTCGTTTTAATGATATATCTCTTGATTAATATGTTGTTGGGACGAGTGATACCAGTAAATTACATACTATAAAAGTTCCTGTCCATGTATTTGATATTTTATTATTTTAAATTCCTATTGTTGATTCGTGTATCTAGTAGTAACCATTTATTTCCTTTTCATTTATATATATATAAAATTGTACTTTTTGCCGAAAGTTTCAAGTCCATATGTTAACCCCATCTAAAATGGCTAAGGTTTATATTTTTTTTAATGATATTAGAATGAGAATTTATTAATATGTATATGAGTACAAAACAGTTACTTAACAATCTTTATAGCGATTCAGGGAGAGGCCAAGCTTCTGCTGTTTGTGGTTCTCCCTTTCAGAATTTATTTACATATTATAGGATGGCGGGTAAATACTTAATATATGTAGATAACACAAATTTACATGAGGTTATAAATACTTAATTAGTTCATAGTAAAATAATAGCAATAATAATGACACATTAACATGGTATTGTCTCAATTTTTTAAATACTCGTTCAGCTGTTTTTTAAATTTGCTAAAAGTTTGTAGTTCTCTGATACCTAGGGGAAGGGCATTCCAGGCCTTAATACTTTGGTACCTGATGCTTTTGATGCCATAATTTAATCGTGGTTTTGGTTTTTCAAGTTCTTTGTTTGTCTTTGCACGTGTACTAACTGAGTGTTTTATTTCAACAAATTGTGTTGAAAATATAATTGCATCTTTCTTGAGGATTCTGTACATTAGACAATTTATCCTGTAAAGATAAAGTTTATCTAATTTTAGTATGTTCAGTTCATGGAATAACGGTTCTGTATGTGCAAGAAAATGTTCATTTTTTATTATTCTTATGACTCTCTTCTGAAGAACAAGGAGCTTATATTTAAGCTCAGCACTTAAGTTTCCATACCAGGCTTCGATTCCGTATGAAAGGTATGGGTGGATGAATACATAATAATATATTCTTGCGATAGATTCCGGAAACATTTTTGATATTTTAAACAATAACTCAGTGTGTACTGAAACTTTTTTCCTGATTTCAGAACAATGTTTCTCCCATGTGAAGTGCTCATCAAACCAAACACCTAGGTATTTTATGTTTTCAACTACTGTTACTTTATTAGAGCTTATTGTAATAGGATAGTTATTTATGTTTTGCATTTTATATCTGTTTCTAAAAAATACGCACTTAATTTTGTCAACATTTAAAGTTAATTTATTAATTCGAAACCAGTGTGATAATCTGTCTAACTCAAAATTAATCGATTTCTGTATTGTTTTTAGCTCTGATCCTTTCGTGAATATAACTGTATCGTCCGCAAACAAACAACACTGGGAATTTTTCAATACACACGGCAAGTCGTTAATATATAAAAGGAACAGTAATGGCTCTAATATGGAACCTTGAGGAATTCCACAGTTTACAAGTGCTGTGGTTGATGTGTGTCCATTCACACTAGTCTATTGCAACCGATTCTTTAAATAGCTTTTCATAAGATTGAAAGCGACTCCCCGCATTCCATAACATTGTAGTTTCTAGTAATATTTTGTGATTTACGGTAACGAACGCCTTTTTGAGATCAATAAACACGCCTATCACATAACTACTCTCATCAAGGGCATCTGAGATGTAGTTTGAAAGACTATTAATGGCAAGTTGTGTAGACTTATTTTTCTGAAACCCATGTTGTTCTTGAGTTATTATTTTATGTTTTGTTATGAACTCTATTAATCTAGAATAGATTACTTTCTCATATATCTTGCTCAAAATAGGAAGTATCGAAATTGGTCTGTAATTAGTTTTACATGTTTTCTTACCGCCTTTGTACACTGGTATTACTTTCGCGATTTTCAACCCATCAGGGAATATTCCTGTTTCTAAATTCTATTAATTGTATGTTCAAGAATGGATGCTATTTCCTTACTAGAATCTTTGATAATTTTTGTGTTTATATTGTCATGTCCTGTACTTGATTTGTTAGGTAAAGCCCTAATTATGCTACATATTTCAATTTCACTAACAGGCCTGAGAAAGAGACTTGCCTC
This sequence comes from Thermobia domestica, assembly GCF_964235325.1. NCBI lineage: Eukaryota > Metazoa > Arthropoda > Insecta > Zygentoma > Lepismatidae > Thermobia > Thermobia domestica. Next base: position 115,398,402 of record NC_137471.1, on the reverse strand, counting down.
AACATTTCGAGATATATGGTGAGAAAGGTCCCCTGGTAATGATTTTATACTGGCCGCCAAGTCCGTCCCAACTCCTACGAAAAAACTGTTGAACTCATTTACTACTTTTATCGGGTCACTAATAAGGGTTCCACGTTCATTAATAATATTTATTTCCGCATGTTTTCCCTTTGTTTGAATATTTATTGCCGATTTGATGATCTCCCATTTTTTCTTGATATTATTCCCTGCTTCTATCAGATTATTCATATAATAGGTCTTTTTGGCATTCTCGATAACATTCTTTAAGGTATTGCGATATTGCTTGTATCTTTCGCGAAGCCCTAAATTGAATGGATTTTGAGTACTTCTTTTCCAAAGAGTATCCTTTCTTTTAATTGAGTTTAAGTATAGCCATCGTCATCCACGGTTGGATTTGTATGTTGTATTTATTAGTACACCTTTTCGTTACAGTGCATTCTTCTATATACTTCTCTATTGTTGTTTGAAGAATTTGTAAGGCTTTTGATGGGCATGCTGTAGTGTACACTCCAATTTCGGACCATTTTGTTTCTTTTATCTTCTACTTTATTTTCTTGTAATCCCGAGTAGTAACTTCCCGTACTCTTTTGTTTAAATTTCCTCATGTCAGTGACGTTGACATGTAAACAGGAAAGTGATCACTAAGGGATGTTGTTATTGCCCCTGATACTATTTTACTATTTATCATATTCGTCCCAATGTGATCTATTATACTACGTGTATTTCCTTGAATACGGGTGGGAACCGTTATACACATTTTGTTATTATTGCTGTTTAACATATGTATGTACTCTACGCTTTCGTGCTGATCGTTCAAATGAATGTTAATGTCCCCTGCAAATACGCAATATTTATTTTCGCTATTACTTTTAGTTAGTATTAAATTTAAACAATTTTTGAATTCCTCATAATTTTTATCAGGTGACCTATAGATATCTCCTATGACAATGCTCTTTTTGAAATTGGGATTGGTTGTTTCAACCCATAACATTTCACATAAGTTAACGTTATTAATTTCGTTTAAGTCTTCGCGAATAAAATAATTTAATGACGTTCTAATGTACAGGCCTACTCCTTCATGTCCTTTTCGGATGTTGCAATTATAATTTCTTAATTTGTTTACATAATTATAATTAGGCAAAGTTACATAATTTGTTTCTTCTTCATGTTTAAGATGAGTTTCACTTAAAGCAATGACACTGAACTCAGTTTTTATTTGACTTAAGATTGTTTGAAATTCATTGTATTTACTATTTAAGTTTTGTATATTTAGATGTAATAGTGAAAGTTGATCGTTATGTGGGATGTCGAGCTCATTTGGTTCTACACTCTTACAGGTTAAAAACGGATGAACGTAGTCAAATATTGGATCTTCAATGTCACAGTCTATCATACAAGGATTATAGTTATTCTATACAATATTTCTACTACTACGATACTACTATTTTCCTACCGTTAATACTACTAGCAATACAACAATTAGCAACTACACTACTTCCACAGGTTTACTAATACACTTTCTGATACTAAACACATGTGGCTGAAGCTAAATACAAACACGAAAGATGCACTTAGGATATTTTTTCCACATCATTGCACTTTTCAATTATAATTGCTCTGTCTTGCGGAGATTTTTGCGCATATATCGTTCCATTTGAATCAGTCCACACAAATTGCCACCTTGCTTGTTTCTTTTTTGCCATAGCCATACCCAGTAGTCTTTTCCTTGCTGGTGTCAAGTGGTCATTCACATAAATTGGCACAGTATTCTGAAAACCAATGGAACGAGTCGTGAGTTTTTCATTAGTTTTGTTTTTGTTTTTTACTGCCCTCATGAACTGGTCTATCTTCCGTCTGTTGACAAATCACACCACTATATTTTTGTGTGTGGGTTTGGAAGGAACTGGTATCCAATGCACTGCATGAGTGTCGTATTCAATGTCTACTTCAGCCCCGATAGCAGATGCAATTGCCGTTACAACTGCTTCGGCATTTGTACCTCTCGATCCCCAATGATATATAATTGTACTTTATTTCCATTATTGTTTCTTTAGTTTTTCTTACTTTTATTTGTCTCTTTTTAGTGTATGACAAACATATATAGTCAAGTCTTGTTATTATTGAAATATGTACTTAGTGCATTATACTGTGACCATAAATTAATCTAGAAATAAGTGAAACATGTATTTCACATATTTCCTATTCATGTATTTCATATATTACTTTGAAGTTCTATTGTTGGCTCGTGTATTTAGTAGTAACCACTTATTTCCTTTTCATATATATATAATTGTACTTTACTTCCATTATTGTTTCTTTAGTTTTTCTTTCTTTTACCATATTTGTCTCTTTTTAGTATATGATAAACATATACAGTCAAGTTTTGTTGTTATTGAAGTATGTACTTAGTGCATTGCACTGCCCCTTCATTTGAGCATTAGTTCGTTGAGGTCAATGGACAGTGAAATAATAAATAAATAAATAAATGAAATAAGTCTCAGAGCTAATTATTTACTTGCCATGCTGATCACCATAATCCATGTCAATTCTCTTTCACATTACAAACCGTAACTTTGATATTTTTAAACTTGGTCATTACTGTGCATCCGTCTTCTAATGAGGCGAAACATGTCCCTCCAGGAATCGAATTCGGGTATACTCCGCCTAATGTATGTACGCTAACCGCTTAGCCATTCTCACATGATTAGTAAGTGGTCACCAATGATAGAGCAAAACAAGATTCACTTCTGTGTGTCTGGGTATCGCCTTTCGCGAGTGGATCTGTGATAAATATCTACTTCCAGCTTTTGTTCTGATTTCACTAGGTGAAGCGTCCACAAGGATTAGATTTTCTTGTTTTGTCATTAATGGTCAGACAAGTAGTCCAAAAGTTCTCCCACCCCCAGTGTTCCGTTTTTTTTTCCGTTGTGTACCGTACAAAAATTAAATTGAAAATCAACTAAAGCCTGACTATTGAAAGAATAACTAAAACGCAAGATTTTTGAACAGTGTTATCGTAGAGCGTCGAGACTTGTTCCATTTGCTATAGTCTAATTTAACAACAGCTTTGAAACGGTAGTCGGTGGTTGAGATCTATCCCAGAATCTAGTGACGGATCTGGGAGGTAAAAACTTGGGGGAGGGGATGACAGACCCCAGACTATGAGAAATATATCATGAGTTTCAAAAATATATAAATAATAGCTTAAATTATTTTCGTCACTCTGAAAACTTGGAGGGCCTAACCTAGATCCATCACTGCCAGAATCCCAAGTCAACACTCAACCACTGAACTCAAGGCTGATCTGTAGACATTATTAATTATGGAATCTGTAGGCGATGTTCTGACTAGTATTGTAAAGGCATGGAAAAAAACCAAGTTATGCAAAACGACACAGAGTAACCAAACAAGAGGAACTATATTTTTGTCACTTTTGTTTTTTCTGGTGTTTTATTGGTATTTCTTATTCTCATCTTTCTCTCTCCCTCACAAGGTTTGATTTATTAGAGAATAATTCCGATATAATGCAAACTTCTACTACCTACTGATATCTCTGAAGATATACATCTTCATGTGGGAAAACGGTTGGTTGGGGTAAAATAACCCACAAAAATTTTGAAAGTTGACGCCTGATGGAGAACAAGAAGTCGACATAAGCAAATGAAATTGTGTACAGATATTGTACACGTAAAATTAGGGAATACTTGTTTCTTATTTTCTTGGAAACACAATTGGATAATCTGGAGTCGATGCCTGATATTTACAAGGATTTTGTTATTTACTTATATATCAAAATAAACAAGAAAAAGTAATTTTCCAACTTTTCCTAGTGTGGTCATGAAAATTGCCTTAAAGTTAGAAATTGAAAGGTTCTTCTTCTTTTTTTGATTGCATAAAACAAATTGATGTTAAGTGGACGCATGACATTCAGACATTTCAGCATTTTTTTTTAATTTAAAATAAATTACAATGATCCCCAGTAGCACCTACACATTGGCCAAGCTTCCCCACATCGAAACAATTTTTGGAATCCGTTCAGTAGTTTCTGAAAATTTCTTATGCATAGTGAATAAACAAATGACGCCCCATACATCCAAAGGTATATTTATCAGGACAGAACATAGCATATCATCACTGGAATTAGTAAAGCTTACCAAAACGGAAAAAAATTTTAAACTGTTTCAGTATTCTATGAATATTTTTATTAAATATATTTAAACAGAAAATAACGCCCAAGCGCCTGGAAGCACATGTTCCAAGATAAAACATATAGTATTATCACTGGCATTAGATAGGCTTTCTCACATCGAAAGAACTTTTGGAATCCGTTCAGTAGTTTTCGAAAATTTCTTATACATAATGAAAATAAAACAAAAATGAGTCGTGGGACCATTTCAGTATAAAATGTATATTATTAGGGGTCCTAGAAATAATATTTATTCGTATAGATTTGAAATTTTCGTATTATCCAAGCCGAAGGAGGACTACAGGAGATGATTGACAAAATAGTTGACACCGGGAAACCAAATGGAATGGAAATTAATATTGAAAAGTCGAAAGTCATGAGAATATCCCGTGGAAACACGACCTTACGGATCAGAGTAGAACAAAGAGAACTTGAAGATGTCGATAATTTCAAGCATTTGGGAAGTATTTTGACGAGAGACGGTGATTATGAGAAATGAATGAAAAGTGGTGGAATGAAGAAAGTGGGAGGAAACGGAAGAGAACCGAGAAAACCTATAGCATGCATATGGGAAACTGACATGGAACGCAAAGGATTAATTTTTATTTACATAGAATTTGTATAAGATCGCGGAACCAACGTAACTTTAATAACTAGCGACTCACATCGAGAAGCCTGCGTAAGTTTCTTTGGTGTGCCAACATGTGAAATTAGCGTACCCACCAATGATTATTTATACTCTAATATGTATACAATCTCGGAATTAATGGAATTTTGATAAGAACTAAAGGGAGTTATAGAAGAACTAACGAATCACGTAGTTAAATGTATTTAAGCTGCTTGGGCACGACAGCTTAACATATCAAGTCAGCATACCTACCAAATTTACTTATACTCTAATTTGTATAAAATAGAGAAATTAACGGAACTTTTTGTAAGAACTAATGTGAACTAACGAGGAACTAACGATTCATGTCGAGAAATCTGGGAAAACCTGTTGACCCAAACATCACATGTGAAGTTAGCCTAACCACACATTTTTATTTATACTCTAATTTGTATACATCGAGGAACTAACGGAACTTTAGTAAGAACTAACGGGAACTAACGACGAACTATTGATTGATGTCCAACAATCTGAGAAAGTTTGTTGGGTATGCCAACTTCACATGTGAAGTTAGACTACACACACATTTTTATTCATTCTCTAATTTGTATATAATTGAGAAACTAGCGAAACTTAAGTAAGAACTAACCGGAACTAAAGAGTAACTAACGATTCATGTTGAACAATCTGACAAAGCTTGTTAGTTACGCCAACTTCACATATGAAATTAGCCTACACACATTTTTATTCATTCTCTAATTTGTATAAAATCGTAGAAATAATGAAACGTTTGTAAGAACTAACAGGAAGTTCCGATGAATTTACGATTTATGTTGAGAAAGTCGGAAAACTTTTGCACGCCAAGTTCACATATGAAGTTAGCCAACCCCAACATTTTTGTTTATGTTCTAACGGAACATTTCTAAGAACTAACGAGGAACTATCGATTCGTGTCGAAAAATGTGGCAAAGCTTGTTGCATATGCCAAATTCACTTGTAAAGTTAACCTATCCACACATTGTTATTTATGCTTTTAACGTGTATAAAATCGCGGAACTAACGGAACTTTTGTAAGAACTAACGGGAACTAACGATTTATGTCGAAAAATCTAAGAAATATTGTTGGGTACGCGAAGTTCACGTGTGAAGTTAGTCTACCTATACATTTTTGTTTATACTCTAATTTGTATAAAATCGCGGAACTAACGAAACTTTACAAGAACTAACGGGAACTAACGAAGAACTAACAATTCATGTCGAAAAATGTGGAAAAGCTTGTTCGGTACGCCAACTTCACATGTGAAGTTGGCCTACACATCGCGGAACTAAAGAAACTTTTGTAAGAACTAACGTGGAGGAACTAACATTTCATGTAGATAAAAGTGGGCAAGTTAAGCACCCCTTCGATTAAGCGTGACTAAGCACCTGGAGAGGTAATTATAGTCTTTCTTATCATTTAGAATTAGCATAACTAGTATCGTTTTTCTTCCACGCGGCACTTATATGGCGTTATACAGCGCCAAAAATACCTCTGGTGGCGAAAATTGGAACTAAGTTTGTTTTCTACACCAATCGCTTCGGCATGGTCTCAAATATGCTCCTACAAAGTTTGATTGCATTCTGTGAACAGGGATACTTATTTTATGATAACCTGGTTTTTCGTTCGGATTGAACGTCTCAGCTACTGTTATCGCTTACTTTAAATTATTTTATATGAGATTTATCCGTTTTTTTTAAATAACAGAAGTGTAGTATATCTGAGAAATCTTGTGCTGTAATTTGAAGCCAGCTAGAAAAAAAGCATTTTTCCTTAAAATGTAACGCGTTACTTGTTCTCCCCACCCACCCCTACACAAAGTAACTTAGATTATTTCGAAAGTCGAACACAAGCTGGTAGAGGGCTGTATAAAATATGTAAATTGCGAATATAGTATTTGTATATTGATTGGACCCAACCATGAAGCGGAAAATGCTATTTACAAATACCAAAACGAAAATATGCAGCATACATGTATGATACCCAGTGGCGATTCTACAGGAGAGCCCCTCAATCTTCGCTCCATTTCTCTCCCTACAACTGAAAAATAATAATAATAAAGCAAAACAAGTAGGATTGTCTTGCCTCCCCAAAATTTTTCTTTCCCCCCCCCCTCCAAGTATTACGAGCCTAGAGTCGCTACTGATTATACCAGGAAGGGGAGTAGTACTTTGTGTCGGATACTGTCACCATTCCTGTGTCTACTCGTAGTTCACCATGTGAGCGTTCTTTCTCGTGCGGTTGCCTAAGCGATGTTTGTTGTTCCTCCACTATTTTAGTCTGAGCCTTAGCTAAGTAAAGATTATAAAAATTGAAACTTATTGTCAAAAAAAAAGTCTACATTGCCCAGTTCTCATTTTCATTGTTCACCCACCCAACAACTAGGTCCGACTGTTTCCACCCACTCCATAAGGCCTACCGCTCACTGGCGATAAAACAGTTGCGCAACTATCTCGTCGCTGTCGCCTACAGTCAACAACTTCACGGCGACAAAACATTTTTGTTGCCGCACCCTCGCTCACTGGCGACAGCAACAGAAAAGTTGCCTAGCGTTTGATATCACAATTTATATAATCGGCAACCTGGACAGTTCACATAATTGCTGGTTTCGGGCATTTAAAAAACTACCGCCCATTCCAATGATTAAATAAATACATTTAAAGAAATGAAATAAGACCCGCTTGGACAAATTTGAAAGTGCTCCATTTCTACTAACTTCAAGACGCTCAATCCAATAGAACTATTTTCTTAACATGTCTATCTATGGGATCTGGAGAAAAAAAAATTCAAAATTTGGTGGATGGAGCGTCCTCAAATTAGTACAAAAGGTCTAATAGACAGGCATGTTAAGAAAATAGTTCTATTTGATTATGTGTTCAAAGCAAGTCATGAGTGTCCTGCGAATCATTTCTTCGACAGCGGGACACCCTCTGAAATGCGGAACTAAATAATTTAGAGACGAACAATGTGGTCGGGGGAAGGTTTTCAACGTCATATATAGCATTATTATAACAAGGTCTTCTGAGAGGTTCTTGCAATTTTCAGAAGTCTTTTTTAAGTTTTATGTCCCACTGTTATGCCGGCTACGCTAAAGTAGACGGTGACGATGAGTAATGAATGAAATGGTGGAATGAACAAAGTGGGAGGAAACGGGAGAACCCCAAGAAAGCCCATGCACACGGTGTTTGCCCGCCACAAAGTTCACTTGGCGCAAGCAGGGATCGAACCAAGGACCCCATGCAAAAGAGGTGAACGCTCTACCACTGAGCCACCACAGCCCCACAATTTTCAGAAGTAAGGGGTCATGGCTCTCCAGAAAGTTATCCTAATTACGCCAATGCTATCAAACTTTGGAAGGTAGCGTCAACGAGTGACGAAAAATAACAGAATTCTGTCTGAATAACTATAATACGAACGGAATCAACTATTCGAATCAAAAGATAACAATAACAACGAAAATATAAAACGACTGGAAATAACTAACACAACAAAACTAATGAAGGTGGCAATCCGACAATACTATACTGTAACTGTACTCTCAGATGTTTTGCGTATAGGCCTAGTCATAAAATAAAAATTGGCTTTCTTAATTCTTCCCGCGTATTCTTCAAGTTTTAAAATCAGCCATTTTTATACTGTACTGTTGTTTTTATTCTTTTTTATATTAGAAATGGAAAGGAAATTGAGAATGATAATTTTATCGGTATTTTTTTCTAGTTGTGGGAAATCAATGAAAGTAGTAGTGTGTAGTATGACAGCGATTTACCATTATTGAATAATGTACACTCATGTCCAAAATTATTGTCGCATGTCTATAAATATGTTATTGTAGGAATATAATTTGATAACGAATTCGCCTGGTATTTCTTATAACGTTAGTATGTGTATAATCGGCAAAGACAGGTATGTGGCAAATTTCATGTCAAAAGAGCAGTTACTCGTGCTAATTTTCGTATTTATAGTTCTTTTTCTATGAAATTTACCACAAATATATATTTCCCGACTCTACATATAGTATCAGTATTAAAAGTACCAAGCAAAATCATTATCAAATTATATTCTTACAAGACAGTTATAGATATGCGACAATAATTTTGGACATGAGTGTACCTACCTGTGTTGTTTTTTTCATAACTGGAAAGGTCATTCTAGTTTCTTATAACAGCGAAAAACACTTATTTCTACAACTTTTTGTTTAGGTATATACTTTCATAATGCCTCTTATCTACGTTTTTTTGTTGCCAATTTAGTCATTTTCATATCATGATTAGGCATTGGAAGCGTAGTTTAGCTACACAATTGTCAATTTTTAGCTAGTTGTTTTTACCAATAATTGAATATAAGGCTTTAACCCGGACATTTTGATAAACAAGCTGAAAATTGGTGGAGATGTTCAGAATGTTATACTGATCAACTCACTCAATGTCCCAAAAAATCCGGCTTGGGGAAACCGAGATATGACGTCATCAATATGGCCGCCGCCCGAATTCCCCCCTTAAACTTTAAAACGCTATATCTACTCTGCATTTCAAGATAGAAACTTTGTCTTAGCTTCATTTTGCAGAAAACATATTGAAAATTGGTATTTACAACGGCTACTTGTCTTACATTGACTCTGCTTTCAAATAGAGAACCTCAAAGTCAAAATAATGTGTATTCTTGATGAGTTTTTTGAGATTTAAATGTAAATAACTTGGAAAGGAGTACATATACGAGAAAATGTCCTGAAGTAATCGTTATTTGCCATTTCAAGAGCTTTTTAACGAGCCAAGTTATGTTGTTGTATCTCTAAACCTAACGGAGATATTCAATTTTGTGTGCAGCAAGCTGTAATCTCTCATTAAATTTATTGTGACGCTGTAATGGTTAAAGACCAGTCTGTAACGATAGAAATGTAGTGAAAACTGCACAAAATTAGTTAATTTTCGTAACTTCGTGGGCAACAACCTAACCAACATCCCCCTAAAGTCCTCGCCGCTCCAATGTTATAATCCAATATGGCAGCCATTTTAAATACCTCATCTAATAGTTTATAAATTAGGCTCTGATCCGGACATTTTCGAAAAATACGCTGAAAATTGGTGGAAATATCCTGGGAAGTGTTCTAATTAACATACTGATAGTTCCAAAGCATCCATTTTGGGGAAAAACCGCCATTTTAGAAAACTGACGTCATCGTGAGTATTAGCGTTTTAGGGTGTACCTTTGAAAGTAGCGGTCCGACAAAGCTATTTCTCGGGCCAAGTTAGTATTCTTTGGCCAGATTACATAACTGAAAGATTAACTTCAAATAAAACCCATAATTTAGTGCTTCTTGGTTACTTTAATTGGATTATATGCTATGATAGTGGGATAAAATACAAGATTAAAAGTTTTAGTAAACATCTTTATAATAGAATAATTAGAAGTAAATATCTAGTTTGGAAATAAATATCTATATCTATATCCTAGAAGATTTGAAGAAGGATTCCGACTTCACTCAACAACTGAAGACATTACTCAATGTTCTCCTGGAAGGATAAGTTTCGCTGAAAAAAGGTTTGCACGTCTGAATTCTTGATAGAAGCTTCCACCTTGTTTTACGTTATAAGTTTCCTCGTCTACTGCCAAATTGTGGGTGCAGTATTTAGAAATGATCAATAAGTTGCGTCTTTTTTATTAGAGCAGAACACTCTCGTGACTGGGAACTCCATCTCTGCTCTGTAAAATGTATGATTCCGTATTTGCACGCCACTGGGTACCTAAATTACGCAAAGTTTGCTCATATTTAGCTTGTGCAAATGATGAAATTAGAAGAAACCATGAAAATCTAAGAATTCGAACTGTTCACCATCCAAAGCTATTTCACTATTAGAAGAACGGATAAACTTTGGTCAGGGGTTTGGGCATTATGCGGACTATGAAAATTATTGGAGACTGACACATGGAAGGGGACTGTCTGAAAGAGTGATTGATTGTTCGTTGGGTGTGTGGAATGCCAGCTCCATTGAACATTATATAGGCGATTGAAGATTTTAGTGGCATCTACTCCGAAACGTCCAAGAACATATAGAACTTCGGTAATTTCCAGGGGAAAGAGACAAAAAGAACGTCGAAAAGCTGGTGGGTTGGCTCGTAACTCATAACCCATTCGAAGGACATTGTGAGCTAGTGGTCTACTATGCCACGCTTAATTGCATGCATGGAGAGCATGCACGTGACCGTTCGGTCTATTTAATGGACGGGTTCCGCCTACAATGCACCCCGCCCGTAGTTGCTCAATATACGCTATATTGCACATGCACGAAGTGCACCGTCAAGATTTGTCCCCTAACCTTGACACCTAAGTGTGTCACCCCCATTCACTGAGGGAGTGGGATACGCCCACTGCACGGCCAGACCGAAGTCCTGAGTGCCTCCCAGTAGACCTACTGGTTGAGGCAGACTGCTAGCGAGTCAGTCCTACCATGCTCTGCAGGCATGGCGCCCGAGCGTTAAGGCAAGCTCACCTCCTGCCCGTGTTCACCGTTACCCAGATTCCTGGGATTGGTTCCCACAAGCTACCGAATCCCACGGTATGACCACAGCCCGGCAGAGTCCAACCCAATCCGGGGCCCCAGGCAATGCCCGAGGGGGCTTGTTCAATCCCGGCCCTGTCTACCTCTAACGTTCAACTGGCAACCACCTTGTCATGTAGAGGTACCACGCACACGTTGAGATACTCCCGTATCTCATCCCGGACCCAATGGTACGTGTTAAGTCACCATTTGAGTTTGGTGCCGGTCCATGTCCCACGGAGCTTCCTCCCATTAGCAGGATCAGAACGTTACCAAGATTCCTGGGATTGGCCCCTCCCCCACCTCCGGTTGGTCCTTCCGCAGGCTGGAGTCCAACACTCCCTCCCCCCTGGTAGGGTCGTCCAAACAATACGGGACTTCCTCTAGTTACGGTAGAGGTACACCGTACATTACCAGAGCCAATGACTGATGTAGACCGTTTGCTCAAGGCAGACATTGTCATTTGGGAGCCGTGTCTCCCCTGGTAGGCCCGCCCAAACAATACGGGGCTACCTATCTTTTACGTGTTTAGGCACCACGTACACGTTGTAGCGAAGCTACTTGTCCGAATCCCAATGGTACGTGTAAGCCACCATTAGAAGGGACACCCACACCCTTCCTTCGGTAGGGTCGTCCAAACAATACGGGACTACCTCTTCTTACGAGAGAGGTGAACCGTACATTACCAGACCCAATGGCTGATGTAGACTGTCTACCTTTAAAGACAATGGCCATTTGGGAGCGGCGGCTCCCCTGGTAGGGTCGTGGCTCCTGCACCCAGCTCACACTACTGGGACGAAGGAGGGACTCACTTCCTCAGCGCTCCTGAGGTACGAGTATGCGTTAGGATACTAAGTATCCCATCCCGGACCCAAGAGAACGCATTACACTCTCTTTGAGGGCAGTACCTACATCATCCTTCCGGTAGGGCGTTGGATCCGCCCACCCAGGGCACACCAACTACCCACTCTTTTTAGCGTGTTGGGGTATCACGCAGCCTTATCTCCCGGACCCAAGGGCACGGCTTAGTTGCCTATTTCGGGGGATACCCGAGGGCTCACCCCCGCCGGTAGGTGCGGCAGCAAGCTACCTACCTCACTGAGGACGTGATGGGGTCACACGTACTCTCCCAGATCCAATGTCACGAGTTAGTCGCCCATTTCAGAGGATGCCCCCCGAAGGCTCACCTCTGCCGGTAGGTTGTCGACACCACGTGCTAACCCACTACCATTTGTCAGTTAAAGTACCGGTAGATGGGTCCGGGCACAGCTGCCAACCTATCTCCCCCTCCGGGTTCAACCGCGCCACCACAATGTGTGTGACCCGGCATACCTCAGAGGGGGTCCATTCGAAGGACAATCAGATCTCCTTGTTTCATTATGTACTGGATTGGTCGCTGATGAAACCATCAACTGTCATGTTGCTCATGAGTGCGGTACTCGCGCCATGAAGTCAGTTGCGTGTCAGCGCTTCAGTAACTTTCATCTTAAGCGAAGAAATAAGATACAGTCACTTGCAAGTGCAGCCAGAACTATTAAGATAAAAGACACATAAATTCAAACCATAATTTAAGATCCGTTTAAATAAATCCAAACTGTCTTTTTCATCACCTTCTGTGCGTTGTACGCAGTGAAGAGGAGCCAGCAGGTCACTTAAGTACGAGCTGGCTGCTAGAACACCTGCACTTTTCGTGGTATAGTAATGCTGAAAGGAAATAAGTTAGCATTCATAAGCGTTCTGCAGGAAGTAGGAGCTTGTGAAGGCACTCTTCCATCAAATTCTGTTTTCATAATGGATAGAGAATTCCTACTGCATCGAGTGGTATGGGTGCGTCCAGCAAACTTTATGTGAAATACAAAAGAACTATATCTCAGGAAGTATTTCTGAAAAACGCAAACAATAAGACACACTTCATTGTCCTTTTGTAAGGGCATCTCGAAAAATCTGACATTAAAATTCTTCAAGCTCCAGGTGACACTGATACGATGATACTGCTAAATTCTTTGGAAGTGTCAGAAAAAGGATTGAATTCCGTCATTGTGGGAGATGACACCTACCTCCTTGTTTTTATGGTTTCTCTTTCTGGTGTCCAAACCGTCCGAATGTTATTACCTGGTAAGAAAAATGCAAACAACAAGATATTCTGCAGTGACAAACTAAAGTCTGGCCTTGGAAATCTCCTTCCCGTGCTTCTCTTCTTCCACGCTGCAACAAGTTGGGACACCACTTCTGCGCCCTTCAGGAAAGGAGAAGTCAGATCTTTCAAAAAGTTTAAAGAGAACAAAATTTTTAGGGAAAAGGTGTTAATGTTTAACAAACCAAGCGCCGCCACTCACGAAGAAAACGCTGCGGCACAAGAGGCTTTTCTGCTTTCTTTGTATTGATGTGACATTAATGGAACTTTGGATAAAGCAAGGCATAAACACTATATGCGCAAAGTAGCAAAGCTATCTCTGAAATCAACATTTGATTTGCCAATTCTTCCACCTACTTCCCTTGCAACAAACCAACATTTCTATCGAGTTTATCAGCAAGTGAGGCTCAAATTCAAATTAGTTTACCTTTCTTCCCTCTTTTTATGCAAATAAACATAACTTTTCACTCATTTTCTTCTTTAGAACAGCATATTTCCAAATCAAATTAGACAAAAATTGTTTTAACCCATTTTTTGTTCCTTTTATATTAGTGGTCGAGGCGAGGTGAACCGTTGTGACTTCGTAAGGTTTGGTAGGTAGTATTGAGTAAGAATCACAAGTAAGAATAGCACTCTAAAAAACATTCATGGAGATTATACTGCTCTATCAGTTCTCCCCTTTTTTCAAATTAAATTCATATGCACACAATAGTCTGCATTTATCTCTTTATAGTTTTTCGTTTTTGTATGCGTAAATATAGCTGCTTTTTTTTTCTTGTTCATTTATCTCCTAAGTTCAAGAGTGAAAGGGTGTGCATTTACCTCCAACAGAATGGGTTTGGATTCAGTAGACACCGTTTCGGCCAGTATTTCCAAACTAGATATTTACTTCTAATTATTCTATTATAAAGATGTTTACTAAAACTTTTAATCTTGTATTTTATCCCATTATCATAGCATATAATTCAATTAAAGTAGGCAAGAAGCACTAAATTATGGGTTTTATTTGAAGTTAATCTTTCAGTTATGTAATCTGGCCTAAGAATACTAACTTGGCCCGAGAAATAGCTTTGTCGGACCGCTAGTTTCAAAGCTACACCCTAAAACGCTAATATTTAAGATGTCGTCAGTTTTCTAAAATGGCGGTTTTTCCCCAAAATGGATGCTTTGGAACTAGCAGTATATTAATTAGAACACTTCCCAGGATATTTTCATCAATTTCCAGCGTATTTTTTGAGATGTCTGGATCAGAGCCTACTTTATAAATCACTAGGAGCGGGAACCATATTAAAATGGACGCCATATTGGATTATGACATTGGAGCGGCGAGGACTTTAGGGGGATGTTGGTTAGGTTGTTGCCCACGAAGTTACGAAAATTAACTAATTTTGTGCAGTTTTCACTACATTTCTATCGTTACAGACTGGTCTTTAACCCCTACAGCGTCACAATAAATTTAATAAGAGATTACAGCTTGCTGCACACAAAATTGAATATCTCCGTTAGGTTTAGAGATACAACAACATAACTTGGCTCGTTGGAAAGCTCTTGAAATGGCAAATAACGATTACTTCACGATATTGTCTCGTATATGTATTCCTTTCCAAACTATTTACATTTAAATCTCAAAAAACTCATCAAGAATACACATTGTTTTAACTTTGAGGTTCTCTATTTGAAAGTAGAGCCAATGTAAGACAAGTAGCCGTTGTAAATACCAATTTTCAATGTGTTTTCTGAAAAATGAAGCTAAAACAAAGTTTCTATCTTAAAATGCAGAGTGGATATAGCGTTTTAAAATTTAAGGGGTGAATTCGGTCGGCGGCCATATTGATGGCGTCATATCTCGGTTTCCCCAACCCGGATTTTTTGGGACTTTGAGTGAGTTGATCAGTATAACATTCTGAACATCTCCACCAATTTTCAGCTTGTTTATCAAAATGTCCGGGTTGGGTCTTTTTTTTTTTTTTGTCTAATTTTCCTGGACTATAATTACACTAGTTAACAAATTTAAACTTTTTGTTTGTTACATGAGAAGAATCACCTGATCTTAAAGGAACTTTTTGCGCTGAATTCGAATATGCACTCGGTTTCTTTCCATCACGTACAGTTTTCCCGTAACAGAGGGATTTTCGGGAAATTCCCTCAAAAATTTCCCTTTTTCAGATATTTTATTCCCCTAGCTCCTGTCCCCTTATATATAGTAACATAGAAATTATACCTGAGTATAGCTTGATTTATATTTAATAAACCCTAAAAGTTTCGTAAAAATCGCTTTGTTCTTTCTAGAGAAATAAATATATTTGTATGTATACTGTGTGCACTGTTTATTGCACTTGATAGTAATGCTTTCAGATCTGAGTTGGGGTAAAAACGATTTGCTTTATTACCACAAACACAGACATAAAAATGAATATTTACAATAGTCAACAACACACTTGTATTGCTCTCTGTTAATTAGAAACGTGTATAAAAATAGAATGTACTTCCAACGTATATTTTTTTTAAATGTACAGTATATGTATATCTTAATACATATATATACAATTCTCCAAGTTTTTTCGTTTTGTTCATGAAATGGTTATCAATATTTGTTATCAAATGTAACAGAATGCAAAAGAAAGAAAGAATGGAATACAGACTCATTGTTGACAACAATGAACTAATGCAGTTTGAATTTTCCACTACGGTATCGTTTCCCCCCTCCCCCCGCGCATTTCTTTCTTTCTTGTGTTCTTGACACCTGGTGAGGGAGTTTTGTACATTTTTATATTGACGTGTGGTTTAACACTACTTCACTTTCAAAGTTGTCTTTGCTGCTAAGAGTGCTTTCATGTTTGATCTTAACGGCATTATACCCAACTAAGACCAGAAGTTTAGTTTGTGATCAGTACAATGGCGTCAAGAGGACGGCGTTCGTGTATTAACTCACCAAATAGTTTTTGTTATGTGTGTGGCCAGTTTGTAGTTAAAGGACAGTGTAGATCCATTACGCCATCGGTGAAACTAGCATATTATATGTATTTCGGATGTCGTGTGGGAGATCAGGACAAAACTTGGGCACCCAACATAATTTGTGCGTCGTGCTACGTCACTTTACTTGCATGGGCCAAAGGGAAACGGAGGTTCATGAAATTTGCTGTACCAATGGTGTGGAGAGAACCCACCAACCATCTGAATGATTGTTATTTTTGTCTCACAGTAGTTAAGGGACATTCTAAAAAAAGCAAATACACAATAAGTTATCCCAACGTTAAATCCGCAATTAGACCTATTCCGCACGGGGATGAACTTCCACTTCCCGAGCCCCCTACCAACTGGGAAGAGATATGGCCAAAAGACTCTGATGATGATCATGACCTTGATGAACCATCGACATCAACATGTACATCCAAGGATCCAACGTTCATCCCTGACTGTGTTCGCGAGCCACATTTCATCCGGCAATGTGAACTTAATGACTTAGTCCGTGATTTGCACCTGACAAAACAAGAGGCGGAACTTCTGGGATCAAGGCTCCAGCAGTGGAACTTATTGGATGCAGAAACGAACATATCAGTGTACAGGAAAAGGCATGTTCAATTTTCAAGCTATTTCTCAATGCAAGATAATGTGTGCGTATGTACGGATATAAATGGGTTGATGGCGGAGCTAGGAATTCCTTACGTTCCAGAAGAATGGAGGCCATTTATGGACGCGTCAAAGGTCAGCCTTAAAGCTGTCCTTTTACATAATGGAAATAAAAACCCTTCTATACCACTTGCGCACTCAGTGAAGATTAAGGAATCCTATGACACCATGTCAACTTTGCTAAATCTTATAAATTACAAGGACCTTTGTTGGCAAATATGTTGTGATCTCAAGGTAGTTGGTATTTTATTAGGACTGCAGTGCGGTTACACGAAGTACCAATGTCTTTTATGTTTATGGGATAGCCGAGCTGATGACAAACATTATGAAGTGAAGGAATGGGAACCTAGAGTGAATTACGTACCTGGAGAATGCAACGTCAAATACGCTCCTTTGGTAGATCCTAATAAGATATTACTACCGCCACTTCATATCAAGTTAGGACTTATGAAAAACTTTGTCAAAGCCATGGACACATCTGGTGAAGGTTTCAAGTATTTGCGAGATAAGTTCCCTAACCTGAGTGGTGCTAAGATTTCAGCGGGAGTGTTTATTGGTCCCCAAATTAGGAAATTAATGCTTGATGATAGCTTTGACAGCAAGTTAAACAGTGCTGAGCTAGCTGCCTGGACAGCATTTAAGTGTGTTGTGCGCAACTTTCTGGGCAATAACAAAGCTGAGAGTTACACAGGAATCGTACAGGACATGATACAGAAATACAAAGAGTTGGGTTGTAGGATGTCTTTAAAAATCCACTTTTTGCACTGCCACCTCAGCTTCTTTCCTACTAACCTAGGTGCTCTCAGCGACGAACAGGGGGAAAGATTCCACCAAGATATAATGGCAATGGAGAAAACGTACCAGGGACGATGGGATCCTTCAATGATGGGGGACTATTGTTGGGGTCTTGTTAGAGAATGCAACATTTCTTACAAAAGAAGGGAGTAGTGTACGTTTTTGTAACCCAATGGAAGTTTCATATATTGTGATAGTTTTGATTGTCTTTTCATGACCTTTTGGTACATTTGTATTATTGTTTATTGTAAATTGTCACACTTGTAAATTATATTGTATTATGTTTTATATATGTGTTTGTGGTAATAAAGCAAAACGTTTTACCTCAACTTAAGAGATCTGAAAGCATTACTATAAGGTGCAATAAACAGTACACACAGTATACATACAAACATATTTATTTCTCTAGAAAGAATAAAGCGATTATTACGAAACTTGGAGGGTTTGTTAAATATGAATCAAAGTATACTTAGGTATAATTTCTATGTTAGTATATGCAAGGGGACAAGATCTTGGGGTGTAAAATAAACGAAAAGGGAAATTTTTGAGGGATTTTCCCGAAAATCTCTCTGTTACGGGAAAATCGTACGTGATGGAGAAAAACCGAGTGCATATTCGAATTCAGCGCAAAAAGTTCCTTTAAGAACAGGTATTTCCTTTTATGTAACAAAACCTTTGTTAACTAGTGTTATAGACATGCATGAATTAACTTCCATTGCGAACACCTCTTTTAATACGCTACACACAGAGCGAACAAAACAAAATGTACAAAACATTTATTTTTTCTCTCTGTGCTTGGAGGTATCTCGGCAACTTTTCTGTCGCCGTAGCCGGAGTGAGCGGACTCCCATAAGACTCAATGCATTTAGCCAGAGCAACAAGATAGTTGCCCGACAAAATGTTGCCAGAGAGCGGTAGGCCTAAAGCGTTTACTGGTGGAAGGAGGGGGGAAGAAGCTGTAAGGTAGAATAGGAATTAATTCAATTCATGTCCAACATCCTAAGGTTCGTAGTACGTAACAGTTGCCGCTGTTCACATTCTCAAGACATGTTTGGTCATATATTAAAGAAATAATAAGACAACCCTTTAGAAAAAGAGCCTTTGTCTTCTACAACTCTACAAGGAATGTTTTGAAAGTGCAAGTGACACTGGGGCTGTGAGAGTTTTCTCGGTCACCTTCCGTCCCTCACATTTTTTTTTTTTTTAATAGAAGCTTGAAGTTGTTTGAAGCAAAGCAAACAGCAGTCGGCGAACAGCATAGGTAAACCATATTATTCTTTTTCGTTTGTGATTTACGTTTAACTATTTCATTTCCCATTTTTTCTCCTCTTCCTTTTCGTCTAATCCCTCCCTACAATAACGCCAAAACTGTTGAACAAGAATCTAGGCATAAACTCTGTGTAGGGCTCTCCCGACAAGGAGAGAAATATCAACAAGGTAAGAATTTTAATATGTAAAAGGAGTTACCGGTATTTATAAATTGAATCCGGGTCTCCCAATGCAAACTGCAAAGTAACTAGTGTTGAATTCGAAGCGTACATTTTGTCTCATTTTACACAGTATTTCTTTTTGGATGGAAGTAAAGGCTAAGGAGTTTACCTGCAAGGTGACCAAAATTTTTTTCTTGCAAAAATGGGACGTATACAACTCGGCAACCGGGGGGAGGGGAGTAGACTAAATATCTGACTTTCAGATTGCACTTACGAACTCGGCAATGTTTTCAATTTGCAAAACACACAAGCGATAATACAGAGTTTCTAACTTAACTTGGGTTTTGTAATGGATAGCATCGTATTCATACTTTTTCTCTGGGCTTTATAAACACAGGTGTGTGCAGATTAGGGATGGCCACAAAGTTCCGGTTCCGACGGAACCGGTTCTCGGAGATACGGTTTTCAGAATCGGTTCTGGAACCGGTTCCGGACCTGGATCCGAAGAACCGGTTCCAGAAACGGATCTTAGGAACCGGTTCAAGATCTGGATCCGAAAACCCGGTTCCAGAACCGGATCTTGAAAACCGGTTCCAGATCTTGATCTGAAAACCCGGTTCCAGATCTGGATCTGAAAACCCGGTTCCAGAACCGGATCTTAGGAACCAGTTCCAGACCTGGATCCGAAAGCCCCCAAAGACCCGTAAAGGAGGCACAAAGTTCACCTTCAAAAACAATGCAAAGAGGACCGTGCGCTTGTGCCTTCCCCGCCCAGACCCGCTTGTGCCCCCAGAAAAAAATTTTGGTCCACCAGTGGGTGTTTAGCCAAATGAGTTGGCCAGTTTGCCTCTTTAGCCAATGAGTTTGCCAGTTACCCAGTTTATTTAGCCAAATGAAAAAAGCTGCCGACGCCTGGGCGCCTGCCTGTCGCTTCCACCATTTCATCTAGCATACTGTCCACAGCTTGCCAGCAGCTCGCGTTTAGCGTAGGGATGGTAACAAAATTTCGGTTCCAGCGGAACCGGTTCCGCGAGGAAACGGTTCTGTTTTCAGAACCGGTTCCAGACCTGGATCCGAAGAACCGATTCCAGACCTGGATCCGAAGAACCGGTTCCAGACCTCGATCCGAAGAACCGGTTCTAGATATGGATCCGAAGAACCGGTTCCAGATCTGGATCCGAAAACCGGTTCCGGAACCGGATCTTCTAGAACCGGATCCGTTCAGACTCGGAACCGGTTCTGGCCATCCCTAGTGCAGATCCTTGGATTAGGGGAAGGGTGTTGTACAGCGGGGGACACTTCTAAATGGTACAGCCATATGGAGATTTACGGCTAAGGTGTACCATTTAGAAGTGTCCCCCGCTGTACAAATCAATAGCGGTACCCCTGAAGATATGCAACCACCTTGGCCCGGAGGAAACGATGATTACAGATGTCTTTCAGGGTCCGCTTTTGTGAAATATAATCAAAATTATTTTTAAAAAATAAAAAAAACAATGCCAAAACATTAGGTGGGGTGAGCGACCCCACTTGCCCCCAACACTTGCGCAGCTTATAGTTATAAACTGGAAGATATTTTCATTCGGTGATAGTTTGAAATATATTTCTAATCTATATGCGGGCAATGGGACTTAGCGGTAGGGTGCTCAACTAGAGTTTATATACAGTAAATTTGTAGTGGACAACATACCCTATTAATACATTCTCTCGGGACGTTATAAACTGGAAGATATTTTCATTTTGATATAATTTTGTATGATTAATATATTTTCCCTACCCCGCCATTAACCTTCTGATATGTACAGAACAAGGGATGGGCCAAAAGGTGGAATCAATTTGCTCTTCAGTCTAGTCGGCAATGTTCTTCGACCCTCCACTTTCTTCAGCTATCTTTGGTAGGCTTGACGTGTAGGTCAAGCATCGCGATCCACCTTTCATTCTGAGAGCGCACTCGTGGCTAAGCGGTTAGCGTACGTGCCTTTGTCGTAGGAGACTCGGGTTCGGTTCCGGGAGGGGGCTCATGTGGCTCGGATTCTACGTTAATCACCAGGTCCATGTCTTATATAGTCAGGCTGCTGAAGCTTACGGTATGACTCATTATGTCACAATGATGGTAAATGAATTATATTTTTGGTAAAACATTTTTACACTTACGTACTTTACAGATGCAAATTTAACAACTACATACTTGCCCACCACAAAGTTCATTTGACGGGTTTATGCATTTCAAGCATTTTTTTTTTTTTTAAATTTTGCTGGGTACCTCCCTCTTGCCCCCTGCCCTATCCTAATGGGTGCCGTTGGTTAGCGTCTCTAGACTAGAACGTAAAATTGAAAACAAAAAGTAAAATGCTTTATTGGTTTGCCAGTTTTATTGATTCGAAGACGACGAATGCATACGAATACAGTGTGTTGCTTTTTTTTTCATCTCTTTATTCAAGGTCTTGTCACAGACTAGAAACTCAACGGAAGTGATAAACTAATCGTTTTCCTATCAACACAGACTAGAATTTCCGTAAAAGTAGACAGACCAACATCCTCTTGCCTGTGAGTTTTTTTTCTTTCTTTTCGAGATATATCCTGAAACACGAGTCAGTTAATTTTGTTCGTACTTCATAAATAAATGGTTTATTAATAACCAGACAATGACAACTATTTCTTTCCTGGAAAGGTCCACAACGGGTAGTTTACTCTTGAGAGTTATTTCTTTTCTAATTTCTGAAAAATGCCTTAGCTGATAGTTCATATTTCATAAATAAATGTTAAATGTTTAATTAATAGGCATACAGCATGAAAACACCAACATGAATCAGTCTTGAATATAAGTTTCCACTGTGTTGAGTATATGTACTGTCTATCAAAAATAGTATTCACCATTATAAGTACCGGTAGCAAATTGCGTCAATTATGTCAATTCTTCTGATAGTGATGCACTGTGCAGTACGGTGTGCAGTACTAGGAGCATAAGCGGAACTAGAGGGGGTCCATGGGGGTCGCCCCCCCCTAGAAGCCAAGTTGGCCCTCCCCAGAATTTTTCTACTGGACGAAAATAATCCTATTAATTTACCTGAATTTACGCATAACAATTTTACTGAGACTTGCATTCGACATGTCTATACTCGTCCGCCCATCGATTAAAAAAAATGCTCTGGTGCTTGGATGTAGTAAAACCCCTGGACCAATGTGATAGTGGGCAATATAGCGACCGCTGAACTTGTACTATATGAGTTTTTATTATTATTATTATTATTATTATTATTATTATTATTATTATTATTATTATTATTATTATTATTATTATTATAATTATTTGATAGCTTCATTAATGTAAATTATTTTTGTATTGTTTCAAGTAACTAACATTATTGACGAAGTGCTCCTTGTTCCAGTTCCCCTCGCTGTCAAGTTACTATGACTGCATGCGGTCCAGATCGAATGAACTTTCAATAAGTGCGCCCTGGTACAGACAAAACACAATCTTTAAAAAATAAGATTTTTTTTTTAGTCTGGATTCAGTACGTGGACCCGTCCGTTGGTGTCCCCTGGCTATAACCATATTTCCCGCAGTATGCTAAGAAGCTCGTATGTAATTCAGGAATATTAAAAGAATTAACTTATACAGTATATGCTCCAAAACGTTGAATATATTGTTTATGAAATTTGATTTAATGATTTAAAATAAATCCTTTTATACCATTTAATTCGCTTTCTTTCTCTCTGTTAAAATATTGCGATTAACACTATTATATATCAACTCTGCTCGTTACATCATTTTTCATTATATGTTTGTTGTTTCAAATTTTACAATCACTTCTGCTTGTCCATCCCGAAAATTTTAAATTGTAAGGTGTGTAATTTAATATTTAATTCAAAAAATAATGGAAAACAAACGTCTTTTGTAGAAAAACGAACCCCTCAAGTCCGTCTACAAGTCTGCCGTGTCACAACAAAACGCTGTAACTTGAGTTACATTGTTTTGTCGCTATAAGCATTTTTGAATTTCCCGCCACCGATATTTGTGTTCACCAGGCCCAGTATTGAGCTGGGTCAAATACTTTTGAAGATACAGCAAAGAAAATTTCGATGTAAGTAGGAAATTAGCCTGTCTGTAGCGACAAAACGATGCAAATCGAGTTACATTGTTTTGTCGCTACTGAACGACTGCGTAACTGAAATTACATTGTTCTGTCAATGTCATTGTAAGTAGTAAATGTGCATTTTGTAGCGACAAAACGATGTAACGCGAATTACATTGTTCGGTTGAAAAATGAATGAAGGATGCTCTGTTTTTACGCGTGTCTGAGAGTGACGTCACCGTTGTATAAAACAATCAATGGTTCAATCTGAATCAAAGTGGTGTGACCAACGCCCCGAATCATGGGAACAAACCGGCCAAATAGACTCGAGATGATGAACCCACTGGTATCACATTACAATTTAGAGCATGCTCCGAACAGGAGATATCTCCCCTGCGGCTACACTGCGTCGAAAGCGTACGAAGAGTACCTTGAAGATTGCAAGGATAAAGAAAGAAGGAAATGCAGCTGGCCAGTTTTCCACGAGGTGATGGAAGATCTCCATATCTCCACTTCAAGACCCACCCAGGATCCCTGTTCCAGATACGAGGAACATCGTTTGGCCGTTCACAACGACAACGACGGGCCGCAGCAGGAGCACTCCTGCGAAGCCTGTGGGTGCGCGTTGTGCAAACAACAGATCTCCCACCTGAAGAACCGTGATCTGGCCCGGGGGCACATGCACGACTTTCAAAGCAATGAAGAAACTCGTGTGTCAGTCTATACTGTCGATATGCACAAAGTGCTCTCGATGCCAAAACTGTCTACCAAAGACAGCTTCTTCTTGCGAAAACTTGTACTGTTCAATGAGAGTTTGCTCAGGTTGGCCAAGGCGCGGAGGCAGTTTGCGTGCTGTGCCACGAAGCGGAAGGCGGGCGAAGGGCAAGCAACATTGCGTCTGCCTACGTGGCTTTCATCCAAGGTCATGCCAGGGATTTGGAAAACATCTACCTGTTTGCAGACAACTGCGGCGCCCAAAATAAGAACCGAATCCTCTTCGGGGCGCTGTTACGAGTCGTCAACGATTGCACTGTATCCTGTTCCAGGATCCGACTGGAATATCTGGAGCCAGGTCACACCTACATGAGTGCCGACAGCGTGCATGCGTGCATCAGCAACAAAATTCGACTAAAAGACCTGTACGACATGGATGACTTTGTGTCGACGATACAGGCCAGTCGAAAGAACCTCAAGACGGTAACGCTGTCCCACAAAGAGATGATATTGTTCCGGGATGAAACGAAGGCCAAACTCCCGAAAGGATGGTCCTTCAGCAACATGAAGATTGTGGAATTTCGGAGAGGTAGTTTGGCAATCTACGTTAAAAAGGACTACGATGCAGAAGATTTTCGCGAGATTTCAATTCTTAAGCAAGCCACGAAGAGAGTCCTTGCTAAGGAGTTGGGGAAACAGAGCCCAGATCTGCTGTCAGCACTGCCGAGGCAGGAATCCCCAAGAGGAATCAGTGCGGAGAAGAAGGAGGATCTCCTCAAGCTCTGTCAGTATGCCTCAAACCAGACGAGGGTTTTTTCAGAAGCTTCCTGTCACGAGCGGAGTTTTCGATCTCGACATGGTCGTTGACGTCGATTTTTGAAGTGACATTTGACGTTGATACATCAAAGAACTGTCTAGTGTGTAAATTCTGGTAAATAAGTTTTTCAAAGCACAGACTAATTTGTGACAGATAATTTGGTCACTTGTATGTCATTTTCCCTTTTTTTCGCTATTATGTGAAGGAATAGTATGTGATCGATAAGTACGTTTTTCAAAGAACAGCTTCGGTTTTCGTTTTATATTCTTCTTAAGGTTCTTCACCACATCGAAATTTAACTGCCGCTAATTTCAGAATTTTTTTGTAATATCTTCAAAACAAATAACAGTACAAAAAGTGCATCCGCAATTTGCTAGACAATCTCATTTTGCGTGACTTACTTCTCTTTGCTTCCGTTTTGTAGCTATTCATAGATTTGTCATTTATTTGCGATTTTTTGACTAGCTGCACAGCGAAAGCAGACAGGTGAGCCGCGACAACGATATGACATGTAAAATATTGTCTAGTAAGCTGCGGATCCATTATCCTATACTGCTATTTGTTTTGAAGACATTACAAAAAAAGGTGAAATTAGCGGCAGTTAAATTTCGATGTAGCGAAGAACCTTAAATGTTTTATTTAATAATGTTAAAGGAATGTAACGAAAATATGTTCATACCGAGCGAAATATTAAAAAGGGATACAAAACTAAATCAACATGCATTGTCGTTCAAATTACGTACTAGCAAATATAGCATACTCAATCCTTCAGCAATTTTATTTTGTGTGTGTATTTATGGGCTTTCTTTGGTTATTTGCAGTTTTCCCCACAATTTTGCAATTAACAGTCAGTTACCATTTAACAGTGAATTTTGTGTATGCCATTAGTTGCCAATAAGAACGAAGGAAAACATATGTGATATTCATGGGTATCTTAAGTTGTGTATAGAAAGCCGATTTGGTTATACTTGGTGAATGGAACATGACCAACACATTGAACACAAAATATGTTGTATATATCATAGGCAAATTCGATTAGGCCTTTACAATAAACGAAACAAAGAATCTGTGTGAGCTCGCTATTATTTAACATAGGAATTGCCTCTATACCGTACGACTTACCAGGCATGGAAAAGTGGGGTTCTTAACAAGTCCCTATGCCTAAATTACAATTACGTACTCCTAACGCCTTGGTATTTCAGTTATTTCATTTATTAAATAGGTACTATTTGCTATTAATATGAATTCAATTTCAAATAATGCTGCTAAATCGTGTACACTGTAGCCACAAAATGATGTAACTGTAGATACATAGTAGATGCTGTAGCCACATATTGATGTAAGTCTAAATACAAGCTCAGCGCTATAGCGACAAAACTATGTAACTAGGCAATAATAGTCAACCAATCAATTTTCACCAAATTTAATCACACAACATGTATTTACGTAACATTACATGCAACCACGTGTTTCCAAAGTCAAGATACACCGGTCCTACACGATGCAAATCAAATTTTCGGATGAAAACTTTACGGCTCTTTTTCTCAAAACTGCTCCGCCAAAGTTACAGCGTTTTGTCACGACACGGCAGAAGTCTTCATCGAAAAGAGGTTAGGGTGAGTAGTATGTAATAAATTTGCTTCTAAAAGCTATTTTTTATAACCGAAAAAATAAAGACAAGTAAACCTTTTGTTCAAAGCCACGCATTGTTGCATTTACTGTAATTATTTGTTTGTCATTAACAGCCTAATAGTTAGTTCTAATTAACCGTGAGGGTACAAAATTGAATATATAAATTAATTGAGGGTGCAAAACTCGTAGAAGACGCTGGTGTTCTTAATTCTTCAGTACAAAATAGTGGCGTTCCAAGTTAATGGTAATTCGGAATTTTGAATTTTAAATTTCTCGGTAACTGTGGGGGTACAAAATGAAATATTGGTATTTTCGGAAGGTGCAGAACGTTCTCTATCTTATGGCAGGTTGAAAGTTAAATTTTGTTTTTGTGGCAAATTTCGAATTTTGAATTTTGAAATATTATTTTCTCGGTTAGGGTGATGGTACAAAATTTTTGAAAAAGGGTGCAAAAAGGTGCAAAACTACCAGATGATGATGGTATTGTTTAATCTTGGAAATGAGTTAGTGGCTGAAATACCATTAACTTGGAACACCATTTTGAATTTTGAATTTTTCAGTAATGGTGAGGATAAAAAAATTTTAAAGCAAGGTGCAAAACGGTGCAAAATGGGTGCAAAACGATTAGATATAAAACAATGAATTTTAGGGTGGTGGCGTTCCAAGTTAATGGAGCTCTTCTTCTCCCGTATTGTTCACCTGCTTCTCTTCTATTTGTATTCTTTTTAATACTTAAGTTGTACGGGAAGTTACAAATTAGCTAACTATATTTCTCCAATTTGGTAGTTCTTTATTTGTTCTTTAGTTAAAATAAATGTTTTCTGTGAAAAGAAAAAAGATTGCACTTCTTTGTTTGCAAAGATTTATGTAATTAAGATGCAACACTAGTAACGACAACGATTTATTGTAAAACTGAAAATGAAAAATTTTACACTTTACTTTAAATACAGAAATATATAAGACAGCGTGCGCTTGCCGCAAGCTTGCCTGTCGCTTTTAATTGATTTTATTTCGCTTTGGCTTATACAGAAAAGCTTATTTCTGCTTAACGCAAGCTGTAGTGCGGGCAATCCAAAAGCTTCATTTTCGAGACGCTTTTCTTTAGATTGAAGTAAAAAGCGAGCGGGCGTTCGTTTTTCAGTTGTTCTCAAAAACCATGTGCCCGCTGGCATATTTTTGGGGTGCAGAAGACGTCCCATATGAATAACATGGGAAAGATTTTTCAGTTCCCCATAAAACCACTCTACATTTGGGAATTTTTATTTCTGATGATTCACTTATGTAACGCTAACGAAAACGTACAAGCATATAGGATTTCAAGTTTTCATTCCAATGCTAATTACCTAAATCATGAGATTATAAGTCAAAAAAAAAAGGTCCATTTAAATAACATGGGGAAATTCTTCATCCTCTCTTTAGACCCCATAAAAATTAAAAATATTCACTTTTGGCAATTTTTCTGTCAGTTTGTTCCGGAAAATTACAATCATGCCAAATTTAATCATTGTATCCCTACAGAAAAACTCATGTAGTTTTATATATGGTTAAGATACGATTTTAGGTAGTTATTTAGTAGCAACATAATATAGGAAATATACAATTTTAAGCAAATTTCTAATGTAATAGATTTTCGCTGAAATGTTACATACCAGTGTCGTGTTAGAACTAAATTTGAAGAGATGATAAGGCGTGGTAAGGGGGACTCAGAAGGAAAGGGTAGTCCGGAAGTGGACGTACCCCTCTTTAGTTTCAACAGTAGGCCCTATAGTGTTAGTTATGGTAGAATGTCTGTACACAAGTACTTTGAAGTCTTGAGAGTCATAGACATCGGTATGATCACCATCCATGTCGTAACACAGCTGAGTTCTGCGCCAAGTTCTCGCAGATGTTTTGCAGAGATACTCCGGAGGCACGAAGGTGAATGCGTGTTCCGTACAGCTGCTCGCAATTCCTGCGTTCTGTGATATTAAGTGTTTCTTATTTCTTGCTTTATGAAACCCCAGAGAGCATTGTCTGGTGTCATCAGATCGGAACTTCTTGGAGGCCAGGCAAAGGGAGCTGGCGAAGATGCACAACCTCTTCCAATCCAGTGGCCAGGAAAGGTCTGATTCAAGTAACTGTGCACGCAAATCGCGAAGCTCGTTGATGCTCCATCCTACTGTATCACAACAGTTTCTTTGATACTATTTTTTCCAGTTGAGGTATCATCTACTCATTAAGCATCTCCAGGTAATAATGTCCAGAAAACCGTCAGAAAACACCAATTAGGGGTACGCCCACTTCCGGACCACGCTTTATATATAACATTATAACAAGGTCTTCTAAAAGATTCTTCCAATTTTCAGAACTAAAGGGCCGTGCCCCCTCCCCCCGGAAAAGATAATATAGTTACGACAATGACTAGGAGTGAAGCCTTAAGTGAATATTATATTAGTGGTTTCATTTTTTATATTTTATCTGTGGTACTTGAACATTTCTTAAATTTTGCAGAAAGTTGTTATGACTAATATGCAGTGCTCCCTCTCCCCCCCAAAAAAAAAAGAAAAAGAAAGAAAGAAAGAAAACTGTTGGAATATTTTAGTAAGTAGCCGAAACATTTTGTTAGTTAGAATATAGTGTTTTTCGAGATAGTGCTTTCTGCTTTTATTGTCGCGCATTCTCCGAAAAAAATCCGAAATCTGAAGACACCTTTACTAAGGAGGGTTTCCGTAACTTGAAAAAAGCCGTAGATAAATTCAGTGTTCATGAGGTAGAGACCTGCACGGGCCGAATTTTTCGGCCCGAGCCCAATCCAGCCCGAACGTACCTGGGCCCGGCCCAGCCCGGGCCCGAAAAGTTTTGGAGATTTTCGGCCCGAGCCCGGCCCGGCCCGATAAGTTTCTAAAATTCTTGGCCCAAGCCCGGCCCGGGCCCGATAAATTTTAAAAGTTTTTGGCCCGACTCCGGCCCGATAATTTTTTTAAAAAAAATAGCTCGAGCCCAAATCTTTCACAAAATTAAGTGCCAAATTTGACCTAACCCTCAGAAACATTTTCTAAACTCTGGTTCACAACTTGACGCTTACCTTCCGAATGGTACCATTGCCTCCTAGAACTTTGCCTGTCATCGAGAGAACAGAAACTCCATTCCCTGTAACAAAAATCTAACTTAATTAATTTTTAGCATAAAGTGAAGATGGCAATATTGTTTAGCGACAGACAAAACATTCCCACCCATTCTTATTATATTTTGAGTTCAGTGAAGGTCAAGGTCAGAGCTTAATTTACCGCATAATGCCTGGAATCCTCTATAGTGAAACTGGAGCTGCTAAGGAACACAAACTAAATAGCTGTTGCATTCTTTGTAACATTTTTCACAGACACACTTCTTCAACGTTTGGCTTTATTCCAATTATCGTTTAACGAAAGTCAATAATTATTAAAGAATTGCAATTGATCGGCCCCAGCCCGGCCCGACCTGAAGAGAAATCAGTGTCGGCTAGCCCAAGCCCGGCCCGGCCCAAAGAAATAACAGTGTCGGCCCGCCCAAGCCCGGCCCGGTCCAAAGAAATAGCAGAGTCGGCCCGCCCAAGCCCGGCCCGTGCAGGTCTCTATCATGAGGCAAGTAACGCTCATAAGACTTCTATTTCTAAGGCTGCGGAATTCGGAAACGCACTATTGCAAGGATCAGTTGCGCGTAAATTAGATTTGCAGACGAACCAACTAGTTAACGATAATAAAATATATTTGGAAGCACTTCTAGATAATATTTTGTATTATGCTCGCCAATGTGTTCTTCTTAGAGTTCATAGGATAACAACGAAAGTGAAAATAATGGTAATTTACTAGAACTCTTATCGCTAAGATCCAAAGACAATGACGTGATTTTTCGGTATTATGTTAACAAAGAGAAAACTTTTAGATATTTTATTGTTTACTGTTTACTCTCATAACATTAGTCTGTGGCCAAAGTCTGAATACGATAAAAACAGAAACAATGGTTCCATGCATTGCTCGTTTCTTTATATAGAAGCATTTAAAACACTGTTGAAAGTTTCAGGAGGAGCTGAAGGTGGCCACAGGGGGGCTCAACCTCCCACCTCGCCCCCTCCTAGCTACGGGCCTGGTTGCCAGCCTTTCACAAATTTCCAAAAACAAATAAATTCTTGTTTTCTAAATATATTATTTTTCTTCTTCTAAGGGTTTGGCACCGGGGACACAAAGGTTAGCTGTTTTGAATCTGTGTTACATAAGCTTTACAACGAGGTATACATACGGTATCTGTGACAATTACAAGGGGTACTAGGGCCGCCAACTTAAAGGTCTATGATTTTCTTGAAATACTTGTCGGTCCTGAAAAGGTTAATAATGGTACCGTTCTTCTAAGAGAGTGTACGGGAGTTTTTTCTTTTATATTTTTTATAACACGTGTTTGTTATGTTAGTATACAATATGCATACATTTTATTACAAATGATCCCTAAAGCGTAGAGATTTTTAGCTTTTTTCCGATAAAGTAAAAAGAACGGATTTTTTGTTCTGACTGTTAATGAAAATGGTAATAAAAGTAACCAAATTATTTACAAGTGCTAATTTATTGCTTATGGTAAATAGAACTTGTCACAAAACAGTATAAACAAAAAAATTATTACAAAAAATATTTAAAAATGTAAATAAGAGAAAAGTGGTGGTTGTATCCTGTGGATCACAGTGTGACATCCGTGTCACAAAAAATAAGTGTGACCACGTAGGGTTTTAATATCACTGGATCTGAGCGTAGATAACATCCGAGGACAATGTTACGATGGTGCAGCCGCTATGCGTGGTTAGTACTCTGGCGTTACAAAGAGGATTAGGGACGTGAACGATTTAGCGATTTATATTCATTGTTACGCTCACATTTTGAACTTACGCATTGTTCATGCGTGCGGAGAAGTGTCTGCGATTCGAAACCTGTTTGGTGTTCTGAGTAAATGAAATGAAATCTCATTTTTTTTTTGTCCCACGGTTATGCCGTGTATGCTAAAGGAGACGGTGACAGGGAGAAATGAATGAAGAAAGTGGGAAGAAACAGGAGAACCCCGAGAAAACCCACGATCACGGTATTTGACCACCACAAAATCCACATGGCGCGAGATGGGATGGAACCAGGGACCCCCGAGCACCGGACGTGAATGCTCTGCCACTGAGCCACTGTGCCCC
The DNA here is from genome assembly GCF_964235325.1 of Thermobia domestica. NCBI lineage: Eukaryota > Metazoa > Arthropoda > Insecta > Zygentoma > Lepismatidae > Thermobia > Thermobia domestica. Next base: position 115,366,608 of record NC_137471.1, on the reverse strand, counting down.
CAGGTGTTCTGAATAGTTTGCATTCCTTCATAGAAGAGTCGCCAAAAAAGCACGCTATTTGTAAAAAGTATTCAACGTCAAGAAGAAAACATAAAGCATTTGATATCATTAAAATCTTTGAGCGACACTAGATGGAACTGTAAATTAGAAGCTATTCGTGCAGTTTTAAAACATTTTGGACTTGTAGTTGAAACTTTAGAGGAATCAGCAAGCAGCTCACGATCAAATTTATGGTCCAGATGCGAATTTCCTGTTAAGAAATGTTCACGACTTTTTATTTCTGTTTTGTTTTAAACTGATGAGAGGTGTTCTTGAATACACGAATCAACTGTCCATGCACTTACAGAATACACGTGTCAATTTTTATACTGTGAAAAATTTGTCGCAAGCCACTATCTGCTGCCTTCAGTCCTTACGAAGTGAGGAAAGTTTCAATACATTGTGGACAGAAACAGAAGAAATTACAGAAACCATGGGGTGCAGTGCACCGAACGTTCCACGAAGAAGACGAATCCCACGAGGATTGGATGGTGATGGTACTACTTCTGAGTTGTGAGACAGTAGCTGAATATTACAGACGCAAAGTGTATTATCCCGTTATTGACATCCTTGTGGCAAATATTAGCAATAAGTTCAAAGAAAATGATATGTAAGTTCTTCATTCCCTCCACGACATGTTGAATCAACACAAGCCATCAGCAGAAAGTATCACAATTGTCAGGTTAAGAGTCCCTTTTACTTTTATCTCAAAGCAGTTGCGGTAAATCCACTTGTTTGTTCTATATTGTCAATAATAATTTCTTACATATTTTGTGTGTTGTAAATTTGCTAAAAAAAATAAATTATCAAACCCTAGTACTCACATAAACAAACCTACCTTGTTTCTTTATTTCAATTGAATTTAGAGTGATATGTTATAATGAGGGTCCTATTTCATTTAATTTTGGAGGTTATATCAAACATTTTCTCATAAAAATGATGCGTCAAAAATGTGTAGTTGTGTCTTGTGTATTTTGTGTGTATATTGTTCCAGAGCGTATTCCATGTATCTATCTAATACGTGAAAATATAACTCATTTATTTCTTGATTTCATTTCTTTACTAGCATCCGCTTTGCTGGGTTAAAATAAAATTTTTAAATCTATAGATTGTTTAATTACATATAAACTGTAATTGTAATAATTTATATGATACAATAATTACTTTGCGAATAAATATAGACGACTTTGAATATCAAAATGATAATAAGGAACTAACGGAATGAAAATTAAAATGTATATATAATACTGTTCAAGAAGATAGATACTTTTTAAAGAACTTTAATAGTTTTCATAAAAAGTAACGAACACAAGAAGACAATTTGGCAATTGGTAGTTTATGGAAAGGTTGTGTAGGCCGGAGAAGCTGTTTGATTGTATTGATAATAATGATTAGGCTATATAAATTATATTGAAAGACACACATGAAATTACCTCTAATTGTTTTATTGTTCATTTGAATAAATGAAAAAGAAGAACAATGATAGGTAATGATGATGTTAAAAGTTTATATAATGATAAAAATCTATACAATCTACAATACAAGCTTTTAAGATGGCTAGGAACTTGCAGGTCCGTCAGCAACCGGAGTATGTAAAATATCGAAGTGCTAATTGTCTGTAGGTAATTTAAAGGCAGGAATGACGATAAGTCTGCTGCGGTTGATTGAATAGATTGTACACTGGAGGAGGTAATTGTCAAACAAGAGTGTTATTATAACGTGGAATGTAATCAATGTTCTTCATGAATTGTTCGTTGTTGTAAGATGCTAAGCTTAATGACAACAATAACAATTTTTCTATGATAAAATTGTTTAAATTTCACATCATTACGTAGTTCTGATTTTGTATGTATTGAGGACATATAAAAAATTATTTTGTTCTTCGTATATACAAAGTCTTACCCTTTCGCAAATTAGATTTCAGGGAAGGTGAGGATGGCAAGTATTGCTTATCTGGACCCAATTGAGTAAATCAACTGCTGGTATGTACTTTTAATCATTCCTTTTATGGAAATGTTTGATTAACTTGCTTGTTTTAACGTATTAACAAAACCCCTAAGGAGGGCCCGGATTTTCTTTTAAAAAATTGCCCCTAACAGGGAGAGTATAATGTTGAACAAGGAAAAAAATATTTTAAAAAAAGTATTTCTTTTTCAAACATGAAAAGTTTTTGTCAGTGTAAAATTTTTTATAGTCTATGACACACACACACACACACACATATATATATATATATATATATATATATATATATATATATATATATATATATATATAATTAATTTTATATACTACCCCTCTGTGTAATAAATTATGCGTTTTATATAGTACTGTCTATATAGTACAATATATGATTTATTTTTCAAACAGAAAAAGTTTTTTCAGGATAAAAAATTTTATAGCCTATGATATATATATATATATATATATATATATATATATATATATATATATATATATATATATATATAGGGTGGTCCTTAATTTTCGATTTCCGAATTTCTTTGCTCCCAACCCCTAAATTGGTTCCATGTCGGACCAAATTAATCTGTGAAAAAAATGGGCTCGATCGAAGAATATTTAACCGACCCCCAAGCGACCTAAACATCTGAATGCATTTAGAATGTATAGCATATGGCAAAAGTTTGTAATAAACTCTTGTAACTTAAAAATGGCTGAGGGAAAGGAATCATATCTTCGATAGGGGTTGTAGAAGTAAATCTATATCTGATACTGAGTAGTGACCGAGATGAGGCATATCTTTACGTCCACCATCTTGGATTCGGGCACAAAATTTTAAATAGAAATGACCTCGTATGATATATCATTTTGAGGTAGCTTTTGACGACAAGCAGACGTCTGCCTTTATTTTCCAATTATCTCTGAACATGTAATAATTATCAACTATGGAAAATAAAAGCTCCGAAGTAATAAAACTTAATATTCTGTGAGTTTATATCACTGTACGGGCTGCAGATTTATAAAATTGTTGAATAGTTTCCCTTATTTGAATTAAGCCATACAGTAAAGAAAGAATTGCACATGCCCATATTCTTGGAAAGAAGATGTAAGCTTTCAACGTCGGTTGATTATATTGAAAAACATTGTGGTGGTGCATGATGTTGCAGAGAGAGGTGTGAAACTGATACAAGAATACGGGAACATTTTAACAAAGGACGAAAAAAAGAAACAAGACATATTGCAGATAGTCATTGAACACAGAAAAACGTATCCAGATGCTACAAAAATTGGCTTAATGATGCAGTAGAATTTGGCTATTTATCCACAGCCTTCAGCTTTCTTTTATTATCATTTTCAACATTCATTATATTATTTATGTAATTTCCTTTCATGTAAATAATTTCAATATAGGCCGGTGTGTATTTCGACGGGATCTAATTATATAACAACATGTATAATTATTTCCTTGTTACATGTATGTAATGGTTTATTCATATTTCAGTAACCTATGAAGAAAAAAAACAATATTGAAAGATAATAAACTATTATGTCAAAGCTAAAAAGAATTAAATGATCAGAGATAAGTTGAAAATATAGGAAGATATGTTTTTATAATGAAAGGTTACCCAAAAACGATGTCACAAAACATAATTTCCATTTAAAATTTTGGGTCCGAATACAAAATTGCGGACTTCAAAATGGCCGCCATCACGCTATTACTCACGGTCAGATGTGGATTACTTCCAATCCCTGTATCCAAGATTTGGTCCCTTTCCCTTCAGCCGCTTTAAAGTAAGAAGGGTTTATAATAGACGCTTCCTATATATTAACATATTGGATATGCATTCAAACTTTAGGTCGCTTGATGTCGGTTAAATATTCTTCGATTGAGCCCATTTTTTTCATGGATAAATTGGGTCCGACATGGAACCAATTTAGAGGTTAGGAGCAAAGAAATTCGTAAAAAAAAATTGCCATGTAATTAAGGACCACCCTAATATATATATATCATAGGCTATAAAATTTTTTACCCTCACAAAAACTTCTTCTGTTTGAAAAATAAATCATATATATAACTAAAACTAACTAACTCTATGGCATATGGAACCCGGAGGTTCAGTGCCGCCTTCACAAAAGCTCTCCATTGACTTCTATCCTTAGCTAATTGCATCCAGTTCCTACTTTGTATTCCTATCTCTGCGAGATCCATCTTAATATTATCCTCCTATCTGCGCCTAGGTCTTCCTAATGGTCGTTTTCCTATGGGTCTACCAGTCAAGACTTTGAAAGCGTTTCTACTTTCTTCCATTCTAGCTACATGACCTGCCCACCTAAGCCTCCTAGACTTGACGATCCTAACAATGTTGGGTAAACCGTATAAACTATATAGTTCCTCGTTATGAAGCTTCCGCCATTCCCCATTCTCGTTCCTATTGGGTCCGAAGATTCTTCTCAGGATTCTGTTCTCAAACACTTTCAGTCTATGTTCTTCCCTCAGAGTAAGCGACCATGTTTCGCAACCATACAGAACAACAGGCATGATTATCGTTTTATATATTTTAAGCTTCAAATTCCTCGACAGAATTCGCGACGACAAGAGATTTTGAACCGAGTAGTAACACGAATTCCCTGCTTTTAGTCGACATTTAATTTCTTCGTGAATATGATTTTCGTCTGTTAATATTGATCCTAAATATTTGAAAGTATCCACTTTATCAAAAGCATTATTTAATATTTTAACGCCTCCACAATTTGCCGCATTACGGTCCCGACGCACTTCCATGTATTTAGTTTTCTCTGCATTTACTTCTAAACCCATGTCCCTGCAAGCGTTTAATAAGATCTCTGCATTTATTTCTACTGTTCTCCTATCATCCCCTATTAAATTTACATTATCAGCATATGCCATAACCTGGTGAATGCCGTTCAACTCTAGGCCCTGGTTGCTATCTTTGATTTTCCTTATGGCGTATTCCAGCACAAAGTTAAATAATAATGGCGACAACGCATCTCCTTGTTTCAGGCCATTTTCGACGTGGAAGCTCGTGGACAAAAATTTTCCTACCCGAACTTTACTTGAGGATTCACTTAAACATATCTTAATTAATCTAATTAGCTTTCTCGGTATTCCAAGTTCTGTAAGAACGTTGTATAATGTTTCTCTCCTAACCGAGTCGTAAGCCTTTCTAAAATCAATAAATAGTTGATGTACCGGGGTATTGTATTTCCACTTCTTTTCGAGTATTTGGCGAATGGTAAATATTTGCTCGAGAGTTGATCGGTTTCGTCTAAATCCGCACTGATAATATCCAATAATTTCATCCGCGTATGGGGTTAATCTTGCTAACAGAATATTTGAAAGGATTTTATAGGATGTTGACAGAAGAGAAATGCCTCGATAATTATTACAGTCAGTTTTGTCTCCTTTCTTGTGAATTGGAACAATGATTGACTCTTTCCACTCTTGTGGCAATTCTTCCTTGTTCCAGATAAGGAGAATGAGTTTGTGTATCTTGTTCCACAATTTTTCGCCTCCAGCTAAAATTAACTCAGCCGGAATTTCATCTAAACCCGGAGATTTGTGTTTCTTTAATTTCTTTATAGCGGCTTCCACTTCTATTCGATTGGGTTCTGGAATATACGGTTCTGCGGTGTGTATCTCCTTTTCTCCACGCACATTAGTTTTTGGCTGCGTGTTCAGCAAATCGTCAAAGAGATCTTTCCATCTATTTAAGAGGCTATCCGTATCAGTGAGAACTGTTCCGTCAGATTTCTTTAATATATAAGCACGAGGTTGATAGCCTTTCTTAAATCCGCTGATCCCCTTATACATGTCCCGAATATTTTTATTTTTACTATTATCTTCAAGTTCCTTAATTTTAGCTTTCAAAAAATCCCGTTTCTTTGTTCTAAAAGTTTTGGAAGTTTCCCGCCTGATATCTGTAAAATTTTGTGTAGTTATTTCATTCTGATTTTGTAGCCACCGTAATTTTGCCTGTTTTCTCTTCTCTGCTAGTTTAATGCATTCTTGGTCGAACCACGGTTTGTTCCTACGTATTTCCGCGTGTCCCAATTTTTCTATTGCTGAACTTTTAATGCTATCTCTAATTTCAATCCAAGTATCCTCAACACTAGTGCACTCCGAGTCTTCTAAGACCGAGAATCTATTCGAAACTTCAATCTGGTATTTCTCTCTTACCTGGCTCTCTTCTAATTCCTTTAAATTAAATCTTTCTTAAAATAATATATATATATATATATATATATATATATATATATATATATATATATATATATATATATATATATTATATACTCCCCTCTTTATAATTCTGTCTATAATAAATTATACGTTTTATATAGTACTGTCTATATAACACAATATATGTTACATAGATAATATAATAAGAGTATTATTTTCTTTGTTAAATTGCAATTCTTTGTTATTATTAAATTATTTTCTTTGTTATTTTGCACATCACAATTCCGGCTTCAAAAACACTAGCTGCAAACTGTTTTTTTTTTTTTTTTTTTTTTTTGGTACATTGTAGCTTGCCTCCCTTCAGAAACGACGGCTGTTGGCTACACCCCTGCTGTTACCTAGGTATAATAAATTGTCGTTACTTGAAACTATATACATGATTTGGCTCGATATGACTTCCTACGAGTATCACAATATGGCATTTTATTCAGTGTTTCAATATATAAAAATGTTCATATAACCATTAAGAAAGAATTTGTTCTTACATCTACATAAAGCGATTCAGAATATTCAATAATAATAATGTGGTGTCCTGAAAGAAGATGGACCCAATGATGCGTTTATGAGTCACGGCACACCAAATACCAGCCTTTTGATCATACAGTGGGAACACATGAAATTCATGCGGATTCTCCGTACTCCACACACGACTATTCTGGCTATCCACGTAACTGGATATTGTTTCGATTGCTTAGCGAGAGTTTTGTTCAATCGAAAGGTTCCTCTTGACTGTTGCATTCGCTAAGGGAAATCGTCTGCAATTGTCTGTATTAACGAGCAGGATCAGGTTTCAACTTGAATATTCGTACTTCGCTTTTATAGGCTCGCGCCAATTCCATACAATCTAAGGCCAATTTTGTTATCATTTCTTGCACAAAAATAGGTTTTCGCGATTATCAACATTTCGTTAATTGTACACCAATAAAGATTATAACAAGTGTTGTGGAACAGATGTCCTCGTTTAATGTATGGTATGTATAGTCTAGGGTTACCAACCGTCCCGTAAAAACGGGATTGTCCCGTTTTTTCACTACCATTCCCGGTGTCTCGAAAACTTCTCCCGGGACGCCAAAATGTCCCGTATTTACGTACATTTGGTACAAATATCTTTCGAAACGCTAAAATTTCCTAATTTATATTACTTTCTAAACTATGTGATTATATTGAAATATGTCTAATTACTGATCAACGTCATTACGACGTTTGCAATATTGGATGTGGTGGCTGCACTGTTTTCCCTCCTAGGCCTCCCCACTTCGCAGACGACAGTGCAAGGGGCTGAAAGTCTTATGGAGAACAAATGTAACCTGTTTTTACTCTCTGTTTCGGGCGGTGGAAGATTGAGGCGCTGTCATCAGTACAGTACAGTGTTTCCGTGATTTGACAAAGATGTAACATACTTCCATTTACGAAAGGTGACTAGAAGTATAGAACTATAAAAGTGAAAGTAAAAAGAAAACTAGTTGTAAATGAAATAATGTCTAAAAGTAAGACAATGAAAATAAAAGGAGTTGGAATCCGATGCTGAGAGTAATTATAAATCCTGTCGGGGATAGATTGGAGCGCGCATATATTTTTGGTAATGTTTCCAAATATTTCATTTTTTGTTAGCTGCTGATAGTTACTTATTATCTAATTAATTCCGCAACCTTTTCAATAGGTTTTAAAAGGAAAAAAAAGTGTAAATTTGCCCTTTTTGTGTGTGTGTGTGTGTGAGAGAGAGAGAGAGAGAGAGAGAGCGAAAACGGAGAAGCTAAAAATATATTTAGGGGAGCAAACTATCCAGAAATAAAAGGTGTCCCGTTTTTCCTAGTTGAGGATTTGGTCACACTAGTATAGTCAGATTGGAAATAAAATGAAAGGAAGATGGATTGTACAGTACATAAACACTGCTTAAAGCTATTTGTTTCTTTCTTTCTTTTTAATAAACATTTTGTTAAAAATGTTGAAAAAAATGCAAATACCCCACAAAGAGAATTGAAAGCAGCGAGCGGCAAGGTTACTTGGTCGAAAAAAATGTAAGAGATTTTTCAGGCCAGCCATCCTGAGAGTGGTTTCTCCTCGGTTGTCCTCATTCACATCAGGCATAAATGCTGAGATGATATCTAAACGACAGGTCCTAGATTGCTTCTTCCCGTACACATCCTATATTTCTTCCTCCTTCCCCGGTTTATATATGTACTCGCCGTGGGACGTCATACTCCATAAGTGACGGGCTTCTGATCACAGCTGCCGCTAATGCCAAGGGGTAGCCTGGACTTAATTTCGAGGGGACCGTTAATCAGAACTTACTTTCATTTTGGGGGGGGGGGTCTGCCATTCACTGTACATGCAATTTTATCTTTTACTTTAACAAGTTTTATGAATTTCGGATGTCCAGTACTAATGCATAAAGGACAAACATACATTTATAATACTAGCTCCAAAGAAAAATCCCGGCTACGCCACTGAGGATAGATGTGCCACTGAGGCTATGTTCTACCAAGAACTTTTCCGGGAGTGTACTCAACAACCTACTGAAGTTTCATGGTGATCGGATGGTTATAAATGAGATCCCCCTAAACAATTATGGCTACGCCACTGAGGACATATTTAATATGCTAAAAACCTTAAGGGTAGCGTACTGAACAACTTCCCAAAGTTTAATGGCTATCAAATGAATGGTTTAGGAGTCAATAAAGGACAAACGCAGATAAATAAGACCCCACCCAAAAAAATCCTGGCTACGTCACTGAGGAGAGAGGCACTATACCCTAGCAGAAACCTTCGCTGGAGTGTACTGAACAACTTGTTAAAGTTTCATACCGATCGGGGTGTGAGGTCCTCTCCAAAAAAATCCTATCTACGCCACTGAGGATACGCTTAATATGCTAAAAACTTTCACGGGAGCGTACTCAACAACTTCCCAAAGTTTCATGGCGATCGGATGAATGGTTTAAGAGTCAATAAAGGACAAACAGACAGATAGATAAGGTCCTCCACCCCCACAAAAAATCCTGGCTACATCACTGAGGAGAGATGCACTATGCCCTTCCAAAAACCTTCGCGGGAGTGTGATGAACAACTTACTAAACTTTCATAGCGATCAGGTGGTTATAAGTGAGGTCCCCCCCAAAAAAATCATGTCTACGCCACTGAGGATACGTTTAATATGCCAAAAACTTTCCCGGGAGTGTACTCAACAACTTTCCAAAGTTTCATGGCGATCGGATGAAGGCGTCCATAAAAGATATACACACACAAACAGAGAGAGAGAGAGAGAGAGAGAGAGAGATACTTTCATTTATATATACTAGCAGAAATACCCGCCCTTCGTACAACCTCTCCCTTAAGACTTCGATTGTCCAGTACGAGAATAGATGCCACATCTAAACGAAACATTTCGTTAGAAACATCTCGGTTAGAACCTCTGCTGTACTTTCTAAAGGTTAAAGATGAATTCATTATAAACTGTCAGGAATGACAATTTCAGGCATTACTATTACTCTTATTTTGATGACGAAAAACTGGAAGGGGACATGACTCACGGGGCTCAATTCAGGATCCGCCACTGATTAATCAGTGTTACTCTCAGGTGGTCGAGTTTTTTTCCTTTTACTGACTGCATACTCGTCAACTGCTGGAAAGAAATAAAATGAAATCAAGAAAGTATCAGCCATACCCGAGCTCATCAATTTAGATCCCAACAACAATTCATCAGCTATTAAATGGGTTGGCTGGCCAATGGAAACATAAAAACGGATAAGTTTTTTTTACATGTGTTCTCTGTTTTTATTAGGTATGTTTTCTTAGGTATGTTAGGTATGGTTTCAATTACTTTCATTTACGAATGTATTTCCAGATTGATTACTGTTAATGGTAGTCGCTACTAACATGAGGATTATTCCTGGCTTGGCTTTGTCACTTTACTAAATTTGATACGTAAGAAGTGATTATAAGTTTTGTTCACAAATTTCCATACTAAATCTTCAACGGCTAAAGACGCATGCACAAGAGAGAATCGTTTGAAGCAAGAGCGGATGTTGACTTCCGCTGAGTGAGTTAGTTACTGATAATGCATACTTGGGTTGGGTTTTATCCTCATATGCAACCTTTCGTTTTATGTTATATATTCCATTTATTTGAGGCGAAGACCGTAGTGGGGAACGGTCTTTGATGTCTATTACGCCAGGCTGTGACTAGGGTTGTAAATACAGAAGGGTAGAAGCATATAACTTGGCCCACCCCACAAGTCGTAAAGTGCACTGTGAACAGCGAACAGCAGTGAACTGCAGTGGTTATCATAAACAACTTTTGATAAGTGATAAAATTATATTAGTTTGCTATTTGTACATACTAATTATGAATACCATATTTCTTTTTACCTGAATTTGATTATCGTCGATACGTGAGTAGATTTGATACACATGATCTGAGTAAATGATTTTCATTTCATAATATTCTTTTTTCTACCACGGGATCGCGTGGATTCATATGGCACACAGCATGTAATTGGTTCTGATGCGAGGCAGACGCACTGCAAATGCACCCGGAAGAAGTTTTTACACGTCTAGGTTGGTTTCATAGCAAAACGTAGTCTGGTCCCGGGATATATTTTACTCAAAGAGGCTTGGGGCTGCACAGCCAATGTACGTAAGGAAATAAGATACGTGGTCCATCAGTAAATCCTCACTGTGTATCAAAAAGGTACATATGGGGCTGAAAGTGTTACTTTTACTTACTTCATGGTAACTTTATCGAGTCTTGTTCTATCCATTCTGAGGACCTCCTCGTTTTCGAATGAGGATTAATGTGCCATCAAGGTAGATAGTACAAGAGGGTAGGACAAAAATGATTTATACTGTTCTCATGTATGCGACCATCCCTTATTTTCAGGAAGAAGATGTACTTTATTGTACCTTTTGTGTTATGGAACACTAAATAAGGTAGTTATATAACTAGTTCCCAAAATGGGAAAAGTTAAGGCTTCCATTATATCTGCTTGTATCCTCATCACCAAAAGTACATTTACATCGTGTGACGAGCATGTGACAACGAAATGACCTTACAAGACTAGACATGTAACGTCCAGAAGACAGCTTAACTATATTACTAACTGCATTGTCAAAGCAGCGCATGGGAAACACTCATAGCTCACGATCCCATACTATTATCCAAATAGGCCTATATGTTGGAATAGAAGTTCATGAAGGTCTGAAAATTTGTGCATGATTTGGTAGATTTAGCCGGTGCAGAAACAACTAACTATTGTAGTCCCAAAACTGGTACCTTCCAAGTAGCAACTAAAATTAACAGAATCCTTTCACTTTGGTAAATATTAACGGGTTTGAGTAATCAACAAGAATACATTCCTTAGAAATCATTAAGAAACATTTCCAATTTCTATAGTTTGAGCAAGACTACTATGAAAGAAGGCCCTAAAGAATGACTAAATATTATTGTAAAAAATGCCTTCACAGTAGTAATAATAATAGTAAAATAGCGTGTAAAGAGGGTAACAGTTCATTTTATGGGGAGGAATGTTTCAAAAATCATAAGGATACCGTATGTAATACTAGAAAACAATGTCCTATGTGTTTAAAAGTATATATACTAATAACAAATCGTAACCCACATATATGCAGTGAAATATATTGTACAAACTATAGAAATATTATGCCGCACAATAATTTGAGTTTCATGCAACCTAAGGCGAAACATATTTCGCTATAAGAACCTCTCGTTAAGGCAATCACAATCGAAACTATCTCGGAGTATCGCGCATCTCAACTAGGGATGGCCAGAACCGGTTCCTGGTGGAACCGGTTTTCGAGTCTGAACGGATCCGGTTCCGGAACCGGTTTTTCGGATCCAGGTCTGGAAGCGGTTCTTCGGATCCAGGTTTGGAACCGGTTCCCGAAACTTTGTTACCATCCCTACGCTAAAAGCGAGCTGCTGGCAAGCTGTGAACAATATGCTAGATGAAATGGTGGAAGCGACAGGCAGGCGCCCAGGTGGCGGCAGCTTGTCTCATTTGGCTAAATAAACTGGGTAACTGGCAAACTCATTGGCTAAACAGGCAAACTGGCCAACTCATTTGACTTAACACCCACTGGTGGACCAATTTTTTTTTTCTGGAGGCACAAGCGGGTCTGGGCGGGAAAGGCACAAGCGCATGGTCCTCTTTGCATTATTTTTGAAAGTGAACTTTGTGCCTCCTTTACGGGTCTTTGGGGGCTTTCGAATCCAGGTCTGGAACCGGTTCCTAAGATCCGGTTCTGGAACCGGGTTTTCAGATCCAGATCTGAACCGGTTCCTAAGATCCGGTTCTGGAACCGGGTTTCCGGATCTAGGTCTAGAACCGATTCTGAAAACCGGATCTTCGAGAACCGGTTCCTCGTGGAACCAGTTCCGCCGGAACCGGAACTTTGTGGCCATCCCTAATCTCAACACATTATATAGCGTCACTCTACGTTATATAGCAACGCGCGAGGTCTAGTAAGCAACAGCCAACAGTGTCCACCGCACTTTAAACTGAAGCGAGTAAGTAATTTTATTTATTTATTTTATTATTATGCTAGAATGCTTAACATACTTTTAGTACAGCTTTGAGCCTCGTGTGAGCCCGAACCCGACCGTTCATATAGCTTTTTTTTTTTTTTTTTTTTGTAATTCTATTCCTAGTTCGTTGCAATGTTCGCTTATCTGATACGTCAAGTATTGCTCTAGGGCCTAAATAGAAAAAAAGTTCGTATTTTTTCTGTGAAAAGTATATTGACCCATTTTTTTCTAAATTTCATTTCTTTCTTTTTTAAATACCGTATTTTACAAACTAACAAGATCTATTTTTTCTCATTATTACCATCGCCAAAGGTTGGCCTAAATAGTTAAAAGTCGCATATTTTCTAGCGACCCATCAAATAGTGGACGTTTTGTGAAACATGTTAAATCAGTTTCTCTGTTTAGAAAGCCTCAAATAATAACAAATTTGTTGACTTTTTACGTTACTCCGTTTTATGGGCTGGGAAAGGGATGTAGCATATATGCGACAATAAGATGTCAAATAGAAAGTAGCTATTGTTATACATATGCGTGCATGGCTTTCTAACCATACCCGTGGCCAGCACAAAAATGTAGGGGGGGGATCCAACCATAGTATAGTTCATTACCATATTATAGGTCATTTGGAAGCCTACCGTGAAAATTTTAGGGGACCAGCAAAAATTTAGGAGGGACCCGGGCCCCCTCTTGCCCCCGAGAAATCTAAGCAACTGCAGATTTAGGCTTCTCTGTGCTATATAAATCAAACATGGCCACTAGTATAAAAATAAAATATAGATTCCTTCTTAATATTGAAATTTTAACAGTCCTTAATAAAATTTAATTGTTTCTATCCTTGAATTTGTAAGTAAATATTATGGTTAATTTTAGCCACACAATCCACGGAAACCATTACACAAATGAAAATTGAGAGTAATGCCATTCAGTACGCATGCTATAAAGGTTTTCATTCCTGTTGGATGGGATTTTCCTTTAACGTATTGTCAAATTTTCAGATTCCGTGAAATATCATTTGTTCATCAAAGCTGTTATTTCATTCTTTGGGAAATTGAATACAAGCACCTCTTATTTTCTGAACATGCGGTCTCACTTTCCACAATGGGTCTTCTTTTACTTCTTCTGTTCTACTTTTCCAGCACGTGCGAAGTCTAGGAAATTCCATTAACGATTCAATCATGCTAACACCCCAGATTTTCTTTTAAAATGAAGTGAAATGAAATATTTTAGTTTTACGTCCCAATGTTGTGCAGGCTAGGCTAAAGAATAGGTGATAATGCAGGGTTTGCCGAAATGGGCCCAGCTCGAAAAAACCCACCGTTTTGTTTCGGGTTGGACTCACCTGAAAAAACCCACTTTAAAACCCACGTGGGTTTTTGAGCTTTTTGTTAGTATTTTATTGATACAATTAACCCTTAAGTACTATGGACGAAAATAATCACATAACTACTATGGAGCGGTCTGTCAGACCGCATTGTTCTTTTTCATTTTCTGAAAAGTAGTGTTATTATATATTTTTAAAAATGCTATCCTACATATTATAGTTGTTTATAGAAAAATAAAGAATAGTAATTTCACTATGCAAAAAAGTTTTATATTATTAAAACAATGAGAAAGGAAACACAGTCAAAAGTTTAAACAATTCTTTCTCTGTTATTATAAAATTTTAATTATTGAAATATTCCATTTATTTCTCTGTTTCTATATAGTCAAAATAACACTATTCCAAAATATATTGTTCTTATAGATGCACTGAGATTTAAAAAAAAACAGAAAAAATCATGGAATTGTAGCTTTTTCAAACCTACAAGAAAGTATTGTTACATTTTTGTTTAGTGAAAAGGTAATGAATAAAACTAATTTTCCGTTCTTATATGATGGCGAATGTGTAGAAAATGCATTTTACCGGTAAAGAAATAACTGTAATAACTTTTCTGACTTCATGGACTGTCTTTGGGTAGGCACTTGGAACATTTCTTTGTTGCACTGAAAGCACATCTGCACCCCACACCCCTGACATTAATAATTTTCTTTCCGCTTAGGACGCATTTTACGGAAGACCACAATTTCGTCTTCTTGAACTCGTCACTCGTGCGAGATGGTGGAAATCTCACTTTCAATCTGCAGTATGCTCTTGATTGAAAACCTCAGGCCTTTGTGACAGATGTCCTTTGAACAAACTACGTTCCATATGATGCCTCAGAAGTCCGTTTGCCAACATTTTCATGAAATCAAATCTTGTATCACTGCTGACTTAGCGTAGGATTGATGCAAAACATACGCATTGATACCATACGCAACATCCAGCATACGCAGCATAAAGAAAATTGTCAATGGCTATCATCTTGTTCAACGACTTGAGGTGTAATTTGTACATTTTTAGTCTAGAGTATCCACTCCGCCCTTAGTCATGTTATAAGATATGATTATTTCATCTTTTCCAGTCTCTGGCTCATTATTTGATATGTGGTGCCAGACAAGCCACACGGGAAGACATAAAGCAGTTAATAATTGGCAGATAACGAAAGACTGCTAAACAGTAAAATACTCACGTAACTACTATAGTACGTCTGTGAGACCGCGCGACCCATCCAGCGCCGCGTACAGGAGATCAACTATAACACAAACTTCACAATATGTAACTATTTGTTAGACAGGAAGGTACACGAAAAAATTCACTTGTAATGGTAGTGGTATAGCAAATATAATGATACAAAAAATCACAGCGGTCTGGGAGACGGTCCATAGTACTTACGGGTTAAGGTGATCACATTGAAAGTGATTTTTATCAGATTTGGGACTTCCCTTGGGCGAATTAGGTGCATTCACGTTAAGTTTACAACAACATTCAACATAAGACCTTCATGAAGTTCTGAATGCATTGAATGGATAAAAAAATCTTAGCTTGAGATAATTATAGAACATATTAATGCATGAATTATGTTATAGCCTATTTGAAACAAAATATTTAATTTTATATTTTAGAAAATATTTTCCGTAAATAATGTGCTTACCGACTTGGCAATGCCGAGGTACGTTTGATGGGTTTAAGGCTATGGATGCCGGTACTACTAGTAAATATGTAGTGCATTAGTAAAACTATTAGTATTATTTTTTCTTACCTTTGGTGGTAACACAAGTATTATTCAGTAAAATTTGGTTTTCCAACAACAACAGTTTCAGTTATTTGTTGCTACTCTTCAAATAAGCATTCTATAGAATCAACACGTAAAAATTCTTGTCAAATTTAAGAAGCGGTAGGGATGCGCACGAGTCGAGTCGAGTCGAGATTTAAGACTGTCTCGACTCGTCTCGAGAAAATGTTGTCTCGACTCGTGTCTCGACTCGAAAATATGTTGCTGTCTCGACTCGTGTCTCGAATCGCCTCAAATTCGAGTCGAGACGTCTCGAAATTCGAGTCGAGACAAAATATACGAGTTAAAATATACACACACATCAGCCAGACCAATATGACTATCTACCTAATTATTAGTATGTCCACCTTTTCGCAGGAATAACAACGGCAACGCGTCTTGGCATGGTCGCAATGTTCCTCGGTGGATCGCTGGAAAGAGTTGGCACCACATATGCACATACAGGTCATCTAATTTCCATAAATTCCTGGGAGGGGGTGATGCGCCCTCACGTCACGTTCAATTATATCCCACATGTGATCGATTGGGTTCAGATTCGGAGAGTTTGAGGGCCAGCACATCACTTGGAACTCGCTCTTGTGTTTCTCGAACCACTCCATCACACTCCTGGCCTTGTGACATGGTGCATTATCTTGTGGAAAAATGCCACTACCGATGGGAAACATGGCCGTCATGAAGGGGTGTACGTAGTCTGCAAGCAGCGTGCGACGCCTCGGCCGTCATGGTGCCTTGCTTGAGCTCCACTAGACACATGGATGCTCACCTGAATTTTCCCCAGATAATAATTAAGCCCCAGCCAATTTGTCTCCGTCCCGCAGTACAGATGTCAAGGAGCTGTTTCCTTTGAACATGACGGATTCGCACCCTCACATCGTCATGATGAAGATGATGTCGGGATTCATCAGACAATGCAACGCTCTGCCATTGTGCCAAGGTCTAGTGGCGATGGTCACATGTTCATTTCAGTTATAGTTGCCGATTTCGTGGTGTTAACATTCACCATCGTTAGGAGTGTTAAATGCACTGTGTGTTCAGACTAGTGTTGTGAAGGTCTGTGAAAAAAACGGAAATTTTGGGTTAAAAAAAACAGTTTTTCTTACGGTTTTCCCGAGCTGGGGAAAAAACGGAAAATTTGGGTATTATCAGAATCATCATTTTTGTTAATCACAGAATCATTTTAGTTAATATGTTAAATCAAACATATATTTCATAGAGATGTCTTCATTATTCTATGTAAAATTCCGGAAATTTTGAAACCATTAGAAAAAATCATTGGTTCGGAAATATTGACAAAAACAGGACAATATAGTTTAAAAACTATTTGTGGGCCTGATGCTAGCAATCTTACTTGCTGTAACATGTCTGCAGCATATACAGTGCGAAGTCGAAAATCCGAATTAATTGGGACCACAGGTATTCGGATTTTCAAATTGTTCGGATTTTCGAAAATGACCAAGAAAATGCCATTTAGGCTTACATGTACCGTACGGTATGTTTTTCTATCGATACAGTGGCTATTCAGTACATACAGTAATTACAATACCGTACGTAAGGCTACTTACGTTTAATGTTTCTGAAGAACTTGCTTGTACTCTAAATAACACTGTTCTTGTAAGTCACACTTAAAACTTATACGCCTAAGAAAAAATAAAAATAAAAATATATGACAAACAATTACATATAAATGAACTTTTGTAAAAACACTGATTTCACATAACGTCGATGGACACGCTATTGTTTGTTTAACGCTAGCGTGAAGAGAAAATGTAAAAAGCTTCTAGGGACCGCGTTCGGATTTTTGACGTTAGGATTATCAACGTCCTACTGTATATACAATGTATTTCACTAACGGAAAAATACTTAAAGTAACAGGTTTTAATTCTACTTTACACACATATAGTGAGTAAATTTGAGCAGCGAGAAATATATTAAGTGAAACTTCCGTTAGTTATTAATACAGACTAGCAGAATATCCGTTCTTCGCAAGAGGAGAATACGTTTCATTTTGGACACAAAGGGCACCAAAACTGTCACCAATGAACTTATGGAGCCCCAAAACTATAAATTTGACATTAATATTGATAATTTTTAATTATCTTTACATGTCACCATCCTCATTAGAGTACTAATGCTAAAAAAAATTAGGGGTTCAGCTGAAATATCACACAAGACCTTAAGATAGTGTATGAATAAGCTTGTGCTTGACTCATATATATCATACAAGAAAGAATGCTTTAAGATACACTAGAAAAATGGGGCACATACTGGTGTTGGGGCACGGAAAACCTTGTTCACATGGCTCATGACACAAGACGGTTATGTGTGCACCTCTCGAACTGCTCACAAACAGGCAAGGCAACAACACTGATTGTTCCTTAATATGTCATATGATCACTTCGAATAGCCAACAGAGCCTCGCACCTGCGTGGCATGGATTCAATCAGATTATCGATGAGTTCTTGGGGGATATTGTGCCACTCATCCAGAAGAGCGACTTCCAGCTCTGGAATGGTTGTTGGATTTACTGGTCTAGCGGCAATTCGTCTGCCAAGCATATCCCAGACATGCTCAACTGGAATGAGATCCGGAGAGCATGCTGGCCACTTCATCCGAGCGATACCCTCAGCATCCAGCATCTCATCCCTTAACCGAGCTCTTTGAGGACGAGTATTGTCATCCATTAAAGGAACGAATCACCAATGGCACCAGCATAAGGAAGAACAAGAGTTTTCAGGATCTCATCCCTATATCTGAGAGCCATCAAAGAGCCATTTCGGATGATGTGGAGCTCAGTACGCCCATCAATGCTGATTCCTGCCCACACCATCAGTCCACCACCATGATACTGGGATCTTTCTTGCACAAAAATGGGATTGTGTCGTGTTCCACACTCTCTCCAGATGAAAACACGTCGATTATCAGGCTCTACACTGAATCGAGACTCGTTAGAGAACAAAACATTGCCCCATTCATTGGGTTCCCACCCACGATGTTCCTCCGCCTACGTTCTTCGATCAACACGGTGTCGTGCAGTTAATGGGATACACACCATAGGCCTACGTGCGTAGAGACCACCTTCTTGGAGACGATTGCGGACCGTTTGAGTGGATGTTGTGCGTCCTGTTATTGTTCGGGAGGCTTGCGGGAGCATAGTTGTATTCTGACGCCGGTTTCGACGGGCTGTTAACAAGAGATAACGATCGTCTCTGGCTTTGGTTGCCAGTGGAAGTCCCTGTCCTTGTCTTCTTCGAACACTTCCAGTTGTTTGAAATCAATTCCACAATCGGGAAATCACACTTTGTGCCACTCCTATGGCATGTACCACCTCCCGCCATGACTGACCAGCTTCCAACCTGCCGACAGCTCGCCATGCCAACGATTCTGGCAAATAACGTTGTTGCGCAATTTCACTACGTAGATTTGTGACGCACTAAACACAATGAAAACAAAGGTATCCTGGAGCTGAAATGTGTTGGCAGCGCCACACTACAAAATGATATCTGGTAGCGCCACGTCACTGATCACATGCACAGATGTTCCAAACGGTTCGTTTGCACGTTGGGCCTTCACGATTTTAATCTGAACTGGACAAGATACAGTGTTCTCATATTATTCCTAAGAAGTTTTACATGTGTTTTCATCTGATTCCCTAATTTTTTGATCAGTATATATATATATATTAGCTAAATATACCCATTCTTCGTATAGAAGTCAAGGCCTGTGGAAGTATTACCCTCATTTCCGCGACTGCGAACACTATGGATCTGAGACTAAATCGATCATTTTGGATTACTTTCAGATGTCTCGGTATCCTCCGCTCCCCCTTCCCGCTGACTCCCGGCTCGCATACAATGGTAGCTGAATTTGCAAGTGATCACTAATGAAAGTGTCACCATTGATCTCAGCAACCGCAAAAACTATAGATTTGACACTAATATCGGTCATTTTGGATTACTTTTACTTATCTCGGTATCCGCCTCCCCCCCCCCCCCCCGCTGACTCCCGACCCACATCCCAGACAGCAATTTAAACTTGCTGCAAGTTGCCACAAACTTGCTGTTGCAAGGTCAATTAGCTTGCCGCAAGCTATACTATGCAAGCCAATTAGCTTGCGGCAAGCTTGTGGCAAGCTAGTTAGTTACATCTGGGCAAGGCTTGTGGCAAGCTTGTCTTCACAAGTTAAACACAAGTCAAATTATCTCAAACGCAAGCCAAGTATAAGCGTATTCTTATCAATGGCAAAGCTTTATTAAGCTTATTGCAAGCGAAACACACGCCAAACAAGTTATATGGAAGGTTGCAGTAAGCGAATTTAGATAAAACAGTATGAAATCCGTATAATTTAACCGTCTGACTAAATCTATGCTACAATATATTGTTCCCTCACCTTCCCAATTATTGAAACAAGTGCACAACCGTGAAAACACCCAAGTCTCCGATCCGCTTGTGCAAAACATCAAAATAAGCATAATTGTTACGGTTTATTTGTAACAAGCAACGCGCCGTTGCTTCTTACAAATATCTAATATGTTGCTATATTAGCCGCAAAAATGGCACAGGACCTAAAATTTAGGTCTAGTGCCTATATTTTTAGGACTTGTGCCGTTCAGGACTTATGAATGTCACCCACTGTATTGCATAATAAATGTTCTTTGTTCAATTTTAAATTTACTGCGTTCTTTATGTATACAGTTGGTATTTAATGTTCACTCGTGAAATGTCTAGTGAGCTTTTGTCCTAATTAAGTAAACGTTGGTGGATTTTTGTCCTACTCTTAATAAAATACGCTCCGCATAGTATATATTGCAATTTTGAATGTTTGCTTGGTTTCAGAAGTCTGGTAAAATATGATTTTTAAACATTTTTTATTTATTTATATTTGTTTTAGGAATTTGTCTTAGGATTCTCGTATCTCCATTCAAAAGAAACTAATTTCTTAACTAATTATGTAATTAATTCTTAGAATGAAATAGGTTGTATTATGTAACTCGTGTATAAGTGCAGAACAGATAGTGATAATAATAATCTCAGTAGTACAAATATAGCTACGTTCGTACAAATATAGCTGTTGGAATTAGCTACGTTCGTAACATTATTGCCTACTAGTTGCTGCATCGTCCCAATTTCGTGTGGTGGTGACGAATTTAAGAACTAAAGCAAGCGAATGAAAAAGGCAGAAGTCCTAAACGGCACAAGTCCTAAAAGGCAGAAGTTCTAAACTGCAGAAGTCCTAAAATTTAGGACTAATGCCTATATTTTTAGGACTTCTGCCGTTTAGGACTTCTGGATGTCACCCCTGAAATTTTTGAAAAAGTAAAGCATCATACTCTATATTCCAACATAACATAGTTGTATATAGGGGTTGTATATCTGTCAGGCGTTTGTTTCATGGCCAAATGATAATGAAAACGAAGGATAACCACTTCACCAGTCTAAGATTAATCTTCATTGTTTGGAGAGGTTTTTTTTCCCAATAAACACCGTTTATCACTGACATAATTAATTGTGTGTATACTTTATTTACTTATTAAATAATGCATGCAAATGCATGCATACACGATATGGGCATTCAGTAAATGGATACTTGAAAATTTTGGTGTGAAATGATGTTACTTCATGAGAAAAAGATTTTTGAACTGGCATTATTGATTTTTTTTTTGTTTTATCTCTTCTTTGTATACATCCGTAAATACTAATGAGTGAGGAGTGAGGAAAGGGTCGAAAGAATTTTCACGAGAAAGGACTGTTAAGACTGGTAGTTCAAAAGTACAGGATGTCCAATATGCAATGCAACCCGGAGTTTGGGATACTAGAACTTTTGAACCGGAAGCGGTATACGAGTAGTGGTTATACCAAAATGAAGCCTTGTTCGTGTATATATTTTTAAACTAGAAGCAAGGATTGAAGTACACTAGTAACTACGCACTGTTGCCAGATGTAACCAAAGGTGTAAATCTTTTTTTTTTTTTTTTTTTTGCAAATCACGTAAATTGACTCATAACTCATACATATGGATGTTCTGTCGTTAATTTTCAGTTTGTATAGTTGGAGTAGCTTGGAAACTATTAAGCGGGAAAAAAAAAGAATTTCTCATTTTCACCGATAACCAATCAGCTTAGGCCTCTGAAAGAGGTAACTAGTGAAATCGTAGTTTTCATAAATTAGCACTCTGAACTGGTAACATTGCTGGTGTTTCAGTGCATCAAAAGGTGTGTTAAGGGTCTGTCCACATTATGCAATTCCTGAAAACAATGAAAAAGAAACTTTAAAATTATCATGATAAAACTTTTACTTACATGCACCCGGCAACACTCATGCCTGTGTTTGAACCAAAACGAGTGCACTTCCAACATCTGCTGTAGAACTGGCAATTCACTTCGTGATGGATAGTAGCGTTGCCTGGTGCATGTAGGCAGAAGTTTTATCATGATAATTTCAAAATTTTTTTTTCATTATTTTCAAGAATTGCATAATGTAGACAGTTCCATGTGAAGCACAAGCACATCAAACTATTTTTTTATTTTTCTTTTTTCTTTTTTTTTTAGTTTCTGTTTGTATTCAAAGAGTCTTCTTGTTCTACATTAATAAATACAGATAGAGCTATTGTTCTGTCCGAAGATGATCGATCTGCTACATGAGTACTTGCTAGTGAGATGTTCGATAATCTTAGTCCTGGAACATACCAGATTTCCGCAATTGGCCTTCTAGAACCTACAAATATATTTGTGATATCAGAAGTAGACCTTACGTCTGACTCAAACCAAGGAAACAACACAGGGTAGAGTAGGGACAATTGGGACAATTTTTCGTTCCGATTTTTTTTAACTGACAATTTTGATTCAATTGAAAAACAAGAGGTGATATATTAAAGAGTGATCGTTCGCCTACATTCCACATTTTTTTGAGGTCAATAAAAAATATTTTATTAAAGATATGTATAAGTTTCTTCGACAGTGCAGATTGTCCCATTTGTTCACATTGGCAGGTCAACTGGGACACCTAGTGGGGTCTACTGGGACAAATTAATATTTAGGCCTAGAAGTATTTGACATTAAATTATATAGACTACTTACACGGCATACCAGTATCAGTATTAAGTATATGAGTGTAGAAACAAGAAACATCATAGTTACGACCTATTTTTAAGAGCAATTCTTAGTTATCAATATTCTAAAAATTACCTTTAGGACTATTGGCAAAAATATGAAAAAAAAGTTCAGAATGCTTGTAACTTTTATTGTCAGGGGCGTCATTTCAGACTTCGCTTGGGGGGGCAAGAGTGCCACCGACATAAGACTTTTACGTTTTGTACTAGTGTATTAGGCTAGTAGACAATAGATTAAAGTATATGTATTCCTCAAACTCTTGCGGGGGGGCAATTGCCCCCTCCTGCCCTCCCTAAATGACGCCCCTGTTTATTGTACGTAGTAATAAGTAGTAAGTAGTAGTAAGTAGTAATAAGTAGTAAGTAGTAGTAAGTAGTAATAAGTAGTAAGTAGTAAAAACTGCCATTATGTTTACAAAGCAGAATTTAGTCCTATTCTATTGCAAACTTGAAATATCCAACAAGTCTACTGGAAAGGTAACAAACTCGAAGCGGAGGACATTCATGATCATTGCAATAATTTAGATTTTAACATTTATATTTATGTATCCGCAAGTTCATTGGTTGGCTAACTAAAAAAAAAAAATGAATGCAAACAATTAGAGCTCTTAAGAGTCCGTATCACCCCTCTCTGTAAAATACGAAATAGAGGTGATCTCCTTTCATCCTTGAAGCCAATTCACACAACCAATCTTCATCAAAATTTGAGGAGAGCAAAGTGAAGGCTGAATGAAGCGTGGTCTGGATACATTTTGCTAATTTATTGTTGATTTCTGTTATTATTATTATTATCCTAAATTTGTCAATTTTTCGAACATTACAAATGTTAAAGTAGACGTAAATTCATGAATTTTGATCAAGAACACCACAGAAGTAGGTCTCATTTGTAAAGTCCAAGCACAAGAAACATAATTATTTATTTCGTATATCCATACATACAAAAGGAGCGAAGTACTTTATTCAAAATTATTGTGCCATTCGTTTTCCGTCTGTAATCAGCAAAATGAAATCTATCGCCGCCCTCCTCTGGTATGGTCAAGCTTCCTCATTCTCCTCACCCCGTGAAGACCAACAGAGCCATGCCTTTTCGTGAAGACCTTGGAAGCATACCGGAAGCAGGAGGGGGTGGATAACTCTGCAGGAGGGTGAGTGGGCCAAAGGCAATAAACGAAAGGACAAAACAAATGTCAATCGTTCGTTACCAGTTCTATGGTGGAGGAAAATGCTAAGACGGAAGTAAATCAGCTTTAAAGAAATGTTGATGGTTCAAATTTGAGCGTGATATAGGGAGGAACTGGGCCAAAGGAGAATGTCCCCCCTATGATTTCAATGTGATTGAATATCAAATAAACTGTTAGAATTAATATATATATATATATATATATATATATATATATATATATATATATATATATATATATATATATATATATATATATATCGGGTGTTGCAAAATAAGTGTTACAACTCTTGGGAGGTGACTCCTGACACTGAGACAAGGAAAAAAGTTCTCTTGAACTTTCGGCTATCGGACATAGTTTCAGATCTACAAGGTGCCGAAAGTGTGGGAAAATGACTTTCGGACGCCAATAGTTCGGAAACTATCCAACATAAAGAGGGCGGGTAAAAAATTCACTGAAGAAATCATACCTGCTCCATTGAATTTTGCATGTTTCACAATCCTACCATGCACGCGCAAGGGATTCCCCAAAGGAACGTAAGGAGTCCCGGATAATCTGCCAAGTGAAACTTGGTCTAAATGAATATGAATTGATAGGCGTTCAACCAGGTAACAATAATTCGTTTGTATTAAGTCGATATCTGGAACAAATACAAAATGGCGGACACCTTCTTGCCCGTTGTGTGTGGTTGCATAATCGCCAGATACGGATGCCGGCCAACATTGACGTTTTGAGTATTAAGTGTAGCGAATTTGTACTCAAATGTTCTAGAAAGACATTTGGAGTGTCGATAGAGCATAACAGATGAAGCAGGGTGATTCACATGTGTGGAAACACTTAACGAAAAATGCCCAGAAATGCACTCATACTAAGTAAACGTGAGTTCAAATCGTCGGAAATGTAAGGATTAACGTCAAGAACATGAAAGCCATTGCCAATTCACCAATAGTATTCCCTCAAACCGATGCTATATGATGTGCACGGTTGCATACCAATAAGGATGCAACAACTAAAGCCAAGTTGAAATTGTACAATTGGACTCACTAAGAAACTGGGTAAACTAAATGAATGTCACGAGTGGGATCGCATGATCGATATTGAAATGTGGCCAATGTGTGTGTTGATATCAACATGTAGCTAATGGACAAATATCAACATGTCCCACTACTGCTGGGACACCGTCTTACGTGCGAAAACTAGGAAAATAACACTGTACATTCTGCTATTACATCTGGTGCACCTTTTGGTAGAACATAACTAGAACACGATTGTATCAATGTCCCTCTTTGTTTGGGACAATATTCCACAGTCGACACATATGAAAAGAAATCGCTTAATGCATGGTTCAAATTCTGATAGAGAGTAAAAATAACAAACTTGTATCATGTCCCACGTCTTCTAGGACATATGACGTACTCGAAATATAGGAAAATACCTCCAGAAATTGTATCTTACACACGTGCACATGCCAAGACAAAGACGAAAATGAACCGATTTGGCACATTTAACACTACAGCTGAAACACCATACATATGGAAAGTAAAACGACATGAGAAATAGGAAGAAACGTCTTAAAGCTCTAATTGTTTACAACTGTGCAGTACGAGTAACAAAATGAAACACACAAGCATGTCGGGAGGCTGTACAAGAGCGCTTGCCAAAGAAAGTGGGTACTCCTCAAAGAAATTAATACATAGAAAGTGAGGCTCCTTCGAACCTCACGGCTAGAGCGCTCGCTTTTGCTCGCGTGGTCGCAGTTTCCAATCCTACTGGCAGCCCACGGCCTCAGATTCAAGACCCGAGTAGTTATTTTCCTATTTTTCGCACCTGAAACGCTGTCCCAGCAGTAGTGGGACATGTTGATATTTGTCCATTAGCTACATGTTGCTAACACACACATTGGCCACATTTCAATATCGATCATGTGATCCCACTAGTGACATTCATTTAGTTTACCCAGTTTCTTAGTGAGTCCAATTGTACAATTTCAACTTGGCTTCAGTTGTTGCATCCTTATTGGTATGCAACCGTGCACAACATATAGCATCGATTTGAGGGAATATTATTGGTGAATTCGCAATGGCTTTCATGTTCTTGACGTTAATCCTTACATTTCCGACGATTTGAACTCACGTTTACTGAGTATGTGTGCATTTCTGGGCATTTTTCGTTAAGTGTTTCCACACATGTGAATCACCCTGCTTCATCTGTTATGCTCTATCGACACTCCAGATGTCTTTCTTGAACATTTGAGTACAAATTCGCTACACTTAATACTCAAAACGTCAATGTTGGCCGGCATCCGTATCTGGCGATTATGCAACCACACACAACGGGCAAGAAGGTGTCCGCCATTTTGTATTTGTTCCAGATATCGACTTAATACAAACGAATTATTGTTACCTGGTTGAAAGCCTATCAATTCATATTCATTTAGACCAAGTTTCACTTGGCAGATTATCCGGGACTCCTTACGTTCCTTTGGGGAATCCCTTGCGCGTGCATGGTAGGATTGTGAAACATGCAAAATTCAATGGAGCAGGTATGACTTCTTCAGTGAATTTTTTACCCGCCCTCTTTATGTTGTATAGTTTCCGAACTATTGGCGTCCGAAAGTCATTTTCCCACACTTTCGGAGTAGTAACAGACAAACAATTCCACAGGTACCGTTAGGTACTATAATTAATATAGAAAGTAATGGTCTGTGTTGGCAGCCGGTTGGGTTAGGTTATTAGGGTTTGATGACCTGGTTACGTGTATTAGAAAGTTGTTATATTTCTGTTTTTAGTTGTGCTGACATGGAAAGGTCATGTGTTCTTTTTCGAGTTTGTATACGTGTCTGTAGAGACTTTATACTGGGTATTTTTAAAAATAATAATAATGGAAATTTGAATTAAATCTGTTGATACGTCATTCTGAGAGAATAAAAGATTACACGAACAATATGTGAGAGAGAATAAAAGATTACACGAACAATATGTGATAGAATAAAAAATATATTCTCCTAATATATTTAACGGTTCGATTTCTATGAAATCTCATAAAGTGCTAGGAAATTGTTTTATTTGTTAAAAATAAGATGATCGAGCAATATGTGAGAGAGAATAAAAGATTACACGAGCAATATGTGAGAGAGAATAAAAGATTACACGAACAATATGTGGAGAGAGAATAAAAGATGTGTAAATGTTTATGTGATACGCACTGGGATCGAACCCGGGACCCTTATCATTGGAGCTGAATACTGTATGATGGGAGGGAAATATTTATTCATGCGTGACTTTTTAATTTGTTGGATCGTATTTTTTATTCTCTTGTAATTATTACTCTTAAACTGTGTGAGCATACTCGGTGAGCGTGGTAAAACCTCGTGTACGGTATGATACACTATGATGGTACATATACAGAGCGTGGTTTCCGTACGTCTGTTGCTGATGAACTTAAGACATGAACTGAACTTTTCGCGCGCTTTTGGAAACCCGGTTGGGTAGGAGTGATAATGTGTGCTTGCTAAAACTTGAATTTAAATACAAAGGAAGACCGTTGACACGTTTGGTAAACATTACAGAATACCGCCAGACTGATAGAAATAACTTTGGCGCCGCGGTAGGTGAACAAAAGGAAGATTGCGGACGTGGGAGATAAACATCACAGGTTGGAGACAGACAGACTAATAGAAATAACTTTGGTGTCGTGGTAGATCCACAAAAAAGACATTGTTGGTGAAAACATAAAAGAAAGATTGCACACGTAGAACATTAGAAATTGGGGACAAACTAATAGAAATAACTTTGGCGATGTCGGTGAAAACATAAAAGAAAGATTGGTGATTTGGAAGATAAACATCACAGGTTGGAGACAGACTAATAAAAATCAAGTTTTATGATAGTTTGTTAATAATGAATACAAAGAAAGTTTTTACATTACGAATGGTAGAACATATGAGGTTATTGAACGCGAATGCAAAAGAACATTCACCTATTGAATGATGATCATGTTGAAACATGAAGGGATGTTAAATACGATTGCAATAGAAGATTGTAATAATAATGAATGAATGAATGCAAATACAAAGATAGTTTGTGGCATCCGTTATTTTACGTGGACAATATGCTGGTGTATGTAGGGTCGATGTATTGTTTACATGAATAATAATAGAAGTTGTAAATAACAGATTTTATTTTAAAAGCATGTAAACTATTTATTTACACGTGATGTATCTAAATCTGCACATAGATGACAGATGATTAAATAGTACGTCTTATGAATACCGTTGTAAAATGTGGGGAATGATTTTACCAAAGTGAAAATACCAAATGTTGATATTTTAAAAGATTATATGAGAACATGTTTGCTATTTCTATATTTATAAAAATTCCATAGAGAATTGGAAAAGTACATATGAAAATATTTTAATTGGCGTGGTAGGACTGTTTGAAAAAATGTTTAAAGTATCACGTGATATGATGTTATCGATAAAGTTTTCCTTATATATTAGGTATGAAGAGAAGACTGGTATAGTATCGTCATGGAGTCGATTCAGAGTCAAGTACAGCGAGAAATTCAACTTTGCAACGAAGTAGATTGGGATTCTACATTTGACTTTGTAGAATCTCCAAGGAAAAAGTTTAAAACTGCGAGAGATTTACCAGATATATTTATTGACGAGGAAACTCAGTATTTTTCTCCAGCTTCGCCAGTATCCTCAGAAATTATTATAGAGGAAGAAATTATTGACTTAAGAGAAGATCCAGTATTAATCCCATCATCTCCTGCTGGAGTGAGGACATCTTTACCAGCACTTCCAGCATCCTCGTCATTATTAGGAGTAAAAAACATTCAACCACCATCTTTAAAGTGGACACTAGATAGTACAGAAGAAGAAGAAAGAACACCATCACCTGATTTATTTACCGCAGAAGAAGAGGAGGTGGATGGAGAAGAAGAAGAAAGAACACCATCATCATCCGATTTATTTACTGAAGAAGAGGAGGAGGATGAAGAAGAAGAAGAAAGACTACCTTCACCTGACTTATTTAGTGAAGGGGAGGAAGAAGAAATTTTGCGATTATTTGACGAACTGGACGAGTGTAAACCCGACACACTACAGGCAAGTGTTACACCTTCACCTTCACCAGCACCACTACCACCACCACCACCACAAACGGAGCCCTTAGACTTATCAATGAAGAAGAAGAACGAAGAAGAAGAAAAGTGTAAGTGTACACAAGTGTTTGTGGATGAAAAGTGCATCAAAAACGCTATTTTAAATTGGAACCCTAATTGTGTATTATTATGTCAGGGTTGTTTTTTTGACTGTCCGCAACAAATGTCTCACCGTTGCCTTTTTATGGACATTGAAGCTTTAGAAACAGAGACATGGTTAATTTTTATTAAAGAAAATGTGAGAAAAGAACTTTATAACATATTTCGAAACTCACATAGAATGTGTGTAAATACAATCATATTTGAAGAAGAATATTTCAAATTAATAAGAAACCCAAGATATTTGAATGAATTAGTAGATATTCTACTATCAAAGAATAAGAAATATTAATTTTCGGTGATTCTGTATATATTGTCTAACTTTTATGTAATATTATTATTATTTTGATTGTATATATTATTATTATTATTATTATTATTTGCTTGTATATTATTTTGCTTGTATATATAATATTACCGAAATAAATATATACGAATTTCATTTCTTGATTTTTATTTAATATTAAAACTTTCCTAAATAAAAGGTATTATTGACATTTTACAAGGTGAAACTCCTTTATGCTTTCTATCGTTTACTTTTTTTTGGAAAAGCGTTTAAAATTGGTATTTGATGAGTGTTTTATATTTTTTTACTAATACTTTGAAGTATTTAAAAGTTTGATGAGTATTTTACATTGACAAGTTTGCGATTTTTGAAAACATAGTTTCTTGTAGCTGCTCTAGCGAGTATGCTCTGGCATACGAACCAATAAAAATAAGAAGCGATCCATTATTAAAATTAACCAACTTTGCAATGGCATAGGAGAATATAAAACAGAAACTGATTTAATAACGAATTTAAAAAACTCAGTAATATTATAGTATGATTTATATACTTACAAAATGCAAAAAGTTTTCACATACATGCAGAAACTAATTTTACAAACGCGAATCCTAACATGCAGAAAGTTTTTTCACATACACGTGATATAAATGTCGAAAAGTGTTTTTTTCAAAAACAAATAATTAACACCAATTTTAAAAAACGAGTCTGTGTAACAGACGATTTATTTTACAAGTTTACAGCGTAGCTGCTCTGAGCTTGTGTTCCAAGCGAAATAATAAAATAAGATACGAACCAATAAAAAAAGAAGCGAAATAATAAAATAAGATACGAACCAATAAAATATTTTAAAAACGAGCTTAGTTAGTATTTTCGAAATTATTTGTAGGTTCACAGAGTACCTGTTCTTAGGAGTATGTTTTAGCATACAATCCAATAATTAACACGGAACTTCTAATGAAGTGATTGAACAAAAAAAAAGCAACTGAACGAACAAAATATTTTAATAGTTCGCAGCGTAGCTGCTCTGAGCTTGTACACCAAGCGATCCGTAAAAAATATGAAGTGATTGAACAAAATTAAAAGTGAAAATGAAAATGCAACTTGTCAAACGTGAAAATGTAACTTGTTAAACGAAAAAAAAACTGCAAGTTACGAAAATGTAATTTTCAAAAAAATTTTTAGAAATGCAAGTTACGAAAATGAAAATGCAAGTTGTCAAAATGAAAATGCAAGTTGTGAAAATGCAAAACCGTAAACTAAAAAATGTGAAAAGCGTTTTTCACATGCATGCAATATAAAATGCACAAATTTTATGTAGGCGAATCATAACATACGGATTTTTGTTAAAGTTCTAATTTGATGAAAAAATTTTTTAAAGAATTTTTCCCTACGTATAAATTGTAAGTCATATTTGAAACATAGTTTACTTTTACACTGTAAGTGTATTGAAAAAATTTTCGCGTTGAAGTAAAATATATAAGATGTGTAAGGAAATAAATAAAACATGTAATATAAAATGAGAAAAAATTTTATTTACAAATTTCAATAATATATATATAGTTTACATACAGATACATTCCTTGATATATTGTTTAATACAATCTATATTTATATTAGTATATGCACAATTACATACTGGCCAATTTATTGCTGAAAGTCTTTTATCACTTGCTTTTGTTAATTTATACACATTGTTTTTATTATTATTTTGTAATTGATTACCAGAAGAGTTTTTATTTTCCATTATTACTATTTCTTATGTATATTATAATGTAAATCTTTTACTAAGAATAACTCTGTAATTAACTGAATGTTATCTTTGTTTAATAAAATGTTATATAATGTCCATGTAAATTCCCAATCATCAATTTCAGTATCACAATGCACTCTTGCAAATTCTTCATATAAATCATCAAAAGTTTGTCCGCTTACCATTGTACGCCATGCATTATAGCATAACATATTATAGTCCGAAGTAATACAATCGTGTTCTTCTATTTTGCTCTTGTTTTGAAAACACCCATAACACAAAAGTTCTCGTGGTGGTTTCCAACGATCAATACACATTAATACACATTGTTCTTTTATAGAAAAAGAAGAACATTGATATTCGCAATTGTCATATGTATTTAGGAAACGACATTGGTACTCACAGTCTGGATTGTTGATACACATCTTTATCGTACTCAAGATATGCTTCTCTTAAGTCAGAAATATGATAATCATTAAACGTGATTTCTTGATATGAATAATTAAATTTGTTTATAAGATGGGGAATAATGTTTACATCTATATATTTCACATGAATCTTTAGATAATGTTTTAATATTTGATCACGTGTTGATTTCTTGATTAGGAAATTCCACACAATAGTATTTAATTCTTCATCACTTTCACTTACACATTTATGATCAGTTTCTTTCTCACTACGATTCGCACAGCCTTCACAAAGTAATGGTTCAGAAAGTTTATATTTTTCTAGTAACTGTTTTACACAAACTTCATTTACTTCATTAGGAGTACAACCACACTTTACATCATTGAATATCAGAATATCATTAGAAATTGTATTTTGATTTACTACAACTTCCTCTTCAAAGGGTATTTCATTTGGGTATCTGAAATTTCGTCTATACACAGCATCGTCTATGGTAATTTCCTGTGTTGGATAAATAATCCTATATTTTTCAGCGTCTTCTTCAGGAATGTCAGGATCATTTGGTTGTACAAGAATAATTTTCTTTTGTTTTTCAAGTTGAAAACGTTTTTCACGCGGTGAAATGTATTTAGATTTTACACATTCACTTTGCAATAAAGAAAGATTGGTTTCAATTTCACCTTTTCGTTTTTATTATTATGAGATGAAGAACCAGAATTTGTTTTTTGCTTTTTAACTGCGGAAACAGATTGCTTTTGACTGTACATTGTAACAGCGTATCACTTCCTTTATATGATTTACTACAGCTATACGCATGCGCGCTTTTATATTATAATTGTGACATGCGCGAAGACCAAGTACAAGTATACATACGCATCTGACATGCGCGAAGACCAAGTACAAGTATACATACGCATTTGACATGCGCGAAGACCAAGTACAAGTATACACATGTATCTGACATGCGCGAAAATCTAGTACGAGTATGCGCACGCATAGAATTTATATTGTTATGTCTAAATACATCGTGAAAAGAAATAGGTGTGATTATATAAAGTTTTTTCATACCATTATTATTATATCATTAGAACATTTATATGTAATAATAGACATGTATGTGATTTGTTAGGGATGAAATTAATAATAATATTAACAATTTCATACTTTGTAACTCATTTACTAACACTTAGTGTTTGCTAAAGCAATCTTGGTACAAACGATATATATATTGAAAAATAAATAAATAAATAAATTATGATATCAGAGAAAACAAGATTGGATTGTAATTCATGTGCTTACAAACTTAGTAATTCAGATAGTTTGTTTAAAGACTATGTGAATTCTTTCCTTCAAATGAAGCAGGAATCTTCAGGATTTCCTGTTTGGTGCAAAACCAAAGGAGACAAACAAAAATACATTAAAGAGTATCATGCCCATGATGGCATTCAATTAAATTACAATAATATTAGAACGAACCCGGATCTAAGGTATATCTCCAAGATATTCCTTAATTCGCTTTATGGGAAATGGGGACAAAGAACGGACTTGTTACAATTCGTGATTGTATTATCTATGGGCACAACAATACGAAGTACAAAGCGTATTACCCATTGGAGATAAACATCTTATTCTTACGTATCACAATACATAGAATAAGAACAAACCATGGAAATTTTCAAACCTTGTTCTTGTGGCGTTCAATACGTTATGAGCAAGGCTTCGACTTTATGACCTATTGACATTAGTAGGACCTAAAAATGTTTTGTACTGTGACACGGTCAGCATAATGTTTGTACAACACCGTGATGAGAAATCTCCGCTTACATTAGAGCCCTACTTGGGTGAACTAACCAACGAAGTAAAAGAGCGGTGGGAAATAGACAAATTTATAGGTTTTTATTATTATTATTTCATTAGAAGAATACATTATTTCGATTACAGATGACTTCTACAAATGTAAACGAACTAACTCAATTGTTAATCATGGCAAAACGTTTCGGATATGAAGCATCCGAAGTTGTTTACTACAGATGGAAAATGATAGTAGATAAATTTCATAGCAATGGGTGCATGTACGTAGTTTTGAGTAGAAACGATTTTTTGGAAGCGTTTGGTGGATACTTATCATTCTAAGGGTGTGCGTGTACCCAATGAAAAATATTATCAAATGTTAACAGAGTTATTAAAACAATTTAAAGGAAGACAGGATGTTATTTTGGCATCCTGTGAAACCGCTGCTGATATTTCTGATTTATACCAGTGCGGATTTTTCCACAAAGATGATATAAAAAAGTCAGGATTGTAAAAAGTTCAAGCAGCATGTAAAACAGCTCACTTATTTGTTAAGGACAATGCTAAACTACTATTAGGCAAGCTTACCACGACCAAGTTTTCCTAGTTCTGGGGAACCTAAGAACTAAAATGGGTTTTTCAAGAAGTACCTAAGATAATGGATGCATCAGAATTTGAAATAGTAAAGAGTATATCATAAACATATGTTTACTTTGGGTTAAAAGGGGCAGAAATAACCATTAAGTGTATGGAATCGAAGAAGACCAGGAAAAATATATACGAAATCTGTTTGATTTCGAAATGACCCATACAATAAAGGGATGTTGACAAGAACACCTATATAGGAATAACTATCGAGAGCACTACCTTAAACTTAAAACAATGTACATAACATGACGTCCTAAAAAAGGAATTGAACCCGGAGGCCCTCTTCTCCATAGTGGAAAATACCCTCAATAGCAATGAGAAAATTTTAATCGAAGGTGCATCTCCGTAAAGGAAGAGGAAAAAAAAGGTGGATTGTAAGATCCACATTGTTAATCCACGCAAGGGAAGGTGTCGAACCCGTGGATCGGGCAAATATGAGGAATATACAACTCTTTTGGAAAAGTGTACCATCCCATTAAACAAGGACATATAATGTCTTTCTAAGACTATCATCCTCGAAAAGGCTAGGGCCGATCAAAAAAATATGAACAAATGTATAAATTAAAAAAACAATCCTAAGCGATTGTTGAAGCAGACTAAGGATTTGTGTGATGATGTCAATGTTACTATTGAGCATCGAAATGGATGTACTATTAATGATGTGAAAAAATTTCAACAATACCTGACACCCAAGTACCAAATCATTGTCTTTGAAAAGAAACTTAATAGTCGTGAATTTTATGGAATGTATCCAGAAATAAAGGGTGGTAAGCAAATATATTTATTGTACAAAGATAATCACTACCAATTAATAACTAGTGTACGTAAACTTTTGGGAGCCGAAGGCTTTTGCGAATATTGTTTGCAAAAAGTACAATAAAAAATCTCCGATTTATTATTATTCAGCAATATGAAGCTTGTATAAAGTCTTCATTTATTCAGCAATATGAAACAACTTTCAATAGTTTATATTGTTTTTTTTCACGATTTTTTTAAAAATTTGTATCGTGTTAATTAGTTTTCAACTCATTTACATAAATATTTGAAGAAATGTTTAGTATGATAGCACTGCACTGCACTACACAGTAACTATTTTTTCTTAGATATTTACTTGAGTAAGATTTACTTGTAACGTTCACAGAAAAAAAATCATGGCAAATTGTACCTTTTTTACAGTTTGTACATGTAATATACCTACAGAAGAGTAACATTTTCATCCATACGTCTTCATATTTTTTCAATCACAAACACTATCACTATCACTTTGTTTTTCATTCCAAATTAAGAATTTCTTAAAATCTTTCTGCAAAAATATTTCTATCAATTGATTAACAAATGTATCATTATGAATGGCATCATCATATATATGAAAAAACTGTTCTAATTTATTAAAAGTATTGTCGTGCATTTTTTGAAACGTATACCAAATTTTGTTTTGTGTGTCCATATCCATAATAACACCTAGTACTTTTGTTTTCAATATATTTTTATGTAACAGGATACAGTCATGGTTTATTGCGTCTTTCAATCCATGTGCACACCCACTGCAAAGAAACATACTTCTTCTTTTAGATTCCCACATTTGAAAAGCATTTATTAAGCACTGAATGGTTATGTGAATATTATCGCAGAAACAGAGCAATACGTTTTCAGCATTAGACATTTTTCAGTTCGACAGAGTAAACGAATTATATAATAGTTCACAACGTAGTTGCTCTTACGACTTTCTAATTTTAAAAACGAGTTTGTGTAACAAACGATTTATTTTACAAGTTTACAGCGTTGCTGCTCTTATGAGTATGTTTTAGCATACAATCCAATAAATAAGTTGAATTTGCTACGCAAATGAACCAATAAAATAAAATAACACGAACGAATAAAATAATCACACTGTAAGTGTTCGAGTAATTTATTACGAGAGGATAAATTAATATGAACCGATCAAACTAAAATAAAAGAACACTAG
The DNA here is from genome assembly GCF_964235325.1 of Thermobia domestica. NCBI lineage: Eukaryota > Metazoa > Arthropoda > Insecta > Zygentoma > Lepismatidae > Thermobia > Thermobia domestica. The sequence continues at coordinate 115,330,254 of NC_137471.1, read as the reverse complement.
CCACAAATATCTTCATTGACCACCATACAAAGAAAAAGAAATCTTTTCATCGACTACGACCAGTACAACAATATTTATATGACGCTTTCTTAACCGCGGTATTTATACTTTTCACCGTGGGATGTAATGACATGTTTGAATTAACCAATGAAAACAGGTTTAAGGTAAACCTCAAACTCATAGTTTCAACCCCCTATTAGTTTTAGATACTATTCTTTTATTATCCAAATTAGCTTGAATATTTCATCTTTGCATTAGTTTTACAAGCGACAAAGTCACTCAGACCGTTTACTGCGCGTGCTTGAATTTTTATATACTAACATTAAAGCAATAATTAGAAATCAATAATTAGAAATCACTATACCTGAGCCCCCAATAGCTCCTTTTGTATTTACTTGTCTTTTAATTAGCCTGTTGGATTCCAACGTGTCGATAAATAATGCTTTTAAATCCTTTTTTAAAATATACTTTTGGTTATTTTACATTTAAGACACGGTGGATTACTTCCTTTTGTGACAACTTTTAGCAACGAGTGGTGGTATCTTATCTACAGAATACTCAACACTTGAAAAAATTTATTACTGTTGTTATCATAAGACAATAATTATTGAACTTTCGCTAAATATGTTTACAGATAAAGTATTGCGTACAATAGGGAGAAACAAAATGCTATCGAAAATTCGCCAAATGTTAAGGATTCTTGTAGACAATCCATGTAGTAAGTTGTGAATATATGTTAAAACTGAAGCCTACATTATGTATTTGATCCGTGCTAGAAATCCCTGTGAATTTTCATTAGGTATGCTATATGTTAAAAGCTTAGGAAAGAAAAAAACTAACACCAACTTTTCAATGGCAAAGGAGAATAAACTGTTTCACAAACTTCTTATGTTTGAAGTTTCATGAAACTAAAATTTATTTGTACAAGTAATCACTGATTTATTTCCTATTTGTCTGTATTCTTTTTTCATGTCTATATGACATATATTCAAAGATCATTTACTTATTTAAACAGGTTTTTTATGTCGATGCGTTAGGTTATATATCTCTATTGTATTGAATTAGATTCAATCTCCCAACCTGACCCTCCTCCTCTTTGCTAAGCGGATAGCGTCCATGTTATCGGTGGTAACAGACCATAGTCATGTAGAAAATCATCGTCATTTTATTTACACTTTTCTTCACGAACAATAACTTTGTAAGATTATATAAAATACCCATTACTGTTCAAAGGGGAGGTCAACTAAACTACCACCTTTTTCCTATCATTTCATTTAACCACTTGTTTTTTTTTTTAAAAAAAAAAGAAGGCCAGTAGAAACAATTTTCAGTTCAAGTTCTTGAAAACAACCATCTTTTAGTATGTATTAATCTTACTTATTTGACACACAGTTGTTCATTAATTTTACTTATGTACTGTTCAAAACAGAAAAAGATTTGTTCAAAGTTTTTTCAAAGATTTGATAATAAATCTATAAGTACGTTAGCCATAGTTCACTATTGTTTTCTTATCGAGACCAAACTTTTATTCTTTCATAACAGGTCCCTCCCATGATTCACATTTAATTTTAACACTTTTGAAAATACAATTTCCTTGAGCATCCAATAAAATAAAATAAAATAAAATTATATGGATTACTATGTTGACAAAGTTTCAATGTTTAGTTTTTTCAGTGCTAGTTGGTTTCTACAGTTAGACTTTTCTTCATTAGGTATTCATTTATCAATATAGGATTATAATGGCTTAATGATAAAGCAGTCATTTCCACTGTTTAGGGTTTTTGGTTCGATTACCGTTTACATCAATTATTTCATTTCTTATAGCGGACCCATAAGGGTTCAGTGGTAAGTCGTTCATTTCCACTGTTTAGGGTTTTTGGTTCGATTACCGCTTGCATCCATTATTTCAACATTTTTATGACAACATTAAGTTTGGATTTATTTCTTATAAATTGTGCTGAACAAACAACGTGTTCTCCCACTTCTTTATTCCACCAATTTCATAACCTTTTCTAAAGTGATCCGACATAATCGTGGAACTCACAGATTTCATTTATTATTCAAAATAATTTCATAATTAAGCGTACACAGATACCATAGTAAGTAAGTAAGTAATTTTTATTTCTAAGAAACAATTTGCTATTTAATCTTTACAATTATTCAGAGTTCGATTCCATGCTGCACAAAGTATCTAAACTGAACTGAACTGAACTAAAGTTCTTTTGTCTTTGGGGATTGCGGTGGGTTAGTGGTCACCTTTAGTGCTTGGGGGTTGATCCTAGGATACTCCAATTATTTGAACATTTTATGACAAGTATTTGTGTTTCTCAGGGCCGCTTTTTATAAAGTGTCTAAGAGACAACAAATCACCGTAGCCTAAGTGTAGTGGACTCCATTTCATCCAAATAGACAATGGTATGCCAATTAACATATATGTCATTCTACACTGAAACCCTTTATTTATATTTACCTTAAATAGTTGGACATTATCGTGTTTTTGCACAAAATTTTATATACAATACCGTGGCTCGCAAATCCACAGCTTCAAACCCAGAAGAAATACCTAGTTAATTATTCAAGGAATAAAAAACTGTTCTCAATGTATGTTCCCTGCTACCAAGTACATTTTAGTGTTCACAGAAGAAAAAAGTATTCAAATTCTCTATCTTGCCTGCATAAAATAAGTTGCTCTGAGTAATTTATTAGGAGAGTATTTTTTATTCTCTTACATATTCTTCGAACATCTTATACAAGTGAGAGAATAAAATAAATTCATTCAGTCATCTTAAACGGATTTAATCAAAAAGTAAAAATTCAGACTTTTCTTTCAGTATACTATCATTTAATAGCAACAACTAATTAGCAAACGAAAAATGTTGTTGTTGTTGTTTTAATTCTTATTTATGGACACCAGCAAATATCTCATTAAGCATGTTTCACCCTACAACTATGTATATTGATTAAAAATAAAAGGAAAACTCAAGTACAATTTGATACTAGAGGGAAATCAAATTAGTTATGATAGCATAATTAAAATCTTTTCAATTGAAACTGTTAACTAAATAGTGCAACGTACTGAAAAGCATAAAGATTTTTTCCTGTTTTTTTTTTAAAAATTCTAACAACAATTCTTATTCTGAAAATATCTTTTCTATGCTTCGAAACATTACTGTTAATAAAAGGTATCTATAAGTTCAATATGACACGAAAAAAAAAAGTTAGACATTTTTATGACCTTTGTTAGGTAGGTTTTAAAATTCAAAGGAAAGGAAACTCAAAATTTACCCATTCACCCAAAAACATGATTTATTTACATTATATTTACAAGTATTTACACAAAAAATAAAATTAAAGCCCCAAAATTACCTCCCCTCCCTCCCCTTCCTCTTCTTGTTCCATTTCTTCTTCTTCTTCTTCTTCTGCATCCTTCTCTGCGTCTTGCTTTTCTTCTTCTTTTTCCCTCATCCGTCCCTCTAACTCCCACTGTAATCCTAATATCTCCTTCACCCGTTGTTTTTCCTCCATGTCATGTTTAAAGATTAAGCTTGCGAGGTCGAAATTTTCACAGGTTTTACATATATGCCACCTTTCTCGCAGTGGATTTTTTGGGCACTCATATGAAAAATATGGCGTAAATTTAAATTTCTCATTGTCCTTTCTACGCTCTTCCATGTAAAAATCAAATGGAGTATATTCCTCAAAAATAATTTCGGCCATTGTCTTCTGCAAAATAAAGAAAAGTATTATTAGTACAACTTATTTTCACCAAAATGAAATCAATTATAATCTACACTAATAAAATTCTATTATTCTAATCACAAACTCAATTACATTGTTTAACTTGAACAACTTATATATATAATTTTAAAGGGGTTAACTTCACAAAGATTTGACCGCTATGTAAAAAGTTATATCTGATTTCCGGTGTGGATTTTATGATTCCAATTAGTGCTAAAAATTTTTTCCAGGAGCAAAGTTTTAAATCTGTGTGAAATATATGTTTAATTTTCAGTTTTTTTTGTTCTGAAAAAACCTATAAGAAAAATATCACTCTTAAATCATGTCTAGTGATCCTGTGTAGCCTAACATAGTGATTAACGCTAATAATCACGCTATTGGTACAAACTGTCCCGGATTTAATTCCCGGTGGTGGTAAAATACTAGTTTCATATAGCCATGCTACTGAACAAAACAGTAAACTTAAAATCAATTCATTTTATGTAGGTACACGTCTCATATACCCATACTACTGAACGGGATAGCAACTTAAAATCAATTCACTTTATGTAGGTACACGTCTCATATACCCATATTACTGAACGGGATAGCAACTTAAAATCAATTCACTTTATGTAGGTACACGTCTCATATACCCATACTACTGAACGGAATAGCAACTTAAAATCAATTCACTTTATGTAGGTACACGTCTCATAAACCCATGCTACTGAACGAAACAACAACAAACTCAAAATCAATTTAACTTAGGCAATAGCATACGTCTCGAAGTTTTCAAGTTTATTTTCCAATAATTGTTAATTAGTTAATAGGTTCATGTTTCATATACCAATGCTGCTGAACGCCTTGATTAACTGAAATTAAGCTACTATTATTAAAATCTTACAGTATGTTCTTATATTTTAATAAACGCTGCTAACAAACACGAATTCAATTCCCGGTTGTATCCTAAAAGTTTCACGTTAAGAATGGTGCATTTTGTTAAAATGAATCGCAATTTAATTTCCAATGGTTCGACATGTTCTAACCCCTAATGCTTCTGCCTTTGGTGCAAACAAAACCATGGTACCGCATTCACTAAAGTTATCATCATCTTTACTGCAAACATATTTGACATCTCATCTACAAATTTCGCATGTCATAATTTTTAATGTTATTGCCTTTCGTGCTAAGGCGTACAATTTTAATTCCCGTGCAGGTTTACCCGCATAAACAAAGTCACCTTAACATTAAAATGCTGATTTAATTTCCGCGTAAACCTAACACTGAGGTACGAGTTTAAATCCCGGGCAAGCCTACGCGCTTAACATTAAAATGCGGATTTAATTTCCGCGTAAACCCAACACTGAGGTACGAGTTTAAATCCCGGGCAAGCCTACGCGCTTAAAAACAAAGTCATCTTAACAGCGGCGTGCAGGTTTAATTTCCGCGTAAACCTACCAATAGTGCATGGGTTCAAATTCCGAGCGGGTCTACGCGTATAAGCAGTCACCTTAACAGCGGTGTTCGGGTTCAAATCCCAGCTGCGCTTACGCGTATAAACAAACCACTGTTAAATGCCCTACAGCAACAACCCTGCAAAGGGTCGGAAATTAATTTTCAATAATAAGTATTATATTTAATCTCGGGTTTTATTCAATGTCACTCCAATCCAGTTAGCTATAAAATATTCTCCCACATTCAAATGTATTCTGGAATATTTAAATATATCTTTCACGCCATTTCCCTCAAAATATGACAGACTAAACAAATTAAGTTATTATTTTATTTTTCACTGTATATAAATCAAATTTCCACCCGGACAAACTCAAACAAAGTGATTATTAAAAATAAAATACGTTCGCGTCATATAAGCATTGTCTCTAGTTCAAACCTTGAATCGGTCATAAATGAACAAACGAAATGTATATCAGTTTTCTTATGCATCTCTATATCAATTTTAAACTTATAAATAAGATTGTGTATGTGTTTTCAATAACCATATTAAAACAGTAAAATTACATTTCTTCTTCTTCTATACTTATTTTTTTTCTTTCTTTCATCGAATAACCCCATACTAATTATTATATAATTCTCCTCAATCATTTGTTTTCATTACTTTAATACAAAATCAACTATAATAGAAAATTGTGGTTCTATGCCATCTGTCGGAGAACTTTTAAATTAACTTTAGTTTAGTTTAAGCCGTACATCGTGTTGACGTATTTATTATTAGTCCTGAATATATATTTATATTTTAAAGGTAAAGTATGATATATATATTTCTTTTTAGCCATTAAATACTACTGATAGCATTAAATAAGTACCCTTCTCGCAGTTGTGTTCTGTTAATAAAACATAGTTTGTGAGGGCATAGCTAATTCTTCTTCTATCAGTAAACCACCAAACGTTCATTATATTACAAATCCCTAAGGGGGACCCACCAACACATATGGACCTTCAGTTGAACATAATTATCATCATTATGTTATTACCTATTCAGAAAAACCCACAATTGTAAGAACTAACTAATGGGGAACCGGTAAAAAAACAGCCCCACATAATTCTCTTTTTTGCTATAATATAATACTGTTTAAATCTAAGTAAGCCTGGGGGCCGCGGTGGCTCGGTGGTAAAGCGTTCACCTTTGGTGTTTGAGGTCCCGGGTTCAATACCAGGCTAAGTAAGTTTGTGGTGGACAAATATCGTACATATGAAAATTTCTCGGGAGTTCTCCCGTTTCCTCCCACTTACTATATACTTTTAAGAGCTTATTTTAGCTCCCATATTTAGTTCAAACACCTTATTTTTAACAACGAGTTTGCACAGCAAACGATTTATTTTCCAAGTTCGCAATTTTTAAAATATTTTCGAAACAAGTTTCTCTTTATGAGATTTCATAGAAATCGATCCGTAAAATAAGTTGCTCCGACTAATTTATTAGGAGAATATAAAAATAAGAAACGAACCAAAAAATAATCACCGTCTCCTTTAGCCTAACCGGCATAACCGTGGGACTCAAAAATTTCATTTCATTTTTTTTTTCTTTCTAAGTAAGCCTGTGACTAATGGGAAAGGGACCCGCCAGTTATACTACAAATAGGACTACATAATTTCCTTGTAATACAATACTGTTTAAATCTAGGGTCACCTATAACTAAGAAAATGGCCCCCGCCAGTTATAGCTATGTGTTACAATACTCGTACGTAATTCTCTTTTGCTATAATACTGTTAAAATCTAGGCAATCTATCTGACAGGCAAAAGCCCCTCATTGAGGGACATGGTACAAATAGTCATACATAATTTCAATTCGCTTCATTATAATACAATACTGCTAAAATCTAGAGGAACCCGTAACTAATGGGGTAAGGGCTCCCGTTACTTGTAAAAATATACTACAAATAGTCGTACATAATTCTCTTTTTGCTATAATACTGGTAAATCTAGGCAATCTATCTGGCAGGCAAAAGCCCCCTCATTGAGGGACATGGTACAAATAGGAGTACATCATTTCCTTTTGCTTCCTTGTAATACAATACTGTTAAAATCTAAGCAATCTATCTGGCAGGCAAAAGCCCCCTCATTAAGGGACATGGTACAAATAGGAGTACATCATTTCCTTTTGCTTCGCGGATATACAACAGGTTTTCAAGTCAAAAGACAGTGTTCAATAACCAATGTATTTAGGGGGTTCCGTAAAATTTTCTTTCTTGACATTAAAGCTAATGTTTGCGCTATGTGGCTAACATTCAGTAATATTTACTATTAAAACACAATAATGTTAAGGAAAAGCGCTCCCCCCAAGACTAAAACATTTCTTTCTTTCTGCAAATACTAGTCTTAGTTCAAACATTTGCGTTCCTAAAAAGATTATCAGTTGTATTACCAAAGCGTAGTAGTATGCCATCTATTGGCAAATGAGCTTACTTAAACAGTTCAAGTCCCATCTGTACAACGTACATATATATATATTAGGTATAACTGATTTAAAGTGATCGGTATAACAGTTAAAAAATCGTAACAAATGAATCAAACATATTGTAATTAAGCATCCTATAATTAAGCAAATAAAACTCTACAAGTAAATGGTCCGTCTTTAGGCCTTTTATTTGTAGGTTCACACTGCAAGTGTTCTGAGTTTGCTTAGCAAACGACCCAATAAAATAAAATAACACGACCCAATAAAATAAAATAACACGACCCAATAAAATATTTTAAAAACGAGTGTTATTTTAAATAACACGAACCAATAAAATATTTTACAAGTTTACAGCGTAGCTGGTCTTACGACTTTCTATAAGAAATTCTTGTAAGTTCACACTGTAAGTGTTCTGAGCTTCTTATTTTAAAAACGAGTGTTATTTTAAATAACACGAACCAATAAAAAAGAAGCGAAATAATGAAAAAAGATACGATCCGTAAAAAAATAATAATAATAATAATAATAATAATAATGTCCCTCTTGCATGATTACAAAAATGGTCGTAGGTTTATTTCCCGGATAATGTTTCTCAGAAGCAAATCGTGTAGTATTTCAATAATTATTCAAAAAAACTTTCATTATAATTAAGTGAATAATACATGGCATTTAAAAAGTTCTCACCTTAAAAAATCAGAGTTCGTTCTGTTAAATCACTCACAAAAAAGTTCAACACACAAAAAATCAACACACACACACTATGGAACTGTGTAAAAACAATAATAACAAACTTTATTTCAATACTATATATATATATATAAGGATTTCATTATGTCCCTCCCCCAAGCATCATGTTTTCACCGGGTTTTCAACCCGATTTCATTAATTATAAATAAATAAAGTCATCATGTCCGCTAACATCGTTTATTCATTCATTGCCACAGCGAGAAATCTAAAAATTTCTTATTTTCAAGTTCGTCAACCGCTGGAGAAATCTCATTCAGACAGGGTATCGATCGATCAACATTCAGGACAGGCTATGTACGGTTTTCATCTAATTAAGGAAAAATGCTTACATGTAAAACTTTCATCAGATATTAGATATTCTGCCAAAAATCAGATATTGCCACAAAAATACATCTTCTAAAGGGGGAAGAAACATAAAATTTCTATTTGTCTTCTTCATCACTGCAGATAAGTATCGCAGTGACAAACATCGTTAATGGAAAAATATTTCAGTATGTCGCCAGACAGTTTCTCATGGTCAAGAGAGAAAGTGTCTAAGGTTATTCCAGTACAAGCGGAAATAAAATTAGAAAGTGCATTGACACTCTATACATGCGTGTCATAAGTCATAGTTCTAACGTAGGCAAGAAGAAAGCGTGTAAGGCAACGACCCGAAAATAATTGAATTTACAAAAATAAAACGCTGTTCATTCTAAGACAGCCTTCTCTCAGAGACGGAAGAACAATTCACTCGCTCCGTATTTCAAACTTGGCTGTAAACACGAAGTTAACTATAATAAATAAACAAATCAATAAAACGATGAATAAATAATCCATTCAATCATACATACACACACTTCGTATTTCTCATATGTTTTTTTTCTCGCCAATTTACATGTGAGAATTGCAATAATTCTCAGTACAATACAGCGTTCACCTCTGGTGCTTGGGGGTCCCGGATTCAGTCCCCGTACAATACAGCATTCATCTCTGGTGCTAAGGGTACCAGGCTCATTTTCAGTACAATACAGCATTCACCACTGTTGCTAAGGGTCCCATATTCAATCCCCGTACAATGCAACGTTCATTTCTGGTGTTAAGGGTACCAGGCTCATTTTCAGTACAATACAGCATTCACCACTGTTGCTAAGGGTCCCATATTCAATCCCCGTACAATACAGCATTCATCTCTGGTGCTAAGGGTACCAAGCTCATTTTCAGTACAATACAGCATTCACCACTGTTGCTAAGGGTCCCATATTCAATCCCCGTACAATACAACGTTCATCTCTGGTGTTAAGGGTCCCATATTCAGTTCCCGTACAATGCAACGTTCATCTCTTGTGCTAAGGGTACCAGGTTTATTCACAGTGCAATACAGTATACACCGTCGGTGCTAAGGGTCCCGGGTTCGATCCCAGTGCGTATCACACATTATAAGTGTTCTGAGCTTCTTATTTTTAACAAATAAAACAATTTCCTACCACTTTATGAGATTTCATAGAAATCGAACCGTTAAATCCATTTGTATAATTTCTTTTTATTCTCTCTCACATATTGTTCGTGTAATCTTTTATTCTCTCTCTCACATATTGCTCGTGTAATCTTTTATTCTCTCAAAATGACGTATCAACAGATTTAATTCAAATTTCCATTATTATTATTTTTAAAAATACCCAGTATAAAGTCTCTACAGACACGTATACAAACTCGAAAAAGAACACATGACCTTTCCACGTCAGCACAACTAAAAACAGAAATATAACAACTTTCTAATACACGTAACAAGGTCATCAAACCCTAATAACCTAACCCAACCGGCTGCCAACACAGACCATTACTTTCTATATTAATTATAGTACCTAACGGTACCTGTAGAATTGTTTGTCTGCTTCTACTTTTCGGCACCTTGTAGATCTGAAACTATGTCCGATAGCCGAAAGTTCAAGAGAACTTTTTTCCTTGTCTCAGTGTCAGGAGTCACCTCCCAAGAGTTGTAACACTTATTTTGCAACACCCGATATATATATGTATGTATTTATAATTCTGATTGAGAATTTTTAAAATCTATTAATACTTATAAAAAGATTTAATAATAAAGTATAGCATAAATACAAAATTATTAATACCAAATTTGAACTGTAACCAAGCTACTCTATTTTGAAACATATTGAAATAAATATACAATGACTACACTATAACATGCAAAAATTATTATTATTATTATTATTATTATTATTATTATTATTATTATTATTACTATTATTATTATTATCTCCTTGGAGCAGTACAGTGTTTTTTTTTAAATGATTTTCCAATGGTAAGTTTTATTTTTAGTCACGAATTCGTATTTCTGATACAGTGTTTTGGACGGCACCTCATTATGTTCCACAAAGCAAAATATCATTTTACTAGGATAATGAACAACGAGTAAACAATATTTAGTATAAATTAGATAAGAAACGGAAATGCATGTAATGATTTATATTTTTATTCATTTAGAGAATACACTGTTACAAACTGACCAAAATTACTTTTTCTCTCACAGCACGAAATTTTCAACAAAGATATGTAATATCTTCATTTTGCATCAGTATCACACCACAATCAGTGGTCAAAGTGAGACAGTATGCTTTGGTATACCATACAACCTCTTTTTTTTCAGTGATGAAGGCATACCGCCACTGGTTTTTCAATGATTAAAGCATACCGAAATACCTTTAATAAATCCATTTTTTTTTACATAGTAATTGAAGAATAGCTTTGCACGTAAAATGATTTTATTTCTTATCTACAAATAATTTCTAAGTTGACAAGACGGACATTATTGTTATCTTTTTCCTACCTTTTGTTTTAAAAATGTGTCTTCAAAGAAGTCCATCAAGTTTATATTTTGAGGTGCCATATTGGATTGTTTCTTTGTTATGTATGAATGTGTGTCTTCTTGCTTTAATGCATACGTATAAATGTCGTGTTTTACGCATGGGCGTATTTAGGGGTTGTCTGCTCTGGTGCTGACCTTCCGAGGGTTTGCAATACCTTACAGTTGAGTGTGGGGACCGGGAGTTTTTCCGGAGGAAATAGTTAATACCTTTATTTGGTTTTTGAGCATTTTCGTGTATAATTCTCCATAATACAACATAAGGGGATATATATATATTTTTTTTTCATTAAGTAGTTGGCAGCAATCAAAGTCTCTCCATATTCCCCCGTTATTACAGAGAAGCTCTCCAATGGTTTTCAGTCATTATGTAAATAGAAATGCAATCTTTCAGGCAACATATCCTCACTGCATTTCAACATTTAGGCAGCCGGTATGTCGAGTCAAAATCGTAATAAAACATACCGTATCTGCTTGTTTTCCACTTCGAACACTGACCACAATACATGAGAATCATACATAGAATCACTGATCTTTTATGTTTGCATCAGCATTACACTACAATACATGGGAATCTTACAATGGATCACTGATTTTTTTTTTTTTTTTTATGTTTGCATCAGCATTACACTACAATACATGAGAATCTTACAATGGATCACTGATTTTTTATGTTCGCATCAGTATCACACTACAATGAGAATCGTACATTGGGTCACTGATTTTTTTATGTTCATAGTTTAACGATATAGAAGTAAAAAAATATAATCAGTTGGAATATATAGATAAAGGAACCTGGGGCAAAACGGGTTGGGGCAAAAAGAATAACGGTGATTTCTATGCCTCGCTGCGACTTAGCGGCCAGTAAGGAAGAAACGTTGTCAAGAAAGGATGGATCGCCTGAGTAAATACGTTAATATTGGCGTAAGTACAGCAGTGGTGTGGGTCAGTTTCCTGTGTATGAGGTCTGATATGTATTTTTTTTAAATTTTCAAGTGTATATTTAGACAATTTAGATCTTTCAACAATAAACATATCGACAGTGTATTTTGCTCGTATTTGTTGTGTATTGGTTAGTTTTATCTGCATCATGTTATAACAGAGATATTCGTTGAGTAAACAATACACCGTATAACAAGGGTCGAATGAGTGGGGACAAAATGGTATTGCAAATTCACATGTGCTTTTCAAATTATTACTCAAAATATATAATTTTAAACTTGGCTGTTTACATTGTTAAACAAGGAGATATGGAACTGCTAGTAAATTAATGCTTCTTACATTGCCTTCCGATTTGAAATAGGCCTACATTAGAAAATTTGTTGCAATACTGTACATACTTGATGAACATAGGTATTACTATTGCATAAACCATTCTTAGCGCTGCCCGATCTGCCACATCGCGCACAATGATCCTTACTGAAGGTCTTATTGTGACGCTGTTTCTGATCAGAATAGTAGCCAAGCTACTGATTTTCCCTTACCTTGTTAGTTTCACCAGGCGAATGACATGATGGCACTTTCTATAAGGCTAAGGCCGCTACCTTTCCACATCCTTGCCCTCCCCTATCCCATCCTTGGCTCTGACTGCCTAAAAGTCATAAATAAATTCAAATTCAAATAATCAAATAATTTCGTGGAAGGAAAAATTTACATAGGGAAGAAAGAGAAACTATGCTTCCATTTATTGGAAAAGGCAATTAAATTCAAGCAACCTGAAATATTCATGCTAATAACTCTAAATCAAACTGCAAATAAAACTTTTAAGCTACGCATTCTCTTACAATTAGATAAATTTGCCACCTACCATATCCTCAACGTATCGGATGAGAGTAAAGTTAACTACAAAATGATTGTTAAGTATGAGATAAACTTGAAATTTATACCCAACCAATTACATTAAACTTCAGTATTATTATATATACAAAATAGACACTAGCAATACATATTCACAATGGTGTCATTGTGTGACATTTTGAAAACCTTTCTAGAAAGATCCAAGATACTGACAAATTTTGCTCACTCTCCCACATCACACTTCATCTAACAGATTATGTAGAGTATTATTAACTGAATATAAAAAGAAGTCAACCTATATAAGAAAATGTTTTATACACATATTGTACAGTCACGAACATTAATAAATGGATGATGAACCCATTATTTCTTATGGCTCCAACCTCCATTTATTAATGTTCGTGACTGTACGTCTTACGGGGTGTTAAAGTGCATGGTTTACAACGCTTGGGAGGTAATTGTATAGATAAGAGGAAAAACAAATATTTGGCATTTTTTCTTTAACAGGCTGTTTGGGTTTGACAAATGTCAACAAACTACCTAGTATGTCCCCATCTGGGTCGCCGCCGCTAAGTCTATTCTTATTGCGGAATCTTACCAGGGGAGGAATTAGAATTGGCCCACCGGCTTCTGTTTTTCGGTACTGTATAACGTTCAATGGGATTTCGAGAGTCTTTGAACGGCTCTATGATACATGCTCTTAAGTATGATTTAAACTTATAATTAGTACTTGAACATTGCGTTTGGTTTACTCGATCCTTAGACCTGATAAGCCAGTTTAACCCGTGTTTCGCCTGTCTGGACCGTTAGAACAATTTGTGTTACGATAATAAAGTGAAACAACACACTATTTACAATCATGACAGACTAAGCTTTTTTTTATATATATATATATATATATATATAAGAACGGGGTTATCAGGCCAACCGTATTCCTACGGTTCAATCGGGCAAACCCGATTCATAGGATAAAAATACATTATCGGTCGAACAGGCGGTCCAGGATCGATTCTATTTTCCGAGCATTACTGAAAATTCACAGTAGAACGGAACGGCTCGGACTTAAACACTATTATTATTATTATTATTATTATTATTATTATTATTATTATTATTATTATTATTATTATTATTATTATTATTATTATTATTATATTAAAAGGAGAGAAAATTACTTGTTGAATGACCTGTATGTATTTATTCATATTTTAAGTGGTTATCCTTGTTTTATTTATCCATTGAGTACAACAAGCATGAACTGGAATAAGCCCCGGCTGTAAAATGTTGAATTTTGTCTTTTTTCTTTCTTTATTTATTTTTCCCTTCTCGAATGCGAAGGCTTATAAATAGGGATGCGCTCGAGTCGAGACATGTCTCGAATCTCGACTCGACTCGACTCGAATTCGAGTCGAGATTCGAGTCGAGACACACTTTGTAAAATTCGAGACGAGTCGAGACAAACGTATTTCTCGACTCGAATTTTCGAGTCGAGACACGAGTCGAGTCGAGACGGCTCTTAAAAATCTCGACTCGACTCGAATGTCTCGAAAATTTTTCTATAATTTTTAATATTATTTTGAAGAAAGTATTCACTCAGACACAGCCTTGAAACCAATTCCAGCTTTTATTCCTTCAGAAAGGTACAGAACGCATAAAATTAATAATTAATCTTTAAAGATCAAGATTTAATTTTCAGCTCAATTCAGTTAATTAGAACTAATAGTTAATGTTGTTGTATTTGGTTGTACTGCAAATATAATGATAATAATAATAATTGATTATCTAGTTTGTATAAAACTATTATCCGTAGTTTAAATCTAGTTTGTATAAAACTATTGCGATAAAGTGAACTTCATAAATTCTCTCAATGAGCAGTTGATAGTCTATAGTAATTTAGCATAGTTATAATTATTGTTTTTGTTCCCATGAACGCAATAGGGTTACGTAACTTCTGGATTATTCGCTTGCTCAACTATTTTGAGGCTTTAATATGTTGCAGCATATCAAGAGCTACGGATAATATATAATGAAACATTTGTTGTACATCACATATTGTGATACGAGACTATTTTACATAGTATATCTTATCTAATATAAATAAAATAAAGAGTTTGTTTGTGAGTTTGTCTGTCTGTTTGTGTGCGACCTGGGGACCAGACGAGTGGACCGAGAGTTCCCAAAATTTGGTCACGGGTACCTTGGTCCAGGCCCCAGATCAAGACGAAGCGTTTATTTTTAAATTTCGAACCAGGGGGGTCTCGGAGGGGACGTTTACTGGGACCGACCTGAGGACCAGACAAGTTGACCGAGAGTTACCAAATTTTGGTCACGGATACCTTGGTCCAGGTCCCAGTCTAAGGCAAAGCGTTTTTGTCAAAATTGTAACCAGGGGGTCTCAGGGGCGCGTTTACCGAGACATGTAGTAAAAGTAATCCAAATTGATCGACATTAGTGTCAAATCCATAGTTTTCACGGTCGCTGAGATCAATGGTGACACTTCCATCAGCGATGACTTGCAAATTCAGCTACCACTGTACGCGGGCCGGGTGTCAGCGGGTGAGGAATACCGAGACATGTATAAATAGCCCATATTGATTGATACTAGTGTCAAATCCATAGTTTTCGCGGTCGCTGAAATGAATGGTGATACTTCCACAGGTGTTGACTTCCAAATACAGCCCCCATGCTAAGAATGGGTATATTAAGCTAGTATTACAGTAAATGGACTGCTTGGATGCCAAGAACTAGTACAGATAAGTACCTTTCACTTCTGTGAATAGGTATTTTTTTAAAGGATTTTTGTAAACACTAAATTATAAAACAATGAACTACATACAGTAGTTATGGTTTTGGTTCCCAACATAAAAGAAATATGAATTGTTCATGAGATATTGAACTTTAACTTTCACTCCTGGAAAATTTCAATTTTGGAGTTAGGCCACTTGGCATCGAAGCAGTTCACTGTAAGATAAATACATTCCGCACATTAGTAACATAGTTGTTCAGGAGCCTTCGATTTCCATCCTCTCAAATGAAAGCTGAACGATTGCTTGGTACATGCTGACTATATAGGAGAAATAGTGTATTAAGTTTTCGAGCTTTGGTGCGTATCCGTATTTACACTCTGATATAACTTTAAGTTCACACTCAAATTGAGCTAATTGTTTAATACATTTCGAAAGCTTTTGTTTATATGCAGCTCATTAAGGAAAATCTATTTCATAATCGTAACATTTATGTACTAAGAAACTATGAACGTAAAGTGGACTCGACCTAGCCTCGTGGCTGGTGTGACTCAGTGGCACAGCTCTCACCCTTGGTGTGTGAGGACTCTGATTCTGTGTGTGTGTGTGTGAACTCCGTGGCTAGTGTACGCGTCTTTGTCGTGGAAGACTCGGGTTCAATTCCAGGCGCGAGCTCATGTAGTTCGGATTCCACGTTAATCAGTAGGTCTACACTTCATATATCCTCGCTGCTGAAAGAGACGGTAAAGTCAAAATCAACTCAACAATATATATATGTGTGTGCTTATGTGAATTTCCTCGTGGCTGTATGGTTAACACATACACCTTGATCGCGGGAGACTCTGCTTCGATTTACGGTGGAAGCTCATGAAGTTGTTACCGGTATTCCACTTTAAACTGTAGATCCATGCCTCATATAACCATACATATAATATATATGCCTTTGATACACTTATTTTCCGACTTGGAAGCCATCGAAAATTTCCGAACACAGAGTCCCGTAGACCGAAAATGAGAAACATGGCTACAGAGTAAAACTGCCATAAAAATCTAAGCTTTTTAGGCTAACTTAATCCTTATATATAATGCAACTAGCTTGGCCAAGCTATAATGAAGGAAATGCTATCATTTGCAACACTCTGAGAATAGAAAATGTTCGCCAGGTATTACTATCCTCCCCTCTCCTGCAGAATGAAAACCCTCACTAAAACTCAATATTATATATATATATATATTAGGGATGGCCAATTCCGGAATTTTTACTTTCCGGAATCCGGAAAGTAAAATCGGAAAATTCCGGAATTCGGAAAAATTCCGGATTTCGGAAAAATTCCGGAATTCGGAAAAATTCCGGATTTCGAAAAAAATCCGGAATTCGGAAAAATTCCGGATTTCGGAAACATTCCGGAATTCGGAAAAATTCCGGATTTCGGAAAAAATCTGGAATTCAGAAAAATTCCGGAATTCGGAAAAATTCCGGATTTCGGAAAAATTCCGGAATTCAGAAAAATTCCGGAATTCGGAAAAAATCCGGAATTCGGAAAAATTCCGGATTTCGGAAAAAATCCGGAATTCGGAAAAATTCCGGAATTCAGAAAAATTCCGGAATTCGGAAAAAATCCGGAATTCGGAAAAATTCCGGATTTCGGAAAAATTCCGGAATTCGGAAAAATTATTTTTTCTTTTTGTAATCCTAAGAATTTTGTTCAAATGCAAACGAACAAATTTCCTTTTTGTAATCCTAAGAATGTATGATGTAAGTTAAGCTGAAACTTACATCCTAAAGTATACACTACTCAATCTTCCCATGGTTAATGAGATGTAGTCCAAAACTACGATGTACTCCTAATATTTAATTTTTGTTTTACTGTGATATTGTCCAGAGGTAAGACATATATCACACTGAGATAAACAACTTGACATAATGAAGATGTTATCATACGTAGTTTTCCAGAAAATCGTGAGAAACGATTTTTTATGAAGTTAAAATATGCGTCGCTTGTTGCCAGTGTGATGCAATTGATAACTTTTATGCTGTAATAGTATTATTATTATTATTATTATTATTATTATTATTAATCGTTTATGTACTGTAAAAGAAAAATATGAACCGTTAAGTAGTAGATTTTATCTGTTGTTTTTTGATATCTTCTAACAGTAATAACAAATTGCTTGTAAATACGCAATGATTATCAAGGACAATGGCATATTAATGTAAGGACTACTCTGCAGACTAGCAATAAACAATAAACAATAACAGATAAACAATAGTCCCCCCCCCAAAAAAAGTAACTAACTTGGGCACGTCAGAATGTTCGCGAGAATATAGGGACGCTTGAGACTAGCAAAAAACGTGGTGTTATTATTACTCAAAGGGCCGTAGGATGGAGGCATTAACGTTAATGTTAATGGCACCAATGAGCACTTACTTGCTCTAACGGTTAACCTCATTTTTGAGATGATTCTTAGAAGTGGGCGTGTTGGCATGCAGTTGGAGTACTAACGATTTGCGTCACTATCGAACACTAACGTAGCACTAGCGACGTTTAAAGTCGAAATTGGAATCTGACATAAGTGGCTTGTCAACTTCACGGACATTATATTTTCCTTGAATGCGAGAATTTTGCGCCCGGGAAATTTGCGCCCTACCACAAAAATAGGAAAAAATGCGCTCGCAATATATTTGCACTGGGATGTTTGCGCCCTACCCCAAAAAGAGGGGAAAATGCGCCGGCTATATATTTGCACTGGGATGTTAGCGCCCTACAATTCAACTTATTATTGTATTGTGTAAAGTAACTTCACTCGCACTTGAACTAGGCTTGCCTCTCATCGTCTCAGTGAGTTACTCCATCCGTTATAATATTCCGAACAAATGAAAAAAATACAATTTTAGTTCACTAAAGGGCAAACCATACAAATACAATTTTTCATTATACTACAAAATTTACAATAAACGTATAAATGACTGATATATAATTATTTATTAATATAATCAAAGAGTATAGATCTACAAAAGGCTGTTTGGCTCTACCCAGATATCTCTGTTCACAATCCTTGCGAGTTGTTTAGCTTTTCAGGACACAAAATATAGAAAAGAAAATGTAAAGTGAATGTAAAATCAGTTCAGTAATATTATCAAGAAAACTATGTACAGTGTGTTTACTTGCTGGAATTACACTTCAAACACACAATTGCGTTCAGTCGTTCTTTCAGGAAAAATGTTCCGGGGGGCACATTTAGTATTCCGGAGGGGGGTCACTGCTGGTACTATTCTATTTATTATTATATTATAGACGTATTATTTTGGTCTCCTCCGAGGGGGCCCTCTGAGAGCTCTGAGGAGGCCAGTGTTCCCCCAAAATCATCTCTGGAAGAAGCAGTGATTGCGTTGATCCGTTGTGTTCTTTTGGCTTATATTGAAGTTTATTCTCCCCTTATATAGCCACAATGAAAATAAATCACAAATGGCATGGTTGTGGGGGGAGGATTGTTTATGCTGTAATGTCAGCCCCTCCGAGCAAATGCGTAAGCTCCAATAGGTTCTTTTATTTCGCAGGGCTCAAACTTTCCGGTGGAGGTACATCGCAGGCGCAATTTTCCCTGTTCTTGAGGTAGGGCGCAAATTTCCCAGACGCAAAATTCTCGACACCGTTCGAATGACCTCGGAAGACGATATCTTTTTCAATACTTTTTTTTATATTCTTTTACTCGAGATTTCTTCATAGCTTCTTATTAAAATACTTACTAATATATCCTCATTTTATTGTTCTAACCAATCAATATGGGTATGTTGTCAGTAAAATATTTAGATTGATCGAGCCTCTGGTGTGTAACCACAGTATTTCATATCATGCCCCCATTAGAAATCTTGGCTAAACGAACCAATATATGTTGCCAATAAAATAGTTTAGAATGATTGAGCCCCTGGTAAATAACCACAGTATTTCGTGACAGATCCCCCCCCCCCTTCCTATTACCATATTCTAGCTACGTGCCTGACTCAGCTAATTCTCTACATTCTTTACCAAGCACACATTTTCTAAAGCGGAAAATGCTCTCTAAATACCTAAGCTCATTATTTTCAGCAGATGCACAAACTGGGTAACATTCTATCTACATGAATGTTATATATGTCGATTACTGGAAACCGCTTCTCGCTATCTATTACCATATTTACTATATAATGATTAACGTTAAAACCGGAAATGGTTGATTTGTACCGCTTCCGGTTTGAATATTACAGTCATCAGGGAACTCGATTCTTAACTATTGACTCTTTACATCATGGCCAAAATTGATTGGTAATCCATCAGATAGTTCTTGAGACTGTTTGTTTCACTGACGGACAGAATGAATATATGGCTATAGAGTTTTGATAAACTAAATTCGTTAATGAGTGATGATGGAACAAACATAAGAAAGGGAACCAAGAGTACCACCGGGAAAATTTTCGAACACAAAATTAGCCATCGAAAACCCACATGTCCTGGGTTAGAATACCATAGATGAAAACTCTACCACTGAGTCATCAATCACCCGCTTATTAGTTTTGTTAATTATTATATTAATATAAATTAATGAATGCCTGCTTATGTTAATTATTGAACAATTACATTGTATACTTCGTAAAGTCAAAAATTATAAATTTGTATTTACTGTACATACAGTGAGCGCAGAAAGTGTTCGTACATCTATGCTATTGAAACGAGAATGCCTGCGAAAAAGAAACAGAAAATTTAAGAAGTGTAATAACACACACAATATGAATAATGAAAACTAAGCTTTATGAATATATCAATAAAGAACCATAAAGACAAGTTTAATGGTCAGAAAGTAAATAAATTCCGTAGAAAATGTAGAGTAGACGCAAAAAGTGATCGTACACCTGACGCACAACTGGGGATCACTAGTATTCACCTGAGTATACACCTCTGTATAGCATGACGAGTAACAGAATGAGTTTAGTTGTGAATAGGAGTGAAAAAAACTGCACGGTGGGCTGTCGAAATGGGAAGCAACCGAACAGAAACAAATGAGGAGACAAGAAAAGTAATTATTAAAGTGCATAAGAAGGGTAAGTCTTTGAGAAAGATAGCAAACCTCAGGGGCAGATCCAGAGGGGGCGATCGGGGCCATCGCTCCCCCCCACAAGAGGAAACTTTCTTATTTTATATATAAATAAACCCATCCATAACAAGTTTGGAGCTCTTAAAAGTAGCAGTATTACTGCCGACCGCCCCTTCCCCAGAAGTCCGTCCTGGATCCGCCCCTGTATAGAGTAGCCACAATCGAGTATTTTCCGCCGTATGTTTGGAGTCGTTGTCTTGCTGAACAATAAATTGTTTTCAAGAACCATCTTCTGCGCACTAGTATGGAGATATTCCTTTAATATGTTAATATACACTTTGTGGATCATCACTCCATCGATAAGGTGGAGGCGACCCACTCCTGAGGCACTCATACAACCCCAGACGAGCACGGACCCTCCTCCGTGTCTTACTTTAGAGACGAGATTTTGAGGATTCATCTCTGTATTCACCTTGCGCCACACCATACGCCTCCCATTGGACTTGATAAAATTAAATTTACTTTCGTCCGAAAATATGACCCTATTCCAGAAAGAAGCCTGATCCCTTATCTTTATACTCTTTTTCAAACTTTAGTCTTTTTATACGATTTGTCTTGTTCACCCAGAACATTTTCCTGGCTATCCGACCATGATACCCTGCAAATATTCCGCACTGTACTGGCTGATACTTTAACACCGCGTGTTTCTAGATCCGTTGCCAATTGCACACCACTACTTTTTGGAACCTTTCTTCTTTCCCTAATAATGTAACGTTTAACTTGTTCACTCAACAATCTTGGTCTTCCAGTTCTTTTTTTTTTATTATTTTTTTTTTTTATGGTTTCGCACAGTGATAGAAACATTATACATCGCAATTATTGTTTGTACTGTTGAACGAGGCCTGTCTGCAAGGTTTGCCAGGGGCGGATCCAGGACGGACTTCTGGGGGGGCGGTAATACTGCTACTTTTAAGAGCTCCAAACTTGTTATGGATGGGTTTATTTATATATAAAATAATAAAGTTTCCTCTTGTGGGGGGGGGGGCGATCGCTCCCCTCTGGATCCGCCCCTGACTCTATAATACCTTGAAACAGCTTCGCACACCTCCCCAATCCCCAGACATGAACCCCATAGAACATCTATGATCTGTTCTGGAGATAAGAATCAGAAGGCACAGCTTGTCTACTAAAGAAGGCCTAAGAAAAGCTATTCAAGAAGAATGGGACATAATCAGTCCCGAAGCTACAGAACTACGAACTACTACAGGTGAAATCAATGCCACGAAGACTACAGACAATCATTAACGCACAGGGTAATCCCACAAAATATTAAACAACGTAATATACTTTATAAGCATTAATTCAAGAATAAGTGTACGGTGACTTTTTGCGTTTACAAAAAAGGAATTCTCTCTTTTCTTCTGAACAAAACAGTGATTGTGTTTGTTTGGCCTTTCTCTTGTATATAGAAATAAAATGTATGAATGTGTATATACACTGGTTATATATATATATATATATATATTCCACCTCCCGTTCTCATGCTAGCTGTTTTCAATATAAAGTATGCACGGTGTACGAACACTTTCTGCGCTCACTGTAGGTACGTTGACAATAAGCGAATGTTGTTAGAATATTTGTTGAGATTTATTTTCCTTCACTGCCTTTCGCCTGGTTAAAACGTAGTTTGCAGTGCTTTGGAGCAGCTGCAGGTGGGAACGCGATAATGTTTGAGACATACCGGCGACTTTTTTGTGTGTGAAAATAAGACCTTTCTCAAAAAATAGTAAATAACTGCAGTAGCAATTGTCTACGTAAATGATAAAGACATATCCAACTAGAAGAAATTAATACAGTATATATAGCCTATTCATTATTGTGTTTCTCTTTTAACAGCTACTAGCTAAGGATGGCCAATTCCAGAATTTTTACCTTCCGGAATCCGGAAAGTAAAATCGGAAAAATTCCGGATCCCGGAAAAATTCCGATTTTTTCTAAATTCCGGATTTTTTCCGAATGTCGGAATTTTTCCGAAATCCGGAATTTTTCCGAATTCCGGATTTTTTCTGAATTCCGGAATTTTTCCGAAATCCGGAATTTTTCTGAATTCCGGAATTTTTCCGAATTCCGGAATTTTTCTGAATTCCGGAATTTTTCCGAAATCCGGAATTTTTCCGAAATCCGGAATTTTTCTGAATTCCGGGATTTTTCCGAAATCCGGAATTTTTCTGAATTCCGGAATTTTTCCGAAATCCGGAATTTTTCCGAATTCCGGAAAGTAAATTTTCCGATTCCGGAAAACAAAATTTCCGGAATCCGGATTCCGGAAAATTTTGGCCATCCCTAATATATATATATATATATATATATATATATATATATATATATATATATATATATATACAGTGGCGGATCTAAGGGGGGCTATAGGGGCTACAGCCCCCCCTTGACGCTCGGGTATACACTGGATAAAATGGACTTCAATCCTGCTTTACACTGGATAAAACGGAAAAATATGGTTTAGCCCCTCCCTTGATCATATCCTGGATCCGCCCCTGTATATATATATAACTATTTTGTGTAATGTAACAAACAGTGGCGGATAGTATTCATGTTTTCTTGCAGAGGTCCTTACGAGGGTTCGCTTCCATCTTCCTCTCCCCAAGAACTAATAAATTAAAAAATTGCGATTACTTGTTAATCTTGTAAAATTGCGATTACTTGTCAATCTTGTACAAAGGACGCAATTAAAGTCCTAGTGTAACACCCCTTCACATTTAGATTTTTGCCCTGGAAGAAAACCAGTTATTATTGTTTCTTGATTTCTCAGTCTCACCTACATAAACATACGAATAGAATTAAAGGATAGGACATGTTTAGAGTGCCTGCACGTGACATCTAACTATATTTCTCATCAAATGTGTCACAGATGAAAATGTCCGTTTGTACTGCCTCTATTTTCTGGTACACATGTTTCATTTATGTTATGTTGCTAAAATTCGTTAGGAAACAAGTACAGACTGCGCCTGTGTGCCTGACAAAACGTAAATGTACTGGATAATTATTTCTTCACTTTCTTAAAAAAAAAAAGTAACACATCTAATGTCGGCTAACAAAAGGAGGTAGCGGACCAAAGATAGCCGTTGTTTACCTAAGGTCGTTACACAGCAGGGGTTTCACTCAGTCAGAGAGAAAAAAAATAATTTAAGGTTTCTACATTTGTTTTGAACTGCAATATACTTTTTTCTTTTATTTTAAGAACCATTTCCTTGTCATTTGTCTGCATCAGAAAAAAATGCAAAAAAATCACTAGAATGTGCCTATTTACCCAAAATACGTACTAGATCACTAGTTCAATAGTAAAATCACTAAATCTAGTATTATACGAAATCATAAATGTGGCATCCCTGGGTTGGAGCGAAAGTAATGGTTGAAATAAAAACTAGTCCGTATTTCTACTGCGTTCTGTTGTTGAATTCACAGAAATGTTCAAAAATAAATTCAAGAAGTAAAACACGATCCTACAAAAGACTGTTTACTTGCTCAATGGTTTTAGTATTGTGAACTGAAACTCAAGTCGCAGTCATGTTGAATACTTCTGTCCCTTTCTAGTAGTTTCTACTTTACAACTTGAGGTAGGATGAGGGTCGAGTCGGAAGCGGTATGTATTGTTTATACTACTTACAATGTTACCCCCCCCCCATAAAATATAAATTCACCCTTTCTCCCTTCCCTTTTTCGAATACAATGAACCGACTCTTTTGCTGAAGAAAGATGCTAAGAGAAAATTGAAACATCTGTGTCTAAACTTTCTTTGAAGCGCATTCTTTTGTATTTGTAGGGTTTTGCGAGTGTTTTCATGTCAATATGAAGAGATAGTTAGCCAAATCTTTTACCATGGACTCCTGCTGCGAACTGACCGTGAGTAAACATAAACACCCGATCTCGCTGTGCTCAATTTCTCTCGCACACGCGAAATGGGTGTTGTTGTTTCCAAGACAAATAGGAAGTTATCTTGTGCTTTTGCATTTCTGCACGCACACAGGTACCATTGCTATATTTTAATGATCAGAAGAAATATCAAAACCATCCAATATATATGATACGAAACAGCTAACAGAGGGAGGCAAAGATTATAGTATACCAAGTTTTCCGCGTGGTACCATTATGGAGAATAAATATTTGATAAAGTCACGTAGATGTGCTTAAACCTATTCCATCTGTCCTTATAATTTTTCTGGTCTCATCAATTTCTCAGGAAAATACGTACAACATATGTCCAAATTCCATATATACTATTTCTAAACTAATGAGTAAACTCATTAAGAACACCAACTGATATCAATAAACAGGAAAGAAAACAATACTTTATACTTCTATCATTTGGTACACATCTCTATGAAGCACAGCTTGTTTCTTTTCGAAATAGCTCCTTCGTGTCACAGCTGTGGTTAGTTTTGTTTTGTGTTAGGATGAAAGAGAGAAATGCAACATTTGCTTCGCGGTGAAGTTATATATATATTATTAAGATGAGCGGTGATAAGCGAGGTTTAACAAAGAGTGCCTTTCGGATGCACAATTTAACGGGTAGTTGCAGTCCGTGTTGAGAATTGAACCAAAGCTATGTAAGACATGTCAATATTGAGCTCTTTTGTGGTAAAAGTGAACTTCAGAAACACACAAAAGACTTGAAACATCAAACTAATGTAAAGCAATTGAAAAATAGCCTACCTATCGCTGCATCTTTTCTGTGGCTAGGAACATGCAGTGTGTAGCAACAAGAATCGTGTTAAGGACTTTTTTTTTTCGAACATAACATTCCCTTCCACACCATAAAAGACAATATAATGTTTGTTAAAAGAAAGTGCACATAATATTTTTAAATTTTGTTTGTGATCCTATCATGCATAATTATAAATAATGCCTTTCATACTATGAGAATGAGTTCAACTATACGTCATGGCCCCTCTAAAGCGGGGCCGCGGTGGCTCAGTGGTAGATCGTTCACCTCTGGTGCTTGGGGACCCTGGTTCGATCCCAGCTCGCACCAAGTGAACTTTGTGGTGGACAAACACCGTGTGCATGGGTTTCCTCGGGGTTCTTCCGTTCCTCCCACTTTCTTCATTCCACGATTTCACTAATTTCTCATCACCCCTCTCCTTTAGCCTAACCGGCATAACCGTGGGACGTAAAACTCAAAGATTTCACTTCATTTTTTCCCTCGAAAGCGATATCTTTGAAAATTATTTATTGTTAGATATTGTAAATTTACGGTATCTATTTTAGTGGACGGGAAATTTTGCATCTAATCGGATAATTTCATGGCTTCTAACAGGGATTCGCAGTTACGAAATTTGCATCACTGTCTTTTGAAAGGATGCCTAGAAGAAATACTACTAGAAAATAACTGAAAACACAAAATGGATTTGATAGCCAAATTCACGTCATCTTGGTTCGTCATCATTTTTCTTTAAATATTTGTATTTAGTATTAGATTAGAGTTTAGTGTCCCTTTCAGCATCAAGGCTATATGAGACGTGAACTTACAAATTAACGTGGGTTCAGAACCATAGGAGTTCCCATCGGAAATCGAACCTAGGTCTCCCGCACCAAAGACGCGTACGCTAATCATATGGACAAGGGTGTTCGATATTTAGTAATGTGTACATGAAGTTGTGAAATTGCGCTTGTATAATGGAATGCAATTCCTTCTACTGACATAAACCTTCACAATACTTAGCTGGACAAAGTATCTTTAAAAAGAAAATGTCACTCTTTATGTTTCAGTTCCTGGTTCGACTGAAGTATGGAACAAATTGCAATGAGCGTTTTTGGATCCTACGTTGTGTAGTTGATTCATCATAAACTTGGTATTTGATACGGATATGAACTATTACACTTATTTGGTGTTTATTTCTAAATAAGTCCTAATACAATTTCATATAGTTGTAATTCTTCTTTAGTTTGTATCACTTTACACAATGACAAATCCAAAAGGTGTGTTGTATCGGTGCAGTACCAGTTTTTCACGTTTTTCAAAATGTTCCAAAACCCAAAGAATAATCTTTAATTTCTGATATTTTAGTCGTCACAAATTACAATTTTATAATGTAGTCAATGTAACGTCCCGTTCAGCAGCGAGGCTATGTGAGACGTGGACCTACTGATTAACGTGGAATCCGAACCACATGAACTCCCACCGGGAATCAAGCCCAGGTTTCCCACGCCAAAGGCAAGTATACTAACCGTTAGCCACGAAGGAGCTCCACCATAATTTTAGTGGGCGATAAGAAATATTTCGCCAGTGCTTTTACAATAAATAAAATTTTATAAGTATTAAAGAATAGTGGTAAGAGATTTTATAATAGCTCTTTTATTTATGAGATATGAGTATTTAAAAAAAAAACAACTAAAGAATAGGTTGGCGGAACCACAAAAGACTCGTAAAATAAACTTTCTTATAAATACATACGCACCTTACTCACCTTTTATAATTGCTATGCTTACGTTCTCCATAAAAACAGAAATTCTCTTTTAATGATACTTTACACAAGATCATGAAGTGGGTTCAAATTTAATTAAAGGCAAAATACAATACAATAATCCACAAATATTGCCTCAAGTGAGTTTAAAGATTTCTAAACACTAGTGCGAAACCGGGCTCTGCCGTTGCGATCGATTTACAGGTCTTGAGACGAAAGTAAGAAGGGACTTACGCACACAGTAAGTAAAAACAATTAATTTGCCTGTAACTTTCCCCCAAATGGGTGTATCTTAAAACTAACCTCACCATTATTTTTCTAATTAAATTCTAGCCCGAAATTATGTATCATATTACCCTATTCCCATTTTGAAAACTTGACCTTAATTCAAAATGGCGGATTTCAAGATGGCTGCCATCAAGGTCATATCTACCATACGACTTCCCCCAGGACTTATATGTATCCACATGGTTTTTCTTCACTTTTCTTCATTAACGCTCCGTTTACAAAGGGTAGTAAGGGACTTCTGTAGTAATCTCTAATAACCACATCACAACTCTTAAAAGTTATTTAAAAAAATAGAAAACATGCACCATGGCAAAAATTTGTCATCACAAGTAATGATGCATACATGCCTTCTATCAGCAAAAAAAGTTTCATTGAAATTGGAGCCGTACATTTGAGTGATGTCCCTTGTGGGATGTGATTGAACGTGACGTCAGAACACATCGCCCCCCTTCCCGGAATTTACGGGAATTAGGTGACCTGAGTGAGCACATGTGGTGCCAGCTCTCTCCAGCGACCTATCAAGGATCATTGCGTGTATGCCAAGACGTGTCGCCGTTTTTATCCATGCCAAAAGTCGACATACTGACAATTAGGTAGGTAGTCATGATGGTCTGGCTGATGTGTGCGTATATTTTAACTCGTACATTTTGTCTCGACTCGAATTTCGAGACGTCTCGACTCGAATTCGAGTCGAGTCGAGACAGAGACTGTCGAGTCGAGACACGAGTCGAGACAGAAACATATTTTCGAGTCGAGACACGAGTCGAGACAACATTTTCTCGAGACGAGTCGAGACAGGCTTAAATCTCGACTCGACTCGACTCGAATGCATCCCTACTTATAAACAACAGAAATGTTAGAAAGTCCTAAGTATGTACTCGAATTATCCACAGGAATTGTTTAGATATATTAGGGAACTTGCGTTTGCGAATGAATAACCTTCATAATAAGAAAACAAAGGTTTAATATATCCATCATAATCGAAGAAGTAGAAATTCCTAAGCATAACAAAGGTTGTAAATAAAATTAAAGTAAATAAAAATTACAACACAACTACAAAAAGAACTGACAAAGCACAAACAGAACAAGAAAATTTCCAGTCTTGTGGTTGCATGTAGCTTTACCCTATAGATCATTATAAAAATATTCATATACTCCGAGTCTAGTCTGGTATTTGTTCCGTATAGAACTATTGTGGACTGAGTGAATAGGCAACCGAAGTGCTACCTTTTCAGAACGTATTATTATTATTATTATTATTATTATTATTATTATTATTATTATTATTATTATTATTATTATTATTATTATTATTATATTTTTCAATGTTATAACAACTTGATTCACCCCAAATGGACGTTGACCTATGTATATTTGCCCTTTTTCACTATGAAATACACTTATAAACAAAATGAAAAAATATATGTTATTAGGGACCCTCTCAAGACAAAACTGGCAAAAAATTGTAGGTTTCCCAGTTAGTCTTCCACTAAAATTTTTTTTTTTTTAATTTCAAAAAATTTTTTGACCAATTTTGAACCCCCAAAAATCTAAAAAAAAAAAAAATATATATTGAGAACACCTAACATCTTTTTTCCATGCAAATCGGTAGAGCCGTTCAGGAGAAAAACAAATAATTTCAGTTTTTATATCCCCCCTTCCTAACACCCCATCCAAAAGCGTTTTCTTTTTGGGGGGTCTGAAACTTTTGGAAACTGAGTTTCTCATAAATATTAATCGATACTGTAAATTTGGTGCAGATATGCTTGGGGGCAGTTTTCACATAATTACTCCGCTATGCCCTTTATTATTCTCATTTACAACTAACTGAATCTTTCACGTAGGCAAAGCTAATGTATGCAAAATTTGAGGAGAAATAGTTCAAATTTTATTATTTTCTTGCTACGACATTTTGTTCATATAGAACATCTCTCCCACTTCATCTAAGCTGAAGTAACCTCAATAATATCCTTTTCTTTTTCATTCGAAAAAAACGAAACAGAGAAACATTAAACTTCATCTTTTCAGTGAAGGAAAGGAAATATTTGTAATATAGGTTTACTCCAATGATTTGCGTCACTTGCTGTCATTGACAGGATTCTTAATAGTATGTTAACGATTGACGCAGTGTTTACTTACCAAATAAACTGTTAAGTATTATTTTTATATTTACTAACAGAATATTCCTTGCACGGGGAGAATACATCTCATTTTGGAAAATACTGTATGTCTGTATACTCTATATCCCGAACCTCATCTACTGTATATGGCAAATTTGATCGATCGGTCTCATAGTTTAAGGTTATTCATAACGTCCAAATAGTTTGTGTCTAGAACGATAGATGGCGCCACCGTCACCAATGTTAACATATACAACTAATAAAATTAAAACAATCAAAAATAAAATAAACAATTCAAAAATTAAGCAAAAACGGATATAATCAGGCTAATGGACGTTACAAAATCTAGGAAATGGTATGTGTCGATTTCACATATTGTTATTAGTTTCATTGTTAGAGGCCACCATTGTTGAGTAAATAATCAACTTTATCTGAAGTACTTTCTACCAGAAATTGACCAAACTTTGCACACCCATTAAAGATTGAAATATCTAGGGAATGGTACGTGTGGATTCCTCATATTGTTGTTAGTTTCATTGTTGAAGGCCACCATTGTTAAATAAACAATCAAATTTATCTGCCACACTTTCTACCACAAACTACCAAACTTGGCACACCCATCGGATTAGCACAGAGATATATACTGAATGGTACCAGTCGATTTCATATATTGTTGTTAGTTTCATTGTTCGAGGCCACCATTGTTAAATAAACAATCGTTGGATTTCTCCATTGTTAAATAAACAATAAACTTTATCTGCCATACTTTCTATCACAAACTAACTAAGCTTGGCACACTCATTTACGATTGATATATCTAGGGAATAGTACGTGTCGATTTCACCCATTGTTGTTACTTTCATTGTTAGAGGCCGCCATTGTTAAATGAACAATCAACTTTATCTGCCATACTTCCTACCAGAAACTGGCCAAACCTTGCACACACATTTACGATTGAAATATCTAGGGAAAGATATGTGTCGTTTTCTAATATTGTTGTTAGTTTCATTGTTGAAGATCACCATTGTTAAATAAACATTCGTTGGACTTCTCCATTGTTAAATAAACGATCAATTTAATCTCCCATACTTTCTACCACAAACTAAGCAAACTTTGCACACTCATGAATGATTGAAATATCTAGGGAAAGATATGTATCGATTTGTCATATTGTTGTTAGCTTCATTGTTGAAGATCACCATTGGTTAATACGCAATCGTTGGATTTCTACATTGTCAAATAAACGATCAACTTTATCTGCCATACTTTCTACCACAAACTAACCAAACTTTGCACACTCATGAACGATTAAAATATCTAGGGAATGGTACGTGTCTATTTCACATATTGTTGTTAGTTTCATTGTTAAAGACCACCATTGTTAAATAAACAATCAAGTTTTACTGCCACAATTTCTACAACAACCTAACCAAAATTTGCAGACTCATTTAAGATTGAGATATCTATGGAACGGTATGGGTCGATTTCACATATTGTTGTTAGTTTCATTGTTAGAGGCCACCATTGTTAAATACACAATCGTTTGATTTCTCCATTATTAAATATATAGTCAACTTTACTGTATCTGTCATATTTTCTGCCACAAACTAACCAAACTTTGCACACTCATTTACGATTGAGATATCAATGGAATAGTTCGTGCCGATTTCACATATTGTTGTTAGTTTCATTGTTAGAGGCACCCGTTGTTAAGTAAACAATCAACTTTATCTGCCGTCAGAAACTTTGCACACCCATTTAAGATTGAGGTATCTAGGGAATGGTACGTGTGGATTCCAGATATTGTTGTTAGTTTCATTGTTGAAGGCCACCATCGATAAATATACGAGTACAATCAACTTTATCTGCCACACTTTCTACCACCAACTGACCAAACTTTGCACTCCCATCGGATTACAACTGAGATATCTAGGGAATGGTACCTGCCGATTTCACATATTGTTGTGTTTCATTGTTATAGGCTACCGTTGTTAAATAAACAATCAACTTTGTCTGCCATACGTTCTACCAGAAATTAAAAAACATGGAAACAAGTAAATACAAAGAACTTAAATCGTGAATTTGTTTTCAAAATACAGAAATCTCGAAGGAATATCTGTTTAGGCGAATTTAATTGTAAAGGAATTTTGAATAAATTTGCATTCCCTGAATTCTTATACATAAAAAATAGAAATCTTTTTTAGCGTACGAATGAGATGCTTTAGGAAATTAGGTTAAGATAATTAAAATGATACTGTCCTTTACAAAATTTAAGGGGAATACCATGATCGAAAATGCATGAGTCAAACTATAAAGGTCAGTGGCAGCTTTTGTTATTTCTTACGACCACTATACGCACCTTATTGCGAAATATTAATTCGTATTATAAAACCGATATCATTCAATAAATGTCAAATTTAACAGATCTTGAGAGATAAAATGACAAAAATTGTCATTACCTCTGTCGCATAATATATTCTAGCTTTGGGACCCATGTCATTATATGAATTTCACGATAAGTGACAAGGAGAACATAAATCCCAAGTTCAAAACGTAAGGAAAGAAACCGGCTGTTCGCGCTTCAAATTATGAAAAATGTACCAAAATGGTTGAAAGTATGATTTTGTATTTCTTTACGAGAAAGAAGAATAAAAATAAAAATTGGAGCAATTCTAATCATGTATGTATAAGTCCACTATCTTCTTCAAGTTACTAAACTAACTTCAAGTGTTTCAACCATTTTTGACACATAACTCGAAAACTTTTAGAGATATTAGAGACAAGAATACGTGGTTGATAATGAGCTTTTTAATTATGTCACAATACTTTTGAACTTTACCTTATGAGAAATGGCATATTCCAAAAATAATTCAGTACCACCCTAACCTGAATTTTACCAAATGATTAGCGAAAGTGATACGGTGTGCATCGTCCAGGGTTTAATTCCCGGTGTGGCACTCAAACATTTCTGTGTTGACCAAATATCGAGAGAAAAGTTGGGAAACTAATAGATAGCGGACTTTAATCTAGACAGCCGGCGACGGTGAGTGTAGTAGTGCTTACCACTAACATAAGCCCGCTGCAGACTCAGATCACAAGGGACTGTTGCGCCAGGAGTTTATATATATATATATATATATATATATATATATATATATATATATATATATATATATATTGGTGTTATTATTTTACCTTACATTCTCTCAATAGCGTAAGTAAGGACGAATGGGCCTACCCGCAAAAATGTTAAACGGACCCCCTCTTTCCACATTCATGAGTCACGTAAAATTTACAGAGAACAGTTTTGACTTTCCATGTTCTATCTAGTGAGTCACAACTTGCTCATATGCAAAAAAATGCACATTATTATTATTATTATTATTATTATTATTATTATTATTATTATTATTATTATTATTATTATTATTATTATTATGTTGTGCTATAGTTTTCGTCTATTCTTCTTCTATTCGTCTATTCTCGTCTGTACCAACTTCGAGAGTCTACGACATCCGACATTTTTAATGAGGTGTGGTCGTCCCACTTTTTGTTGTTTGGTTCGATGTTGGTTTCACTGTCCTTTTCCCATCTTTGAAATACATAAGCACGGCAGATCGCGAAAACTCGACAAGTCGCGCTGTTTCCGAAATGAAGCTCCCAGCATTTAGTCACCCTGATATATCGTCGTCCTTCCCCATTCAAGGCACAAGCACCAAACTGACTAATCGAGTGAGATTCTTGTCGTGTTTGACACGCGGTTGTGTTATGCCTTGTAGCTCTTATCTCAGCCCGATGATTTCATTCAAAAAGTAGCGAGTGGTCATAATGTTTTCGCTGGTCAGTAAAAGTTTTGTTGGCATTTAATTTAGTAAATAATCGCTCAGGTGTTACCGTCTTCATAGGTAAAAATGAGATATAGTTGAAACATCATATACTTTTTAACATCTTAACATTATAAAGTTTAACTTCGAAACTGAAATGGGCTTCTTTCTGTTCTGGGCCTCTCATTGTTGCGGGCCCTGCAGCTCTTTAGTTGCGCCACAGCATTCTCTCTACTCAGAAGGATAGGGACAAATAGAAAAGTCAAAATTCATTCTGTCCATTTTTCATGCATCATACACTTCAGAAAAAAAATCATATAATACTGATATGTAAGAAAATATTAGTATTGTTTGTTTGTTTTCTGTATACAAAGAACCATTTAGGTTTTTTTAAAATCTCATATTCTGGTAATAATCGAAAAAAAAGAAAAGAGATAAACGGACGAAAGAAAATTTGTCAACGCGATGGGAATGACGTTCTCTGCAACCTAATTCCCGTTTTACGTACAAAAACTCTATTCCTACCTGCAAAAAGAAAAGATTTATGTTACTCATCAATGGTTGAGGTTTTGCCCTGCGGCTGAACAACACGGCTTGTAAAAATAGACTCTGACTAACTGCAGGTGCACGAAAAAGAAAAAAAAAACTGTTGGATTCCTCTCCCCGTGCACTTCAAGTGTGGATATCCTGGACACATTCAAACTGAGCGGTACGATCTTTCAGTTCTTCCCAGTAGAGGTGCCAGCAGTGATTGCTAAATGAAAAAGTGAGCATCTGGTGGCGAAAAGGCGAAGTGCTCGGACAAGGGGGAGGGCACAGGAACCTTAAGAGTTATTAAGTTTTATTTATTTTTACATATCTCCCACCCCTTCCCTTCCACTACGTTGTGCTGTCAAAATGAAATGATAACATCACTCCCAGGACCAAATCCAGTGTTGCGAATTTGGGGGAAAAGTCAATAAATTTAGGGGATTCGACTTCCAGGGCGACTTAGTTAAAAATCTAGCGACTTTTGTGCTGCGAAACAACTAGTCCTGTAGACAAGTACTATTAGCTCGAATAGTTCAAGCACAAACATAATGATTTCGCAGCACAAAAGTCCCTAGATTTTCATTTATTTATATATTTCCGTCTCATACGGTGCAACACTCTACACAAAACATTTTATGTTTTTTTTTTTCAATTCTTTATTCAAGGTCCTACAAAACAGACTTTTCTTCCTCCTAAAGGCTTCTTTCGCCATTCCTATTCTTGCTTTTATTTCACGTTCGTACTTCATGTCATTACTAAGAATACTACACAGATATCGGAAACTATTCACTTTTTATTATTTCTCCCCCTCCCACTTTTAAATTTGACACAGATTGCTTCGTTCCAATCACCATGGCCTTTGTCTTTCGAACATTTATTTTTATTCCATATTCTTGGACCAGGGACGTACGCAGGAATTTATTTCGGAAGGGTCCAGAGGGTTTCGGGGGGAGGAGTCCAAACACAATTTCACGCTAAATTATATTAAAAATTGTAAAATTGCCACTAACATTATACTAAATTTACAAAAAAAAATGTCCGGATTTGTGGGGTCCAGACCCCCAGGACCCACCCCCTGTGTACGTCACTGTCTTGGACACATTCTTGTTTGCAAGTACACGTTTTCGATGGACACAATATACACAGTCTGTTGAGTCTTTCCACCTCCATTCTTGAACGAAACCAAGTTTTCTCATTAAAGTACTAAATGAACATTCTATTGTGCAAGTAGTCGCTGGAAGCGAAAGAAATATTTCTGTTATACTCCCAACAGCGGCAGCGGCAGGAAACGGGAGAACCCCGATAAAACCCACGCACACGGTGTTTGTTTACCAGAAAGTTCACTTCGCGCGAGCTGAGATCGAACCGAGGATCCTATACAGAAAACATATACAGACATGAAACTATCACACAAAATCCAACGGGAGAGGACGAAGAAGTTAAGACCGTAAGCGATCGCGGTAAAATTTTCAAGACTGTTGAAGTCTATGGGCGTGTGGGGCGACGACCCCGGGTGTCAAAGTGTAAGGGGAGCGCAAAATTCAGGAGGAAAAATAAAAGACATATAGGCCTATAAAATGGAAGGAAAAAAATATTAAAAAGTGCTCAGAATCAAGGAAAAAATATTTTATTTTTAAAAATTTTCTTACACTTAGCGGCAATCATGGTGACGCTTTACGGCTGGTCTGTCAATCTCACTCATATTTACGGGGCGTCGTCCTATACTCTCGCCCCGGGTGCTGATTTTCCACGGAACGGCCATTGGATACCATCACCTATTTTATATACACTGTTAAGATAGTGTTATGTACGAATTTCCCTACCAGGTGGGTGTAAATGGGCAAATAAAACCATTTCCTAAAGTGTAGGTGATGAGAAATAAGTGTACCACCTATTATTATTTTATGTGATAAAATCAAGCCTGAAGTAAAGTAAATTTAATTATTTCTGTACAATGCCATACCAGAACAGCAGAAATTGACTTATTTTCGATTTTCGGGGCCCAGTTCATTCCCCTTCCATTCTTCCATTTTTTTTATTTATTTATTTATTTATTTTTTTTTTTTGGTCTTATTTCATGTTTTAAATATCTTTTTTGCAGTTTCTTTTGTTCTTAGTATTCTGTGATAGACGCAGCGTACCAGTCATAACAACAGGTAGTGTTGCCAAATGAATTAACATGGATGAGAAAGATTTTAAAAAACAACAGGAAAAAAATCAGAACTAAAAGTAATTTCTCGTGGTCTACCAGATCCCACACGGAGAAAAATGCATAATCCAGTCGGCATGTAAATGCTGTTTTTACCAGGTTACGCGCGTCACCACATTAAGTTATGTTGTTTCATCAGTAGTACGATCTACACCACTGTCCAGCGAAAATTTTGTATTGCGGGACCACCATTTCAAATCTAGAATTAACGCCATACCCATTCCGAGGGTGGTAACTTAGGTATATAATGTTGTTACTACCTTCCTACGAGTGTCCCCTCTTGGTTCTTTGTAAATCTGACTCCCTACCTTACGAGAGTAATAGTTTTTAACACGAAATCAATCATGTGAATGAAATCATCCAATCACAGCGAGTCTAGTTCGACGCCGAACTCCAGACTTGGCATGGTGTTCCCACCTGCTGTACTTTTATACATGAAATTACATTACTTAAGGAGCGCACCCGCGTAAATACGATGTATCCACACTGAAATCCTATTCCTTTTTTTCTCAGTGCAGTATGACTACGGAGGGTTAATTACTCATGTATTGTGCAGAAAAAGATTGAAGACAATATAGCTAGGAACTAGCTTTCTTTCTGTTACTTTCAACTTGTTTGATTCCGAAATTCGGACAACGTTATTCTCAAATTTTGTCTTTTGATAAAAAAAAAAAAAAAAAAATCTAATAGGCCTATCCATTCTAAACACTACACCTTCAAAAATCTAAAAAAAGGTAGGGTCAATTGCTTCCCCCTTACCCTTTGTTGCACCCATGTAAGCCTATGTATTTCAGGATGCAACCAAGGATGTTATAAAAATCCACAAATATTACAAGATCTATGCATGGGGGCGTATCATGATTGTTGTTGCGGAAGTGCTAATCTGAATGAAATTAAGAGCAAGATTAGTTATCACTTCCGTTGGTTGGGACCTTGAAAAACTACTGCTTACAATCGTATAACACAACAGTACCAACGCAAGAAAAAAAAATTCAATTGGAGAATGCGGAGACCCTTTTCCACTACACTCTCTGTCTTCAGGGACGTACGCAGGGGGGTGGGTCCTGGGGGTCCGGACCCCCCGAAATCCTGACTTTTTTTTGTAAATTTAGTCTAATTTTAGAGGCGATTTTAGAATTTTTAATATAATTTAGCCTGAAATTGTGTTTGGACACCCCCGAAAAGATTTGGACCCCTCCTGAAATAAATTCCTGCGTACGTCCCTGTCTGTCTTGCCTTCACAGTGACGTATCTAGCGGGGGAGGGGAGGATAAACGAGGTTTATGCTCCGGGGGCCGGATTAGAAGGTCGCAAAATTGGTCAAATATTTGGCAGAGCGTTTTGCTTTCGTTGGTCAATGGGCGCTAAGGTGAATTCTTGCTTCATGCGGCAACTAGCGTATTTGCGTCGCTGGGCCTTCGAGACAATTGTGGGTTATCTCTTTCTCTGAGAAGAATAACATAATGTTTAAAAAAAAACAAAAGAAACTATAGTACTGTTTTAGATATAACTTATCCACCAATGTTGACTTTGAAAAGATAAATCCATGTTCTGTATACAGTGATGTAACTTTTCCGGAAAATTTTCCGATTCATAAAAACATACTCAACTTATTTCTACATTGTTGTTTAGTAGAAAAAAATATTTGTAATACATGACTGAATAAAAGTTTCCTGAAGTGAAAATCTAACTATTCTTCATTTCTGCAATATGTTTCAAAAACTTCAATGTATTCTTCCCTCAAAATTCACATTTTATCTCACAAAATCAAATTTTGTAAATTTAATATGCGTA
The DNA here is from genome assembly GCF_964235325.1 of Thermobia domestica. Lineage (NCBI taxonomy): Eukaryota > Metazoa > Arthropoda > Insecta > Zygentoma > Lepismatidae > Thermobia > Thermobia domestica. The sequence goes on along the minus strand of NC_137471.1, from coordinate 115,292,150 downwards.
AGACAATGTTTTCTCCTAATAGCTTTAAACATAATAAAATCTAACATTTCCTCTCATTTTCTGTTACAAAAATAATCTTGATAAGGAACTGGAATTTTTATGTACTTTTTCATTGCATATCCAGGCCTATATATGAAGAAATAGTAGAAATTTCTGTTTTTGAAATAACTGATACATTCAGAAAAGCTTCTTTTCCCTTTCTCCTTGCATTTTAAACAATGGGGTGGGATATTTGTACTCTAAGAACTCGATTTAGGTTCCCTGGACTTTATATACACACATACACACGAAAAGTGAGGGATAGGGAGAGAAATACTATGCAACTTTTACTTGCCAACTTGAAATATTAGAAAATTTGCCGGTACAAGAAATCAAATTGGAAGATTATATTTTGTTGCTGTCTAACTTTCCTCTACAGGAAACCAATTTTATAGTTCCGCGATTTAAAAAAAAATGTACACAAAAAACAGTGGGTAGATCAACTTCACATGTGAAGTTGGCGTACCCAATAAGCTTACCCATTGGTTTCTGCGTACAATTTGCTTAAAATCGTGGAACTAACGGAACTTTTGTAAGGACTAACGGGAACTAACGAGGAACTAACGATTAACGTCGAAAAATGTGGGATAGCTTGTTGGGTACGCCAACTTCACATGTGAGGTTGGCCTACCCATTGGCTTTTGTATATAATTTCTTTAAAATCACGGAACTAACGAAACTTTTGTAAGAACTAACGAGAAACTAGCGGCTCATGTAGATAAAAGTGGTAAGCTAATTTGGGTAGGCCAACTTCACAGACCTCTTCAAAATGATTTTTCCTAGTTATAAAAAGGTTTTTAATTTTTCCATACACGACAGAAAATTTTTCGGTTCATGAAAAATTGTTTCACTTGTTCCTACATATTATCGGAAATCTTCTGAGGAATTGTTACTTGATCACTTGTATTTGTTTAGGACGGAAAATTTTCCGGAAAAATAAAGGGGAAAATTTTCCATCTCACATCACTATCTGTACAGCCCTGTCAGCCATGTTCTGTCAATTCTCCCTTTGCTTAGGGAAAAGAAGTGAACGACTGCTGTGTTGGCCGTTAAAATTGTAGGCTACTTGGAATGCTTAACAAGATAGTGCAAAGCGAATCCCGTATCTCCAGTTATTGCAGAATCTTGGCCAGATCAACTTCTCTTTTCCCTTTTCGAGGAAGGTACCGGAAAACACACGTCGACAGCAGTTAGTAGGGGTACATTTGAAATAGAAAGGTTCTAGCATCCTTATGACAATGTCTATTTTGTTTATGAATACTATTCGATTATTATGTATACAACTAGGGATGGCCAGAACCGGTTCCTGGTGGAACCGGTTTTCGGATCTGAACGGATCCGGTTCTAGAAGATCCGGTTCCGGAACCGGTTTTTCGGATCCACGTCTGGAACCGGTTCTTTAGATCCAGCTCTAGAACTGGTTCTTCGGATCCAGGTCTGGAACCGGTTCTTCGGATCCAGGTCTGGAACCGGTTCTGTTTTCAGAACCGGTTCCTCGCGGAACCGAAACTTTGTTACCATCCATACGCTAAACGCGAGCTACTGGCAAGCTGTGAACAATATGCTAGATAAAATGGTGGAAGCGACAGCGGCGGCAGCTTGTCTCATTTGGCTAAATAAACTGGGTAACTGGCAAACTCGTTGGCTAAACAGGCAAACTGGTCAACTCATTTGGCTAAACACCCATTGGTGGACCAATTTTTTTTTCTGGGGGCACAAACGCATGGTCCTCTTTGCATTATTTTTGAAGGTGAACTTTGTGCCTCCTTTACGGGTCTTTGAGGGCTTTCGGATCCAGGTCTGGAACCGGTTCCTAAGATCCGGTTCTGGAACCGGGTTTTCAGATCCAGATTTGGAACCGGTTCCTAAGATCCGGTTCTGGAACCGGGTTTTCGGATCCAGGTCTGGAACCGGTTCCTAAAATCCGGTTCTGGAACCGGGTTTTCGGATCCAGGTCTGGAACCGGTTCTGAAAACCGGATCTTCGAGAACCGGTTCCGCCAGAACCGGAACTTTGTGGCCATCCCTAGTATACAACAACATTCTTGATTGAATTAACACCAAAGTTAGGTTAATTGATATTTATATCGTATCCTAAAATAAGTTAGTATGCTAATTTTATTCTGTTGTCTTAATGTGTAGCTCAAATTTGCTTATTAATTTCGTTGTTTTTTTTTTCTTATTTCACACTTAGAAGAATCTCATTACTCGTAATCTCATTACTCTTTCGTTACGAGGTAACCCTATTCATGGAATTGCCCATGGGGATGAATTTGCCATCAACACAAACCTGAAGACCCTTGACTTAAGACAATGCGAATTGTATCGAATTCAATCGAACCTACTCTCAAATTTAGTGGGAATAAAGACTCTGTATTTAGATGGCAACATTATGAAAAAATTAGATGTTGAAACAGTGGCCTCTTTGCCAAAACTTGAAACGTTAAACTTATCGGGAAATCGTTGGCGTTGTGATTGTGAACTGAAATCATTGTTGATTTGGACAACAATACATAATATTAATGTAGGAGATTCTGTGTTTTCTACGGAACCGGAAAACATGATAGGTTGGTCATGGCATAAGCTCAACAGTTTATCATGTGATGACAGTCCTAGTGTTACCAAGATACGTACTCGTTCTTGTAGTGACGACCACAAACGGAATAGAACCTCAAATGATACATCTGATTGTCCATGCTCAATCTCTATCGTTGAAATGAATCAAGACAAATTCGAACATAAAGCAGTGGCATTAACTATTTTATTCATAATTTTAGTCGTGTATATCGGTCTTACTGTATATTTGATATTAAAAATTAAAAAAAAAAAACAGAGACAAATTAATTACATGCAGCAATAAGCAGGGACTCCCATGTATGATAATTATAGTGTAAGTGATATTAGGGACATATTTCATTTAATTTTGGAGTTTATATCAAACATTTTCTCATAAAAATGATGCGTCAAAAAATGTGTAGTTGTGTCTTGTGTATTTTGTATGTATATTGTTCCAGAGCGTATTCCATGTATCTATCTAATACGTGAAAATATAACTCATTTATTTCTTGATTTCATTTCTTTACTAGCATCCGCTTTGCTTGGTTAAAATAAAAATTTTAAATGCATAGAATATCTGAGGTATTTGGTATCCGTAAAATTTCTTTTTTATTATTATTGGCATGCATTTAAACGGCATCGAAAGTATCACTGTTTGTCTCAGCGACCGTGAAAACTATGAACTCGACACTTAAAATATACGTAAAAACACACTAAGAACAGATAATAAAGAAACTAAAGCTATCTTGTGGATAACAATAAGAAATTATATAAAATTCAATGAACTGATCAGTACGGTAATGTATAACTACTTTTGTGTCGCCCTGTATTTCCCACATCCATCTCAGCGACCCCGAGAACTATGAAACATCTCGTAAACAAAAGTGAAAATTTACACTCAAAATGAAAAATAAAAATACAGAACGACAACTACAAAATCCTTCCGGTGACAAAAATATCTAAGTATTGTAAATGTTTACGAGTATAGGCATATAGGTCTCTTTCTTTTCCTACAAGCACTTAAAAGAAGTGAGTTTCTTATCTGCTTTTTATCAGTCTTTCCGGTACTAAAGTCGACTACAATTTCCGTCAACATTCTTTAATGTTTATCGTTTGTGTTTCCCTCAACTTTACTCATCCGGAGAATTTCTGTTTGATTCCCGATCATGTGAGGTCTGAACAGGGTTGCATCCTGAATGCCTAGGGCCCCAAACTAATTATTATTGTGATGACTCTTGACTTTATCACATAAGCACATTTTCTCAGCTCTTGTCTCATTTATTCCAAACTCGAACCTCTGGATTATGGTGAATAAAGACTCAGCAGAGCTACAGATCATCTGATAGCCCTTTGTATGCATTACGTCTCAAAATATCTCAATAGAAGTGAAGAAAATACTAAGAGAACAGAAAAAAAATCAATTCAAGACAAGAAGGAAAATGTAAAATAAAACAGAGAATTTTACGTGACCCACAAAAAAATTAAGAATTTATTTACAAATATACAGAGATCGTGTAAACAAACAAAAAGTAAAATTGATTCCGGCCTCTTTTGCATTTTACTAACCAAATTGAGTTAGTACAATTCTTTTTTTGTTTTTGTTTTTGTTTTTGCTTAAAACACTAAGAAAACAATCGTTTCACTCTTGTATTTAGGCTTCGTCTTCGTCCACGAAGGATGTTTATTGATAAGGACATTTTCCTTGTTGTTACATTACACAATGCACGTCACAATTCAAAAATGAAAACGAAACGATGATTATGAGAAATGAGTGAAATGGTGGAATGAAGAAAGTGGGAAGAAACGGAAGAACCCCGATAAAACCCACGAGCACGGTGTTTGTCCACCACAAAGTCCACACGGAGGGATCAGGGTTTGAACCCGAGACCCCAAGCTCTAGAGGTGAGCACTCTACCACTTTTTTTTAAAAAAAAAAAAAAAAAACTTCGTCCCCACCGGGATACTGTTCGCCATTGGCTATTCGCGCGATTTCTGCGTAATCCAAACACGACAGGGACACAAACACAGAAAGATCCAGGACAGTTAAAATTCCGACCTTGCTCTTCAGGGGGATTCGAACCCCCAGTGGATTGCGCCTCATGATCCGAAGTCGAACGTCCGAGACCACTCGGCTATTGCCACCGGCCAACCACTGAGCCACCGCGGTCCCGTCACAATTCAAGTTCAGAATAGGGATGGCCAAAAATTTTCGGATCCGGATATCCCGGACCCAAAGAGATCCGGATCTTGCCGGATCCGGATCTCGGAATCGAATTTCAGATCCGGATCTCGGATCTGGATCCGAAATTCGGATTTCGGATCTGGGTCTGGATCTCGGATTTGGATCCAAAAATTCGGATCTCGGATCTGGATTCGAAATGCGGATCTCGGATCTGGATCCGAAATTCGGATCTGAGGTCTTGATTCGTATCCAAACCTACATCTGAAATTGTGATGATAAAATTGAATATCTAAAGTTTGTGAAAACTTTTTTCGCTAATATAGTAGGTTTGTGTGCTTTTAATGTTTCCATAACACGTCTGTGCTACCTTTGTTATTTATTTTATTTTAATATTGCAATATTTACATGTTGCACTTTCTGTCGAAGTCACTTTTGTAGAATGTTTCCAAGTTTGACTTCTTCCCATTTCAGAATATAGTGAACAGCCTGAAAACTGATGTAAATGGTAACAAATTCTTCTGTTCAGCTCCTCTTCAAAACTTAATGTTAGCTTCACATTGAAAATAGGCCTATATATTTTATTCTTAGAAAATAAACTTTACTATTTTCTCAGATACAAATGAAATATCTTTTAAATAAGGCCCTTCTAATCGCAGGAATACTGGACAAAACAGGCTCTTTATTAAATGTAGTTTCTGACTCACTAGAGTCCAACCATCAACAAATGTAATAACGAATATCTTTAAGTTCGAACCCCATAAGCATTCCGCCAGCGGGCCGCCGTAGGCCCATCGACGTGCGAATGGCGGGCCGCTGGCGGACGCCGCCGCCGGGCCACCTGCTCGATTACACTAATTACGCCTTCGTCCCGCCGGCGGGGTATCCGCCATAATCCCGCTGCTCCCCCGCCTTCAGCCGATACCCAGCCGCTGAAATCCCCCCCACGTATTTGCTAGTTACTCGTTGCATTTAGCTCTTTCTTCTTTCTAATTATAGCTTCAGTGTGTCGAGTATCCGTGTTATCTTCTGTTTTTAATTCACTGATTTATATGGAGCTTTTCTTTCTTTCTTGAAATGGGCAATCTTATTAATGGTTTGATTTTACTGAATTCAAGTTAACTGTCTGTTACATTTTGAATATATACATTATTTGTATTATATATACATTTAATATTATTCACAGCAAATTTGATTTATAAAAAGATCAGAGCATTTAAATAGATTCGAAGAAAGCGGTAAAATCAACTATGAATAAAATCGTGGCTCATTGAAAAAAAAAACTCTATATAAATCAATGAACTAAAAACAATCATGACGTATGTATACTAAACATCCTCAATTATACATCACTGATTGGTACACATCGCTACCAAGTAGTGAAGAAGAATTGAAATACAGCTGATAAGTATACGTTAGAAACTTAATATAACTATTTGATATTGTTCCTTCTTAGCTGTAGTAACAACCACAATCTGGTTTGCCTTAATGTCACATCTTTGAAAGTAACTTCAATTCATCGATTAAACTGATATAAATGTGCGACTTCACTGAAGAGATTAATGAAAAATAAGTTCAGTGAAATACACGCATTTAGAGTACATTATGTACTAAACTTAATAGAGGGGAGAACTTTCATATTGAGAGAAGCAAGAATTAGCTTTCAGTGATTTCCAGGTTTTTATGGTAAGCATGGTGGCTGTCCTGAAATCTTCTATCCCTCTCAGGCATATGAGAGCTTGTGAGGAACAACATTGTGTCCGTGCTTTTTCTGTAGTTCTGCAATTTCCTTCCACATTCTCATTCTAGCAATTCTTTCATAATCAATTTTCACTGTTCGTTTGTCTCCTTCAAAATATATGGTATACCCGTGGGACAAAATTTAGGAGTTTTATTTCATTTCGAATTTTTACTTCTTAACCTTATTTTTCCTTAATGCAGTACAAGTTTGCAGTTCTCCCTGCTCTACCACAACTAACAGAAAGTTCATTCTTAACCTTGAGATAAAATTATTAAAGATCCAAGTTAATTAATGACAAAAAGATGCACTCAGCAAATGAAGTTTGGCCAAATTCCAACTTCAATAATTTCTGAGCTAGACGAAACTTGTCACATGAAGCAGATTATCACCACTATTAGCAAATGACGTGTATAAAATAAATTGAAATGGAAACTTTAACGTCACACACGGTTATTGACTGTAGACTAAAGGAGGATGAATGTGATTGATCATGGAAGAATTCGAGGAGTGATAATGTGGAAAAATGAGAGAAAATACAATGTTGTTTACCAAAAAACTCACAAAACCTGGCATCGAACCAGGAACCCATGCACCTTACAAAATCATATATTGTAAAATAAGTAATATGAAATTAATAAAGAAAAGTTAATTTCACTCTCAACAAAGCCAATGTTGAAGTTTTTCCTGTCTTTTCTTTATCAAGCTGTTTTATCTGCTTCGTGGTATTCTGAAGAATAAACTCATTTACAACACAATTACGTGATATTTCTCAAATGTATTGTTCGATTTCATGTGCGAAAGATATTTATGATTATCATATCATAGAAAGTATCCAAATACAGTATTTGCATACAATTATTCATTCTTATTCATGAACATTACTTAAAGTTATCGATCGAAGAGCAGTATTAGCAATACAATTGTGGCGCTCAGAATCAGCAATAAAACAAGTTATTTACATTCTTACATTTACTGATTATTCTTTTTAATACATTGAGAAGATTACTGTAAGAGAAGCTGACTTAAATACTAGTTTGGTTTACATTTAAGGAAGACAATTATACATTCTGACATCAAGTTGGTAACACTAGATTTTATTACTTAAAAAAAAAAATACCATATTAACCTATTTCTGTTCGAAGTGCTGTTAATACATTTTGGAACTGCAGAACAAATACAATCGTATAAAGAAATATTTAGAAAAAAGTATGTAATACTCTACCGTATATATATATATATATATAACGAATTACCAAATGACACTTGTTACTTAGTAAAACATATGAATAAATGTAAACATATAATTAACCACTTTTTAATTACTAGTAGAAGCTATATGGTACATCTTTAATATAGAACGATGCACTTGCTTTTTCTGCACGGTACTTTCTTCTGTTGATTTATTAAGTATATTTAGTAAGTCCACCCTCTCGGGGGCCATTATTGCAATCACTTTATTTTTGCTTGCAGGTAACTCACTGTTTTTCCATCCTGAGGTGTTTTGCACTTTCCCGTAAACGAAAACTGAGCTCCAAGTACCCCAAAATCACTTACTGCATTTTAACCCTTACGTAGCTACTCAATTTGATAGTGGACGGCTAATAAGAAACGTAGGAATTATAAAAATTTAATGTTTTCTGGAATATTCGGGCTCAATTTTCTTTTAGATGACAGTATACAACATCATAGGATGAAAAAAATAGAGAGTTTTCAGAAAGCACATATTAAGTGACTGTCATCATGGTTCCCGAGAAGGATGAAATAGTTAAGATACCTAACAAACGGAAGGAAGTATGGCGGTACATGCCAAGTTCATTATTTTATACACAATTTCTACTTTATATTTTTCCTATTCTGTAAAGGAACAAAGAACAAAATTTGTCACGTACAAAAAAAAAAAAAAAAAAAAAAAGAGAGATATCATAAGATACTGTCAATCACTACTTATCTGAAATTTACATATCTAACGTACACAACAATGTTTTATATTATATCTACACGTATCAAACTCATATTGTAGTACATTCCTTGTACCCAAGGCATGAAAAACTATGAAAATACATATATATACATATACATATACATGTTATATATATATATGTATGTATCAGTGGCGTATTTAGGGGGGGGCTTCCGGGCTTTAGCCCCCCGGAAATCTTACTATAAGTATATGAAATATCTTGTAGAATTTTCCCATTTTCACGTAAAGCCCCCCCCCCCTAAAGTTAGCAAAGCCCTCCCCGAAACAAAATCGTAAATACGTCACTGATATATATATATATATATATATATATATAGTCTTCAAAGAAAATGGAACTGACTGACTTGCACCACGATCACTTTCAGCCCTACATACAGAGGGTGTAAATTAATTCGGTGTCATGAATTTATGTGACGATTCCTTACATGAAATAAAAAAAATCGAAAACACATGGTTCCTAAAACTCCTCCCTTTAGAGTTACTTTCGAAACCATGTTTATTCACTTTTTCATTCATTTCGTGTAAGGAATCACTTACTAAATTTAAGACAATGAATTAATTTGCATATGTACACAAAGCTACAAAGTTTACATATAAATACTTTTACTCATAATGAGATACTCAAGCAATGTAGTTTTTCTTTATCGTACATCCAAAAGATAATTTACTGACAATGGTTTCAAGCGTAGAACAAAGCCTACTGATAGTGATCTTGTTTAGCTTTAGAACATGTTTAGCCTTAGAACATGTGTGGCTGTAAACGAGATCAAATGCATTATCAACTGGACTTTTTCTACTGTAACCCAGAACTTTGAAATGTGAATGCGGCATTCATTACTTGATTAATTAATTAGCTTTGAATTCACTTGAAAGAAAATTATATTGTTTTAATATATTTCTCGCCAATAGATCTTATTTACAAACCAAGTTCTCAACCCATTATTGAATACTCTGCATAATCGAATGGTAAAGAAAAAAATAAATCTTGCATATAACACTGAAGACAAGAGGCGTAACAATGAATTTGTAGCACGTAAAATATCACACAAAATTTAGTTTTGTGTTTCACATATTCACGACAAAATAATAAAAACAAAGAAATTAAACTGTTGCTATAGTGTATAACTTTGTCAGAAGTAAAGTAAAAAAAAAAAAAAAAAAAACGTTTCTGCCATATGAAAGTTTTCCTAAGGCATTTTCACTTCTATGCCGTAATATCCTTTACTTTTCGCTCTTTACAACCATCTTTGCTCAGCTTGCACATTTATATCGATTGCTTCTATTTTTACTATTTTCGATTACTATTTTTCTCGGTTTCTATCAAAGTTGTAAATTATAGAGCTTAATAAAAATAAAAATTTCACTTTTAAAAGCCAGATAATAAAATAAACAAATATAAATCCTGGATATTTCGTCTGGTAATTCCAGACATAGTCGTGAGGAGGTAAGAAAAGGGTGTGGCTGGTAACTATTTCTATATTGGTGTAACCAGGCAATGTGTGAAATGCTAGGGTCTGACTTAGCGTCACTAGCATTTCACGTATTGCCTGATCACACCAGTATAGAAATAGTTAAGAGCCACACCCTTTTCTTACCTCCTCAGGACTATGTCTGGCGTCACCAGACGAAATATCCAGGATTTACATGCGTATATTTTACTATTGCATACTATGATTCTATTCCAAATCACTAATATCTGAAGCTGAAGTGTGTGCCAATGGAATAGAAACAAATTTGTCTTTTTCGATTCGTGGATTGCCAGGAGATTTCATCAGAGGTATTAGAACGCACTTCCTAGCACCTTTTACTTCAAATGTTGCTAATTTGGACGATACACCATGAACTATAAATATGCCTAAATGAGGTGACATACAAGGATAAATAAAAAAATCTTGAAGATTGGCAAATCGTTGACCAATTATGATGATATCATTCTTCGTTCTTACAAAGTTTCTCACAAACACAACTGTCTTCGAAGGGAGAATAAGTACACTGTCTCTCATAGATGAAACACACACGGTAAAACTACCGACAGTAAGTTGTTTGTACTGTAGAACACCGTCAGGCAATCCCTGCACCAGAGGTCCAGACGAATGCTGTTTTCGTAAAGTTACATTCACATCATTTTCTATCGGTTTACTAGGCATCTGCTCACACTCACGTAACCTATTTAGTAATTGTTCCAGAGGAGAATGCGGAGACCTGATATACTTTTTTTAACCTCTGAAGGTAGTTTTCAAAAGGAAAGGCACTAAAGTTGTCTAACAAGCCGTATCGCCTTACATCATTTGGGATGTGTATTAATGAATGTACATTATAAACTAGCATTTCTTCGCCATATCTCTTAATACAATTTCTTACGAAGTTTTTCATTAAAATTTCGGCATAGTTGCACGCTTCATCATTTACATGCTGTTGCGATAATACACATGTGGCAACGAACAAGAGTAAGAAATGTTCGTATAAGTCCGGTCTTAGTACAAACGACAGAATCACTGGTCCCACGTGAAGCAAAAATTGTCGGAATTCTGTTGCCTTCCAGCGATCAAAATGTTTTAAACTTCGAGAACGTCTTGCAAATTCCCTCGGAATATAAGCCGCTGAGGTTTCGATCAGTTCTGAAAGCAATTTAGCACTAACTGTTGGTAAACGAACTTTCAAAGGTCCTCTTAGCCAAATATTTATTAATCTACGAACAACTCCTAGCAGAATCAGATGCATATAATCTAGCGGAAATTGTGCAACAACATCAAATGGCAACTCCATAAAAGGAGATATACCGGTATGATGGTCTTCCTGCAACTGAGTTCTGAAGTCTCGTCATTTCGAAGAGGAGCATCGATGTCATCGAAAATCATCCGCGACTTATATACACCTTCTACTGTGTATTTCTCGCATGCGAAACGCGCATTATGAGATTTTATGCATTTTAAAAATGCACGTGCCGGTGCATCGCAAACAAACAGACACTTTTCAATATCAATCCTGTACCTATCTCCTTCCATGCTTATTCCAGTATCTATAATAATTTTAATTTCTCGCACAAAATCAGACAAATACTCAGTTACGTTTCTTTGGTTTGCTGTCACCCACAAAACACAGACACTACAAATGGCATGGGTATTGAAGACTCGTTTACAATACACAGCATGGGCCAGAACTGTTTTGAGGTACTTTTGCCTAGCGGTAAGCCATCGACATTTATTTTCAGTGAAAATTGGTGTAACTGGGTTTTTCAAGCCACTTTTAATTGAATTTTCAATTCCATGGCATAATCCCACATAAAAGTATTTGCCCCCTGCAATTTCTCTTATTAACACAGATGCCAATGATCCGGATTTCAACAAAGTTCTGCAGTCTATAGGCAATTCCTTATGACCGTGATATCTCAATATGGATAATAACTCATTTATACTATTGTATGTTAAATTATTCTTGACATCCCAATGCATTAGGTCTTTTGGCAAAGAATTGACAATTGTGTTCGGTATAGCATAACCAGACGAATGACTTAAGGATGAATCACTATCTTCTGCAACGACAGCACGGTTCACATCACACGAAGCTACATTACAATCACTGCTAGTTTCATGCCTAGATGAAAGAGGGTTTTCCATCCCATTACTACATCCAGAAGTTACAGTAAGGCTTTCGTGGTTTTCAATGCTACCGGTATTCTTGAAAGTAATAGAACAATGACTAGATACGAAAACATCCCTTAAACAAGGGTCATTAACTTGACATGACCCAGATGTCGAACGTTCAGTCCGTCCAATACATGGACTTAACTGTTGTCTTACAGCTTTTCTAATATGGTAGTAATCTGTATTTTTTAAGTCTGATTTTTTGTATTTTGGCATTGCAATGACACTTGACACACATTGAAGATTTGCATAGAACCTGGTTACTTATTTACTCCGAATTATTTATTTCAGTTCCACTTTAGCTTCTTGAGATTTTCGTCTTCGTTCTCTTCCACCACATCTGTCAGATGCATTCTTCAACCATCTTCCAGTGAGTACTTCAACTTCTTGTTCAGTTGAATTTTTGTTTATAATCCGAACCACCTCTGTAAGAAAAGTCCAAAGTAAGCTCTAATTTCAACAGCAATACACGTAAATTTGCAAACCAGTAGCAACAAATTCATTTTAAAACAAGATAGATTAACATAATATGAACACTGCAACTCACTAAAGAACGGAAGAAGTAAGCAAAAATATAAGACAGGAAAATCAACGAACTTATGAATTTTGATAATAATAATCATAATAATTTAGAAACACACAACACTATACTTTTAATTGTTCTCAGATTAATTAAATATTAAACACGCTTTTACACAAGAGCGGATCCAGAACGAATTCCTAAGGGGGGTGATATGGAGGAATAACTGCTAATTTGAGTTATTTTAGTCAGTGGCGGATCTAGAAAGTAAAAACTGGAAAGGCCAACCAGAATCCAGACTATGATAGATATATCATGGGATTATGCAAATCATTTTTAATTTGAAATCCCTTTACGCGCCGATGAATATTATGGATAGATTGGATGTTGACATTATGAACCTAAGTATTGTTCTACACATTGCATAACAGAAAAACTGTTACTGAAACTATAAAATGTTTCAAACATTTTTCAATAAAGAATAAAAGGCAACGCTTTCAAAAATATATACCTAATAGCTTCATTTATTTTTGTAACTCAATAGCCCCCCGGCCCCGGGCTAGTTGTATTTACGAACGGACCTTTGCAGCACTGGTGCCTGTGCCTCTATGGGGGAAGGGGGGGAGAACGACCATTTGCTCCTTCCCCCTGTGTATCTGCTTGTACTTTTACGAACACAGCGTTACTATTGCTCAAAAAGTCAAACTACCCATAATTGTTGAATATTAGCATCTTATTTCGAACAAAATAAATTTTGATATATGAAGTATTATTCACATTTGCTTCTGATTGTATTTCCAAAAATCTCCAGGAAAAGAAATATATCACAGTTCGTAACATATGATCCTTCTCACAAATTCTGTACGTGATCAGGTAAATATATGCACAAGATTATCACTCCAATCCAAACCCTTCAAGAGAAGATAACGATTTTTATTTCATAGTTCGATTCAATGATACAAGTACGGATTAATTCCTACAATTAGCGAAATTTGCGTCAGCTTATTCTATTTTTATCTCAATGTTACTTAATCACAAAGCATCTACTCATTTGACATTATAATGACTTAACCACCCAAATGTAGAAAAAACAAATAGTACTGCTACGTGTACACCACGTGAAGGAGTTTGGTTTGTATGGTGTAATATTCTCTCAATTAATACAGAAACCCTGAACTAATAGTATATTTCTACCTCTTTCAGTTTTAGTAGAGATTAGAGACTAAATATATTATTGGGACGCTGAATTTATTGCAGAAAACCATTTCTTGCTATTTATTACCTCGTTTTGTTTAGTGATCAACTTTAAAACAGAAAATAGTTGATTTCTGCCACTTTCGGTTTCAATAGAGGGTTAAAAAAGATGCTTGTTATTCTTAGGACGCAAAATTGATTTAAAAAAAAAAAAAAAACTTTTGGCTATCCCTTACCGCTCTTGCTCCATGTATTGGTACATGAATATTGAAATCGGAAGCAATACATTTGTACCACAGTAGAAGATACAGATTTTGTTAGGATGCTTAATCTATTCCAAAGCCCTGGTTCTCGCTAACTGTTACCGTTTGTTTTATGAACATCAATATTGAAACCGTCAGTTAATTTTTATCATTTTGAGCTTCAGTAGAG